>NC_041385.1:737577082-737602451 GCF_002162155.2 Triticum dicoccoides
TTCATCCCAAAGGCAGCATCGATCGGCTTCAGTTAGCAGCAGTAGCGAAGGAATCGCTCCATCGGGTTTAGTTAACAGCCATCGATCGATCGCTTGGGTTCAGTAACGCGTAGCCTGCAGTGCAATCGCTCGGGTTCAGTTAGAGCCCAACGCCTCACTCGGGTTCAGTTAGAGCCAACGCCTCGCACACACGCGCGTACCTGTACGAGAGAAACGCGCATCGCTCCGCCCCTGACCTCCCACCGTAACCGGCAACTCCCCGAATTTTCCCTCCCCCTCGCTTCTACCATGGTTTTTTCCGTCATGGACGGCCCAAAGAATGTCATGCAGCTGCGTCTCCGGCCCGCCCAGGACGAAAAGCCCATTTTCTGTCATGATTTTTTGTCATAGAAGTAGGAGCCCACCACATCTATGATGATACCGGGTTTTGTCACAATTATCGTCATAGAAGTGCCATATGTATGACAGAAAAAAATTTCGTTCGGCCCAAAATGTCACGGATGTGTCTTTTTTTGTATTGTTTTACCTTTCCACCATTACTAGCCTCTTCGGTACTATGCATTGCCCTTTCTCACCTTGAGAGTTGGTGCAAACTTTGCCGGTGCATCCAAACCCCGTGATATGATACGCTCTATCACACATAAACCTCCTTATATCTTCCTCAAAACAACCACCATACCTACCTATTATGGCATTTCCATAGCCATTCCGAGATATATTGCCATGCAACTTTCCACCGTTCCGTTCATCATCATCATGACATACTTTACTTTTGTCATATTGCCATTGCATGATCATGTAGTTGACATCGTATTTGTGGCAAAGCCACCATGCATAATTTTTCATACATGTCACTCTTGATTCATTGCACCATCCCGGTACACCGCCGGAGGCATTCATATAGAGTCATATCTTGTTCTAGTTTCGAGTTGTAATTCATATGTTGTAATCAATGAAAGTGTGATGATCATCATTATTAGAGCATTGCCCAAAAATAAAAAAAGAAAGGCCAAAAGAAAAAAAAAGGAAAGGCAAAAAAATAAAAAAATAAAAAGAAAAGAAAAGGGAAAAAATGAAAATAAATAAAAGGGGCAATGTTACTATCTCTTTTTCCACACTTGTGCTTCAAAGTAGCACCTTGTTCTTCATGTAGTGAGTCTCATATATTGTGCTTCAAAGTAGCACCATGTTTTTCATATAGTAAGTCTGATAGGTTGTCATTTTCATATACTAGTGGGAAGTTTTCATTATAGAACTTGGCTTGTATATTCCTACGATGGGCTTCCTCAAAAGCCCTAGGTCTTCGTGAGCCAGCAAGTTGGATGTACACCCACTAGTTTTCTTTTGTTCAGCATTCATTTATAGCTCTAGTGCATCCGTTGCATGGCAATCCCTACTCCTCATGTTGACATCAATTGATGGGCATCTCCATAGCCCGTTGATTATCCTCGTCAATGTGAGACTTTCACCTTTTTTGTCTTCTCCACACAATCCCCATCATCATATTCTATTCCACCCATAGTGCTATATCCATGGCTCACGCTCATGTATTGCGTGAAGGTTGAAAAAGTTTGAGATTATTTAAGTACGAAACAATTGCTTGGCTTGTCATCGGGGGTATAGAAGTTGGGAACATCTTTGTGTGACGAAAATGAAGCATAGCCTAACTAAATGATTTTGTAGGGATGAACTCTCTTTAGCCATGTTATTTTGAGAAGACATGATTGCTTTGAATAGTATGCTTGCAGTGTTACTGTTTCTTTTATCAATATGAACTTTTATTTTGAATAATTTGGATCTGAACATTCATGCCACAATAAAGAAAATTACATTGAGAATTATGCTAGGTAGCATTCCACATCAAAAATTCTGTTTTTATCATTTACCTACTCGAGGACGAGCAGGAATTAAGCTTGGGGATGCTTGATACGTCTCCAACGTATCTATAATTTTTGATCGTTCCATGCTATTATATTACCCCTTTTGGATGTTTATGGGCTTTATTTTACACATTTATATCATTTTTGGGACTAACCTACTAACCGAAGGCCCAGCCCGTATTGCTGTTTTTTTGCCTATCTCAGTATTTCGAAGAAAAGGAATATCAAACGGAGTCCAAACGGAATGAAACCTTTGGGAGCGTGATTTTTGGAACGAACGTTATCCAGAGGACTTGGAGTGCAAGTCAACAAGCAGCTGAGGCGGCCATGAGATAGGAGGGCGCGCCCACCCCCTCTGGGCGCGCCCCCTATCTTGTGGGCCCCTCGGGCGGCCACCAACATACTTCTTCCTCCTATATATACCTACGTACCCCGAAAACATCCAGGGAGCCAACGAAACACAATTTCCACCACCGTAACCTTCTGTATCCGCGAGATCCCATCTTGGAGCTTTAGTCGGTGCTCCGTCGGAGGGGGAATCGACCACGGAGGGCTTCTACATCAACACCATAGCCCCTCCGATGAGTTGTGAGTAGTTTACCATAGACCTTCGGGTCCATAGTTATTAGCTAGATGGCTTCTTCTCTCTTTTTGGATCTTTATACAATGTTCTCCCCCTCTCTTGTGGAGATCTATTCGATGTAAACTCTTTTTGCGGTGTGTTTGTCGAGATCTGATGAATTGTGGGTTTATGATCAAATTTATCTATGAAAAATATTTGAATCTCCTCTGAATTCTTTTATGTATGATTGAGTTATCTTTGCAAGTCTCTTCGAATTATCAGTTTGGTTTGGCCTACTAGATTGATCTTTCTTGCCATGGGAGAAGTGCTTAGCTTTGGATTCAATCTTGCGTTGTCCTTACCCAGTGACAGCAGGGGCAGCAAGGCACATATTGTATTGTTGCCATCGAGGATAAAAAGATGGGGTCTATATCATATTGCTTGAGTTTATCCCTCTACATCATGTCATCTTTCTTAATGCGTTACTATCAATTGCTCGACAGTAATTTGTTCACCCACCGTAATACTTATGCTATCTTGAGAGAAGCCACTAGTGAAACCTATGGCCCCCGGGTCTATCTTTTATCATATAAGCTTTCAATCTACTTTTATTTGCATCTTTACTTTTTGCATATATATTATAAAATACCAAAAATATATTTATCTTATCATACTATCTCTATCAGATCTCACTTTCGCAAGTGGCCGTGAAGGGACTGACAACCCCTTTTATTGCGTTGGTTGCGAGTTCTTTGTTTGTTTGTGTAGGTGTGTGGGACTTTTGAGGAGCCTCCTACTGGATTGATACCTTGGTTCTCAAAAACTGAGGGAAATACTTAAGCTACTATTGCTGCATCACCCTTTCCTCTTCAAGGAAAACCAACGCAAGCTCAAGACGTAGCACCGTCCTTTCCACTAAAGCCCATTAAGGCCCATATACCTCCCGGGGGGTTCCGATAACCTCCCGGAGCTCCGGTATTGTCCCAATCTCACCCGGAACCATTCCGGTGTCCAAATATAGTCGTCCAATATATCGATCTTTATGTCTCGACCATTTCGAGACTCCTCGTCATGTCCATGATCACATCCGGGACTCCGAACTACCTTCGGTACATCAAAACATATAAATTCATAATATAACCATCATCGAACTTTAAGCGTGCGGACCCTACGGGTTTGAGAACTATGTAGAAATGACCCAGACACGTCTCCGATCAATAACCAATAGCGGAACCTGGATGCTCATATTGACTCCCACATATTCTACGAAGAACTTTATCGTTCAAACTGCATAACATCCTACGCTGTTCCCTTTGTCATCGGTATGTTACTTGCCCAAGATTTGATCGTCGGTATCTCGATACCTAGTTCAATCTCATTACTGTGAAGTCTCTTCACTCGTTACGTAATACATCATCCCGTACCTAACTCATTCGCTACATTGCTTGCAAGGCTTATGTAACGCCCCGGATGCAACTTTCCATATTCGTAACTCCAACTCTTGCCTTTTCCGGAGATGTTATCTGATATTTCCTTCGTGGTTGGGTTTTATCTGTTGTTTTGCATTTTGTTCTTGTTATGCATCTCATCTCATGTCATCATCTGCATTTCATCAGCATGTTTTTCAAAACTTGCATCCGTTCGGGTTCCGCCGTTTCTCTCCGTTGTCCGTTCGGAGTTCAGACACACTCGCACGCGCCCCCGGCACCTCCGAAATATTATTTTATAAGTGGCATAAAAATGTTCTCGGAATGGGTTTCAACTTGTCGTGCGGTCTTATTATAGTGTAGACAGGCCGTCTGCCATGTTTTGTCGCATTCGGAGTCCATGTGATAGCCCAACCACTAAATGTATAGCGGTACCGTTGCCGGTACCTTCGTCGAACGTTTCGGTCTCCGAAACTGCCGCCGGGCTGCAACTTCTCTTCTCTCCTCTCGACCCAACTCCTCTTCACAGCCCACTAGCCCACCTACCTAACCCCCCTCCGCTCCGGACCGTCCGATCGAGATCGAACGGCTCCGAAACGGAGCAAAACACCAAACCCTAGCCATCCCTGCCTATATATGGACACCCCCTTCCAAATTTGACAGCCTACCCCCTTCCCTAACCCAGCCGCAGCAATCCCCCCTCCTCCTCAGGATCTCCGCCGCCTCCCACCTCCATTTCCGCGCCACCCGCTCCACCTCCGCCACTTGGCGCCGCCGCCGGCGCGCCCCGAGCCAACCAGGGACCTCCACGTCGCCCCAACACTCGCCTCCTCCAACCCGCGCCTTCCACGCGTCCCCCTGGCCTTCCTCGCGCCGCCCAGGGCCCAGCCGGCCCATCCGACGCCCGCCGCAGACCGATCTGGACCCGAGCGCCCCAGCGCCTGCCGCTCCCGTTCTGGATCGAGGGGAGGATCCCTCGACCCCGAGCCCTCGTCGCCGCCACCAGCCTCCACCGCCGCCGGTGCCCTCCGCCACTCCTAGGCCGACCCCGCGCCCCCTCCCTCGGTCCCTCCTTCTCTTCCTTCTTTCTCCTGATCTCGCATCCCTCTCTCTTTCTCGCAGGAACTTCTCTCGTCAGCCATGGCGCCCGCAAGTCCAAGCTCGCCGTTCTTCGCCAGATCCGGTGCCTCCCGCTCGGATCCCCGCCCCCACGACCTCGCCGGTCTTCCCTGCAGCTGCTGCCGCGTCGTTGACCCCGTCCTTGCCGCGCCCCTGGTTCCACTGCTTCGAAGACGAACGAGCGCCCCTGCGGGCCTCCCTCCCTGCCAGATCCGGCCCCGCGGCCTACTTTGGCCTCCTCACCGATGGCCTGGTGCCCGCGTGGGCCTCCCCAGTTGCAGGCCCAGCTCCTGCCTCCACCGACCGGGCCTTGGCCCAGGGTGAGTAGCCCCGCCCCCTCTCCTGTGCACTTGTGGGCTGACTAGATTCGGCCCTATCCATCTTTTTTTCCGCGGAAAGATTTTGCTATTTATCCCAGGATTAACAGATTTACAGAAACCCCCTCGCACTTCATGCATTGTTTCATAATTTTGCTATAACTCATGATTTGTGCATCATATGTAAAAACTTCATATATGTAAAATGTTTAGTTTTTCATCTAGTTTCATAATCTTCTACTTTCATCTATGTTAAAAATGTTTAAATTGTTGTTTGATTAATTTTGCTTAAATGCCATGCTAAAATGCTTTAATTCATAACTAAATAACCGTAGCTCCAAATTAATTAAACTTTATATGTAAATGGGGTGGAAAAATGCCTAGATTAACATGGTCCACTTTATTTTCCTGTTTAACAACTCTAAAATTATGTAATAGTCAGAACAGTACCAAAACTAGAATATGGATATGGGGATTTTCCAGACTTGTTGTTTGTTGTACCGGCCTCATTTAAACTTGCCTAAATAGTTAGTCTACTTATGCTTCACCTCATTGCCATGTTTAATAACATTTAATATTGTTGTGTACCTAAATGAGAGAGAACTAAATAATTGATGTGGTGTTTCGTCAATATGTAACTCGTTGCATATTGAGCTCCACTTAACTTGTAGTATTGTTTGTTGCACTTTGCCATGCCATGCCTATTTAAACCGGTCATGCATCATACTTGCTTGTGCATTTACTATGTTGTTTGTTTCTTTCTGGTGTTGCTTCTTCGTTCCGGTAATGTTGCGATTGTGAGGATTCGTTCGACTACGTCCGGTTGTCTTCTTCATGGACTCGTTCTTCTTCCTATCGGGATCTCAGGCAAGATGACCGCTACCCTGGATCTCACTACTATCATTGCTATGCTAGTTGCTTCGTTATATCGCTTTGCTGCGCTACCTATCATTTGCTCTTCAAGCCTCCCAAATTGCCATGAACCTCTAACCTTTGACACCCTTCCTAGCAAACCGTTGCTTGGCTATGTTACCGCTTTCTTAGCCCAATAATAGCGTTGTTAGTTGCAGGTGAAGTTGAAGATTGCTCCATGGTGGACAGGATTTTGGTTGGGATATCACAATATCTCTTATATTATTAATGCATCTATATATTTGGTAAAGGGTGGAACGCTCGGCCTTATGCCTGGTGTTTTGTTCCACTCTTTCCACCCTAGTTTCCGTCATACCAGTGTTATGTTCCTGGATTTTTCGTTCCTTACGCGGTCAGGTGATTTATGGGACCCCCTTGACAGTTCGCTTTGAATAAAACTCCTCTAGCAAGGCTCAACCTTGGTTTTACCATTTGCCTCACCACCACCTATATTTCCCTTGGGAGTAATTAACCCAAGGGTCATCTTTATTACAGCCCCCCCGGGCCAATGCTTGTCTAAGTGTTGGTCCGAACCAGAGCCACTTCCAATGCCACCTCGGGGAAACTCGAGGTCTGGTTTTAGTTGTACGTAGTGTTCATCCGGTGTTGCCCTGAGAACGAGATATGTGCAGCTCCTATCGGGATTGTCGGTGCATCGGGCGGTCTTGCTGGTCTTGTTTTACCATTGTCGAAATGTCTTGTAAACCGGGATTCTGAGTCTGATCGGGTCTTCCTGGGAGAAGGTCTATTCCTTCGATGATCGCGAGAGCTTGTCATGGGCTAAGTTGGGACACCCCTGTAGGGTATAATCTTTCGAAAGCCGTGCCTGCGGTTATAGGAAGATGGGAATTTGTTAATGTCCGGTTGTAGATAACTTGACACCAGATCCGAATTAAAACGCATCAACCGCGTGTGTAGCCGTGATGGTCTCTTCTCGGCGGAGTCCGGGAAGTGAACACGGTTTCTGGTTTATGCTTGACGTAAGTAGGAGTTCAGGATCACTTCTTGATCATTGCTAGTTTCACGACCGTTCCGCTTGCTCTCTTCTCGCTCTTATTTGCGTATGTTAGCCATCATATATGCTTAGTCGCTGCTGCAGCCTCACCACTTTACCCCTTCCTTTCCCTTTAAGCTTTGCTAGTCTTGATACCCATGGTAATGGGATTGCTGAGTCCTCGTGGCTCATAGATTACTACAACAACAGTTGCAGGTACAGGTTATGCGATGATCATGAAGCGAGAGCGATGCTTGCTTGCGTTGAGTTGTTCTTCTGCTTCTTCTTCGATCAGGGATAGGTTCCAGGTCGGCAGCCTGGGCTAGCAGGGTGGATGTCGTTTGAGTTCCTGTTTGTGTTTCATCCGTATTTGGATGATGCTCTTATGTATTGTGATGTTGTATTCGTGTGGCATTGTATGCCTCTTGTATGTATCCCCATATATTATGTAATGTTGATGTAATGATATCCACCTTGCAAAAGCGTTTCAATATGCGGGTCTATCCTTGGTGGGACCTTCGAGTTCCTTTTGGATAGGTCGCATTATTGGGCGTGACAAGTTGGTATCAGAGCCTCGACCGACCATAGGAGCCCCCTTGATTGTTGGCCGTTGTTGAGTCCAGAAAAAAAAAACTATTTTGAGTCTTAGGATTATATATATCGGAGAGTAGGATTCTTTTTACTCCTCAGCCCCCTTCGTCGCTCTGGTGAGGTCTCCTGACGTAGATGTTTTGTCTTTCCTCTCCTCAAATTTCACTAAAAAAAATTTAGGATCATGCGGGTATCTTGGAATCGTTTCGATGGTTTTGTGACAAGAACAATGTTCTTGGTGCCTCCTGTCTATTATGTGGCATTGACCCGGGGAGTTGAGCTCCGAGGTGTTCTCGTCACAATTTTATCGTTGCAGTTCTGGAATACCTGAGTTTTGCCGACATCGAAAATCTCTTTTATGCAGTTGTTGGTGAGATAACCTCGACGTCACCCAGTACTGGGGTGTTCGGGAGTATTGCCATAACTCGTATAACGGATGCTTTTCGAAGGTTGAGGTACACGTTTTCCGAAGGTTTCTTGGTTATGTGTTGACGGATGGATACAGCTTGGATGTAGGTATTTTTAGTTTGGGTGAGATATATATTGCTTCCCCTGTATCCCCAACACCAGATTGCATAACCAGAAAGTTTCGGGAGTTTTATAGGTGGGAATTCAAGTAGCTCTAGTTTTATCTTTCCGACAGACACATGATACGATATGGGATCTATCATATGTTTGTTTCCGGCTTATTCTGCAAGCCAAATCCTTTGTTTTGTTTTATTTGTGGTATTCGAGTTGCTTCGAAGTCAAATGCTGAATCCATACCTTTCCTAAACGGTGTTCTCATATTGCTATGTGAATACTAATCCTTTTGATCATTGAGGTTGTCATGTTAATTCTTTTCCAACCGGTGCGCTTCTCTTCGAGATGATCCCATCATTCTCCCCATCCGCAAGATTAACTCTAAGTTTTCTCACCGGTGTTTGTTTCGTTCATCCCAAGTTGTCTTTGTTTTTCCCCACCCTCCCACCCTTTTCTTCAAGGACTCATTTATTTTAATCAAGTATCCATTTATTCATGTGAAGTCACTTCACTCTTTTCAATCAATGTTCTGATCCGGTGATCCCTCGTGAAGATGCTCACGAGCTTCAAGTTCATCAATCTTCATTCTCGTATTCCTCTCTGGTGGATTTAATTCAAGCTTTCAGTGTTGATCATATTCCTTTCCTCGTGTCAAATGCTTTCTCATGCCAGTGCACCTCTCAATCACTCACCTCTTGCTATTCATTTGCTCTAGAGTGCTGAAGATATCTTAGAAGATTTGTGTTTCCATTCTTAATCTGTTCAATCTATTTGGAGATTGTTATCTCATTCAAGCTATTTAATTCAACCGGTGCAATCTCTCTTTAAAATCATTTCCAATGATGTTTCTTTCGAGTGGGCCCTAACCCACAGGTCTTTTTCTAGGATCTTACCTGACTCTTCTAATTTTCCCGGAGCTATTCCCAAATTCTTTTCGAAGTTTGACGTAAGAATGAATTTCATCAGTCAGATCTTTTCCAAGACCGATTTCAAATCATTTCATTGATTGGCTCAACCTCTTTGCTTTCCATTCTACCAGAGTATCTCAGTATTTTGGTGGTGTTTTCCCGTCGTCATTTGAAGTCTGAAGAAGAGTTTTCCTCTAAATCTTGTCCGTCCTCTCGAAGATTCGTGATTCTAGCTTGATGCCATCCTCATAATTGTTTTTGATTGTGACAATTCTTTTCTTACCATCTGGAGCATTTCATGAGTTGTTTTCCATTTCTTTCCTCCGAAGGCCATCATGTCATATTATTCATACTCAGCATGTAGCTATCATTCCCCAAATCTGACCGGTGCATCACTAAAGCGGTCTCCAATCAGTTCATGATCTCTTCATTCTCATGTATCTAAATCGCCTCAAGTATCTTCATTCGTTTTCCAATTCTTCCCGGTGAATTGTGCCTTTGCTACTTTCATTTTCAATTCTTACGGTGGCTCCTTCAAGATTTCTCTTCCTTCGTTATCATATCAATTCATTCGTTGTTTCCAAATCCCATCGGTGGTTCCATCTATACCTTTCTCATGTTTTGTGCTATATCCCCCCTTAATCCTTTTCTACGAGAATAAGTAGTATGCCAAATCCCTTGCTTGTCATCAATTTATTTTGATGAAGGATAAGCATACAATAAATCTTATTCTTATTTCCTCGAGGTGATTCATTTTTTTCTTCCGGAGATTGTTCATGATGAATTAATTCTCGGTTCTAGTGTTCATCTTTTCTTTCCGGAGTTGGTCATCATATCACATTCTCGGTTCGAGAGGCTTCATCTTTCTTTTCGGAGTCCCAAGCTCTCTCAATTATCTCATCGCGAAGCTCCATCTAAATCATCGCAAGGCATCACCTTGTGTTTTCAACTTCTCTTTCGTTTGATCATTCTTTTATTACAGAGTTCTTCATGGAGGCTATACATGATGATTCGTCAAGGATTCTTTTCATTCTTCAATTGTTCTTCAAGATTTTCTCTCGAAGCTAAGATCCGCCAAGCTATACTCAAAAATAAACATGGTGCTCAACACATGTTTTTTCTGAGGAGTTCAAGTATTCTTCTTCTTGCATTCCAAAGTGCAATTCTTTCTACCTTATTATTTGAGGTGGTGTTATATCATTCTTGACAATTTCTATTCATGTTTCTTGACTCACATGTTCTCAAGAATGAGGTATTTTAAATCCATCAATCCCTCCATTGGAGTTATCTTGTGTCATATTTCACCTAAAGCCTTATATTGGGAATGTTGCTATTTGTGGTGCTTATTAATGATCCAAGTTATCTCTTTATCATCTTTGTGGAAGAAGTGTTCATCTCTTCGTTGATCTCAAGCAAGCAATTGTTTTTCGTTAGTGGCAGAATTTCACCTCAAGTGTTGAGATGTTTCCATAAGCCCACTACAAGCTTATTCTTTTCGTTGTTGGTTTTCCAACAACTCTGTTATAACCTTCTTGGAAGGGTGCTTTCCTAGTTCATTTGTGGCAGAAATTGTCATTTTCTTCTCCGCCCCTTTATCCCAACAATCTAGCTTCTATTCTACCGTTCCGGAGGCACTGTGATGTTGCTCTTTTCACTCATCATCTTGCTTTGGCAAGATCATGTTCTTCTCCTTGCTTCTCCATTTAACCGGAGTGTTGTGTCATCTCTTCAAGCTCTTTCATCTTATCAAGTTTTGCTTCTCTTTTCAACCGGAGTGCTGTCTGAAATCTTTCTTACCCCTTGTGCCATTTTTTTTTCAATAGTTCCAGAGGCAGTGTGTTGTTGATTTCATCAAGTATCCTCTCATCTTGTCAAGTTCATGTTCTATTCCTTCCATGTTCAACCGGAGTGCTGCCCGAATTCATCCTCTCTCATCTTGTTGTAACCGGAGTGGTTTTGAACCCTATCTTGTCAATTAAACTCTTGATTCATGTCTTTGCAACCTTCAAGTTATCGTAATGTTCCTTGTTCCTCTTTTCTAACGGATTGTTTGCAATCTCGTTCATTTCTAATTGCTCAACCTCTCAAGGTTCGTGGTTTCACTCATTTGTCGAAGAAGCAACTTAGTTTTACCTCTTCTCTTCCTTTCTGTTTTCCCTCCGGTGCCATCCTAGATCTCGGGACGAGATCCTCTCGTAGTGGTGGAGTGTTGTAACGCCCCGGATGCAACTTTCCATATTCGTAACTCCAACTCTTGCCTTTTCCGGAGATGCTATATGATATTTCCTTCGTGGTTGGGTTTTATCTGTTGTTTTGCATTTTGTTCTTGTTATGCATCTCATCTCATGTCATCATCTGCATTTCATCCGCATGTTTTTCAAAACTTGCATCCGTTCGGGTTCCGCCGTTTCTCTCCGTTGTCTGTTCGGAGTCCAGACACACTCGCACGCGCCCGCGGCACCTCCGAAATATTATTTTATAAGTGGCATAAAAATGTTCTCGGAATGGGTTGCAACTTGTCGTGCGGTCTTATTATAGTGTAGACAGGCCGTCTGCCAAGTTTCGTCGCATTCGGAGTCCATCTGATAGCCCAACCGCTAAATGTATAGCGGTACCGTTGCCGGTACCTTCGTCGGACGTTTCGGTCTCCGAAATTGCCGTCGGGCCGCAACTTCTCTTCTCTCCTCTCGACCCAACTCCTCTTCACAGCCCACTAGCCCACCTACCTAACCCCCCTTCGCTCCAGACCGTCTGATTAAGATCGAACGGCTCCGAAACGGAGCAAAACACCAAACCCTAGCCATCCCTGCCTATATATGGACAACCCCCTTCCAAATTTGGCAGCCTACCCCCTTCCCTAACCCAGCCGCAGCAATCCCCCCTCCTCCATAGGATCTCCGCCGCCTCCCACCTCCATTTCCGCGCCACCCGCTCCAGCTCCGCCACTTGGCGCCGCCGCCGGCGCACCCCAACCCAACCAGGGACCTCCACGTCGCCCCAACACTCGCCTCCTTCAACCCGCGCCCTCCACGCGTCCCCCTGGCCTTCCTCGCGTCGCCCAGGGCCCGGCCGGCCCATCCGAGGCCCGCCGCAGACCGATCTGGGCCCGAGCGCCTCCCACTCCCATTCTGGATCCAGGGGAGGATCCCTCGACCCCGAGCCCTCGTCGCCGCCACCAGCCTCCACCGCCGCCGGTGCCCTCCGCCACTCCAAGGCCGACCCCGAGCCCTCTCCCTCGGTCCCTCCTTCTCTTCCTTCTTTCTCCTGATCTCGCATCACTCTCTCTCTCGCAGGAACTTCTCTCGTCAGCCATGGCCCCGCAAGTCCAAGCTCGCCATTCTTCGCCAGATCCGGTGCCTCCCGCTCGGATCCCCGCCCCCACGACCTCGCCGGTCTTCCCTGCAGTTGCTGCCGGGCTGTTGACCCCGTCCTTGTCGCGCCCCTGGTTCCTCTGCTTCAAAGACGAACAAGCGCCGCCCCGTCGTTGACCCGATCTGGAGCCAGCGTGGACAAGCCCCAGATCCAGCGCCCCTGCGGGCCTCCCTCCCTGCCAGATACGCCCCCGCGGCCTGCTTTGGCCTCCTCACCGATGGCCTGGTGCCCGCGTGGGCCTCCCCAGCTGCAGGCCCAGCTCCGGCCTCCACCGACCAGGCCTTGGCCCAGGGTGAGCAGCCCCGCCCCCTCTCCTGTGCACTTGTGGGCTGACTAGATTCGGCCCTATCCATCTTTTTTTCCGCGGAACGATTTTGCTATTTATCCCAGGATTAACAGATTTACAGAAACCCCCTGGCACTTCATGCATATAATAACTCATGATCTGTGCATCATATGTAAAAACTTCATATATGTAAAATGTTTAGTTTTTCATCTAGTTTCATAATCTGCTACTTTCATCTATGTTAAAAATGTTTAAATTGTTGTTTGATTAATTTTGCTTAAATGCCATGCTAAAATGCTTTAATTCATAACTAAATAACCGTAGCTCCAAATTAATTAAACTTTATATGTAAATGGGGTGGAAAAATGCCTAGATTAACATGGTCCACTTTATTTTCCTGTTTAACAACTCTAAAATTATGTAATAGTCAGAACAGTACCAAAACTAGAATATGGATATGGGGATTTTCCAGACTTGTTGTTTGTTGTACCGGCCTCATTTAAACTTGCCTAAATAGTTAGTCTACTTATGCTTCACCTCATTGCCATGTTTAATAACATTTAATATTGTTGTGTACCTAAATGAGAGAGAACTGAATAATTGATGTGGTGTTTAGTCAATATGTAACTCGTTGCATATTGAGCTCCACTTAACTTGTAGTATTGTTTGTTGCACTTTGCCATGCCATGCCTATTTAAACACGTCATGCATCATACTTGCTTGTGCATTTACTATGTTGTTTGTTTCTTTCCGGTGTTGCTTCTTCGTTTCGGTAATGTTGCGATTGTGAGGATTCGTTCGACTACGTCCGGTTGTCTTCTTCATGGACTCGTTCTTCTTCCTATCGGGATCTCAGGCAAGATGACCGCTACCCTAGATCTCACTACTATCATTGCTATGCTAGTTGCTTCGTTCTATCGCTTTGCTGCGCTACCTATCATTTGCTCTTCAAGCCTCCCAAATTGCCATGAACCTCTAACCTTTGACACCCTTCCTAGAAAATCGTTGCTTGGCTATGTTACCGCTTTGCTCAGCCCTCTTATAGCGTTGTTAGTTGCAGGTGAAGTTGAAGATTGCTCCATGGTGGACAGGATTTTGGTTGGGATATCACAATATCTCTTATATTATTAATGCATCTATATATTTGGTAAAGGGTGGAACGCTCGGCCTTATGTCTGGTGTTTTGTTCCACTCTTGCCGCCCTAGTTTCCGTCATACCGGTGTTATGTTCCCGGATTTTGTGTTCCTTACGCGGTCGGGTGATTTATGGGACCCCCTTGACAGTTTGCTTTGAATAAAACTCCTCCAGCAAGGCCCAACCTTGGTTTTACCATTTGCCTCACCACCACCTATATTTCCCTTGGGAGTAATTAACCCAAGGGTCATCTTTATTACAGCCCCCCCCCCCGGGCCAATGCTTGTCTAAGTGTTGGTCCGAACCAGAGCCACTTGCAGCGCCACCTCGGGGAAACTCGAGGTCTAGTTTTAGTTGTACGTAGTGTTCATCCGGTGTTGCCCTGAGAACGAGATATGTGCAGCTCCTATCGGGATTGTCAGCGCATCGGGCGGTCTTGCTGGTCTTGTTTTACCATTGTCGAAATGTCTTGTAAATCGGGATTCCGAGTCTGATCGGGTCTTCCTGGGAGAAGGTCTATTCCTTCCTTGATCGCGAGGGCTTGTCATGGGCTAAGTTGGGACACCCCTGCAGGGTATAATCTTTCGAAAGCCGTGCCTGCGGTTATAGGCAGATGGGAATTTGTTAATGTCCGGTTGTAGATAACTTGACACCAGATCCGAATTAAAACGCATCAACCGCGTGTGTAGCCGTGATGGTCTCTTCTCGGTGGAGTCCGGGAAGTGAACACGGTTTCTGGTTTATGCTTGACGTAAGTAGGAGTTCAGGATCACTTCTTGATCATTGCTAGTTTCACGACCGTTCCGCTTGCTCTCTTCTCGCTCTTATTTGCGTATGTTAGCCATCATATATGCTTAGTCGCTGCTGCAGCCTCACCACTTTATCCCTTCCTTTCCCTTTAAGCTTTGCTAGTCTTGATACCCATGGTAATGGGATTGCTGAGTCCTCGTGGCTCACAGATTACTACAACAACAGTTGCAGGTACAGGTTATGCGATGATCATGACGCGAGAGCGATGCTTGCTTGCGTTGAGTTCTTCTTCTGCTTCTTCTTCGATCAGGGATAGGTTCCAGGTCGGCAGCCTGGGCTAGCAGGGTGGATGTCGTTTGAGTTTCTGTTTGTGTTTCATCCGTAGTTGGATGATGCTCTTATGTATTCTGATGTTGTATTCGTGTGGCATTGTATGCCTCTTGTATGTATCCCCATATATTATGTAATGTTGATGTAATGATATCCACCTTGCAAAAGCGTTTCAATATGCGGGTCTATCCTTGGTGGGACCTTCGAGTTCCTTTTGGATAGGGTCGCATATTGGGCGTGACAGCTTATAGTGATGTGCATTACCGAGAGGGCCAAGAGATACCTCTTCGACAATTGGAGTGGAAAATCCTAATCTCGAAATACGTCAACTCAACAAGTACCTTCGGAGACACCTGTAGAGCACCTTTATAATCACCCAGTTACGTTGTGAAGTTTGGTAGCACACAAAGTGTTCCTCCGGTAAGCAGGAGTTACATAATCTCATAGTCATAGGAACATGTATAAGTCATGAAGAAAGCAATAGCAACGTACGAAACGATCAAGTGCTAAGCTAACGGAATGGGTCAAGTCAATCACATCATTCTCCTAATGATGTGATCCTATTAATCAAATGACAACTCTTTGTCCATGGCTAGGAAACTTAACCATCTTTGATTAACGAACTAGTCAAGTAGAGGCATACTAGTGGCACTCAGTTTGTCTATGTATTCACACATGTATTATGTTTCCGGGTAATACAATTCTAGGATGAATAATAAACATTTATCGTGATATGAGGAAATAAATAATAACTTTATTATTGCCTCTAGGGCATATTTCCTTCAGAATCCTACTAGGACTAGGAAGTCCTAGTAGGACTCCTCTTTATGCGCGCCCCTAGGGCCGGCCGGCCTCCCCTCCCTCCTTTATATATGGGGCAGGGGGCACCCTAGAACACACAAGTTTCTCTTAACCGTGTGCGGTGCCCCCCTCCACAGTTACACACCTTGATCATACCATCGTAGAGCTTAGGTGAAGCCCTGCGCCGGTACCATCATCATCACCATCGCCACGCCGTCGTGCTGACGGCACTCACCCTCGTCCTCAACTGGATCAAGAGTACGAGGGACGTCATCGAGCTGAACATGTGCTGAACGTGGAGGTGTAGTACATTCGGTACTTGATCGGTTGGATCGTGAAGAAGTTCAACTACATAAACCGCGCTATTGAAACGCTTCCGCTTTCGCTCTACGAGGGTACGTGGACACACTCTCCCCTCTCATTGCTATGCATCACCTAGATAGATCTTGCGTGGTCGTAGGATTTTTTTTGAAATTACCGTGTTCCCCAACAGAAAGTTCCTGAGGGAATGAAGCTTCCGAATCCAAAGGCTAATCGCAACATGTATTGCTTAAAGCTTCAAAAGTCATTGTATGGCTTGAAGCAACCGGGAAGAATGTGGTATAACCGACTGAGTATATTCCTTCTTAAAAAGGGTTACTCAAATAATAATGATTGCCCGTGTTTATTAAGAAATCTAAGAATGGATTTTGCAATATTTTTGTGTATGTGGATGATCTAAATATCATTGGGACTACACAAGAAATACATGAGGCAAGTAATCATCTTAAGACGGAGTTTGAGATGAAAGATCTGGGTAAGACTAAAAAAAATTGGGCTTACAACTTGAACATCTTCCTTCGGGAATACTTGTTCATCAGTCTGCTTATATCCAAAAGATTCTTGAAAAAATTAATATGGATAAAGCATATCCATCAAAAACACCAATGGTGGTTAGATCTCTTGATAAAGATAAAGACCCATTTAGACCTAAGGGTGATGATGAAGAGGTATTAGGACCTGAGTTTCCTTACCTCAGTGCTATTGGAGCACTAATGTATCTAGCAAACTGCATCATGCCAGATATATCATTTGCAGTAAATTTACTCGCTAGATTCAGTGCATCACCAACAAAGAGGCATTGGGTTGGTGTGAAGAATATTTTCAGATATCTTCAAGGCACCAAAGATCTTGGTTTGTTCTATCAGAAAAATCAAGATAAGACCATGGTGGGATATTGTGATGCTGGATACCTATCGGATCCCCATAATGCCAGATCACAGATTGGTTTTGTCTTCTTCAGTGGAGGTACAACCTTTTCTTGAAAGTCGACAAAACAAACTCTGGTGGCTACGTCCACGAATCATTCTGAAATTATTGCTTTGTTTGAAGCATCACGTGAATGTGCATGGCTTCGCAGAATGATAAACTTTATTGAAAGTACAAGTGGGATTGGATCATTGGAATCACCCATTATTTTCTATGTAGATAATGCTGCATGCATTACACAGATGCAAACATGTTATATAAAGAGCAATATTACAAAGCATATTTCTCCTAAATTATTTTATCCCCATGAGTTATAGGACACTGGGGAGATAAATATTTTGCAAACGAATTCATGTGATAATCTTGCTGATTTGTTTACAAAATCATTACCAAGTTATGGAATTGTTATGAAACGACTTCGAGACTTGCAAAGTTCAGGGGGGGTGTCTCCCTGAATGATAATCTGTTTGTGATCCTCGGATCTTTGATATTGCAGTCTTTTCCTTTATAAATTTTTCCTAAATGGTTTCTTATTGAAGGTTTTTAATGAGAAAATAGTAATGCATGCATTGTGATACATCGGTTTCTCCTTATTTTTTCACTGGGTTTTTGGAAGGAGTTTTTGATGGCATATCGTACATATCTCCTCATATTTTTCCTACAGGGTTTTTGGAGGAGACTAATCAAGATGATGATGATGTTTACAAAAATAATTGAAGCAGAGATTAAGGAGAGTATTAGGATTTAATTAAATAGTTTAATTAAGAAAATCTCTGTTTTATGGAACCGACATGCGGTTTACTTTCGGAGCAGTCGCGATCTTAATCTAACGGACGCGTCCCTCTACTCCCGCTCTCTGTAACCATCGCGCATGCGATGCGCCTCTTAAGGAGGTATAAATATGTACAACATCATTGTCAAAGGATCAGTGAAAGTTACGGTTCATTCGCACTGTTTCTTTACAAGCAGAACTGGCTGCCGGCCGAGCGCCTGCTGATTGAGATATACTCCTCCTCGACTAGTATACGTACGTATCCAATCGTTGAGACCCATGTGGCCGTGCGCTTTTGCCCGTGATATTTTGCCGTCCTAGCTGGCATGCATGCATGCGTGGCCTCCTCCATCTCTTGCGCCAATCAGCAGAGATGTGAACCTGCATGTGTTGAGCAAATGGGATGGGATGGTTTATGTTGCGCTTGCACCGCACACTGGGCCGGTGCTAATCAGGCAGGCGAAATAAAAATTGAGGCCTTTTAACATAAACATCATAATGATTAGTCATATGTGTATATATGCAATGTTTCCACTTGCTCCGTCCATAATATAAGATCATTTTTTAAGCTAACAAAGCTCAAAAACAATCTTATATTATGCAAAGGAGGGAATAACAAGCTCTTAAATACGTCCAAAAAGAATATTCATATCAAATAATTTTAAAACTTTGCTTCGGTAACCCCTTTCTAGAAAAGTGTACATATTTTGATGCAGATTAAAGATGGTTAGAAGTTGCCCCTTTCAATCAAAAAGTGTAATAGTCTTTTCTATCCAAATCAATATATTCAATACGCTTGATCTACAGGCTAAACTGGAGATAGCATTTTAAGCAACTTCAAGATCCGTGTAAACTTTTATGGGGGTGTGCCCAAGAAAAACTCATAATATAAACACTACCTTAAATTTCTTCTAATATTCTCCGGTGCAAAACTTATGATGGGGTTGATGCCAATCTCATTCAACAACTTCTGGATGCATAATGTTGCCAAACTAGTTAACTCAATTTTCATCTTCCATTTTTCGCTAGTAGATGCATAATTTCTGGCCATCAGCTAGCTACCTATCCACGCACACACCAGGCGCCTCTAGCTTTTGCGTCCATAGCTTAGCTTGGTGTTGGTAGTGGAGCGTGTGTCATGCGTGTGTCGTCCACTGATCAAAGGGATCTGTGCGGTAGTGCACGTAATCCCGCACGATGAGGTCGATACTAGTGGAAAGGTAACCATACATTTTTTTCTCCTTTAGGGTCTTCGGACACAAAACTGTCAAACACTTAAACAGAAGTGGTTCCATATACTGTATCATGCTTACTTATACACACTTCTGAAGAAGCAGATTATAATAACAGTAGAGTTTTTCTTTTCTTCCAAACTACCATCAGGCCCGTTCCATTACAACCAATAGTAGTAACTTTATTAGGATCGAGCCTTCGTTAATAGAAACTGAGCTTAATTAGGACCATACCTAAATTTTTTTCAAGAGGGCTTCGGAGTACCTCACTCAAGTTTGGAACATGTAAGTAACCTGGAAGCGACCATTCTCCCACTCAAAAACCTGAACTACCTGGAAGCGACCATTCTCCCACTCAAAAACCTGAAAGCACTATTTGGTGGCATGCACTGCCAGTGTTAGAGTAATCTTGAACAGTTAGATTGGTATGTTTGCATGGTCTGTAAATGCAACGTGCCTTAGTGCAAGAAGTCTTGTCCGGTTAGGATTAGTACGAGGTGTCTGTGTCATACGTGGTTAGGCTAGGTTGATTAGTTGTATTACAACACGTTCATGTGTTTAGTAGTGCAAGTTGTAATCAGGTTCTACAGTACTAGTCCGCGTAGGTATAGGAGGCAAGCTTGAGTCGGTTTGCTAGGGGTCGGCTAGGTCCATGGCTGCATATGTATATATGCAGAAGGTCCTGCAGATTGTACGGCGTGGAGAAAATACAGAAGACAATAAAGAGGAAAAGAGGGCATGACAAGGGCCCTTTGGCAAAAGTTTTTGCTTGCGCGTGTTCATCGTGATTTGATGTGATCGATCCTGTGGGCGAGTTCCAACAACTGGTATCAGAGCAAGGTTCAGGATTTGAAGCCGCACTTGCCCCGGGGTCACGACCTGACTAGCGCCTCGGGGCGGGCGATATGGTCGCTGGGTGGAACAGCGACGAGGAGGTATGGGCCATGAAGTCGCTGGATTATGCGGCGAAGAGGAGGATCAGGCGATCGTCGTTCGGCGGAGCGACATGGAGGGAGGCGACATGCTGTCGTTGGCAAGGTGATGGAAGATGATCGGTAATGGGAGCGGTGGTGCCGAGGTGCGGTGTCGGGAAGTCATCAAGATCGTCATCCAGGGGAGTCTGGAGAGTCAAGGAGTCGTGCGGGTTAGCACGGTCGGTCAGTCGTGGTCGTTGTCGCTATGTCCAAGTGCTTGCCTCTGTGCGGATCTGTTGAAGATGAAGCGTGTCACGGTTGATGGGTTGTCTGGTGTGGTGTAGCACCAAGGACGAAGACGTGAAGTGGAGATCAAGCTCAAGTGTATAGTGGGACGAGGAAAGTGAAGGGGAGCCTCTTCAATGAAGACTTGTCTCTACATGAGGCTATGGGTGGATGGTGTAGTCCACAAGTTAGTCGACGTGTATTGCGCTAGGTGTGGACGGTGTAGTCTGCATGGCAGCGTGACTGGGAGTCTGGATCATACCTTGAGGAGGATCGTCAAGTCGCTAGTCTACAACGAGTCAAGATCAGGTGGAGCACGAGGAGATGACAAGTCAAGATTAGGGAAAGATTGTTAGAGTAATCTTGAGCAGTTACTCCCTCCGTTCGGAATTACTTGTCGCAGAAATGGATGTATCTAGACGTAAATACATCCATTTCTGCGACAAGTAATTCCGAACGGAGGGAGTAGATTGGTATGTTTGCATGGTCTGTAAATGCAACGTGCCTTAGTGCAAGAAGTCTTGTCCGGTTAGGATTAGTACGAGGTGACCAAACCCATTAGGTTGATTAGTTGTATTACAACACGTTCGTGTGTTTAGTAGTGCAAGTTGTAATCAGGTTCTAGAGTACTAGTCCGCGTAGGTATAGGAGGCAAGCTTGAGTCGGTTTGCTAGGGGTCGGCTAGGTCCATGGCTGCATATGTATATATGCAGAAGGTCCTGCAGATTGTACGGCGTGGAGAAAATACAGAAAACAATAAAGAGGAAAAGAGGGCACCACAAGGGCCCTTTGGAAAAAGTTTTTATATGGGCGTGTTCATCGTGATTTGATGTGATCGATCCTGTGGGCGAGTTTCAACAGCCAGTATACCACAAATAGGACCACTCACTCTTAAGAGTATCCAAAAGAAAAAGACCACTACTACTTACCTTAAAGAACAATTAAAATGATCTTATGTACTCTAGGTAATAAATATATGCTACTGTTCAATTGCCCCTAATATGATGCCACCAAGGTGAACGCAACACTACACAATGGCCGGTGCATGATCCGTCCTGTTTAATTCGCCGCACCAACTTATATGGTAGTACTTCAAACGGTAAAACTCATAGTACCAGCAAATCTTTATTGTTTCATAAGAGAAAAGAAAAAGAATATCACTATGCATATGTCTGATTGGCTTAAATGTCGCGGAAAATTCCACAGCCACAAAATCTCGCAAATGTTATCAGCTTATCATGAAGTAATGATTTGGCCCACATAATCCTCGTGTTATCCGGTTTTCGGTTAAGCTACCTCGCAACGTGTGGTGTTCAGAGCTGCGGAACCTCAAGAGATCAAGGAACTTTCTTTTTCGTTAGGTGTCATCTCTCAGAGGTTTGAACTTCTTTTTTTGTTCTTTTGAAACAAGGCAAAAGATTTGCCATTCAGAGGTTTGAACTAATTAAAGAACAAAATTGGCAGCGGCATATATGTAACTTTAACGGACAAAAAGCGATACTATTAAGTAACACGGTTCCATGTGGGTATTAATTAGAGGATATTGTTGAACCATGATCAGACAGCATGACATAGCTATCCCCGCAATAAAAAGAATGCCGTCCTGAGAAGCACCACCGTCTACAAATGTATGGCCGCTGTTTTGTTCAGGAGCGGCCGGTTGGAGCACCCTCCTTTTGGTTGACCAAATGGCCACTCCAATGTAACGTCCCCTGTTGAACTCACTTACTTGCAGATGATGGTGATGGTGTCCACATCGCCGGTCGCCGTCGCATTCATATCGCATCGGTCGACAAAAACTTAAATTTGAAAGGATCGCCGCGGTGGCTTGAGTTCACTGCGAAGCTAGCATTTAAAATATAGTGCATTTTTGTTCTCCTGGTTTGCATCATGGATAGCTTAATTATAATGCACTTTCCTCCTGGTTTACACTGTCAGCTGGCGGTGTTCCAAGTGCCAAACCCTGAAGCTGAAGCTATTGACGATGGGTTTGGTCTTCAAAGAGAATTGTTCAAGCCTATCATGTGAGTTTCTTTTATGTTTCTTGTTCTAGAATCTAGAGTGCGTAAGGCACTAGTGCAGAACCGGGCAATAGCACCGGTTCGTAAAGCCCTTTAGTGCCGGTTCCATAACCGGCACTAAAGTGTGGGCACTAAAGGCCCCCCCCCTTAGTACCGGTTCAGCACGAACCGGTGCTAAAGGGAAACCATGTGGCACGAGCCAGCTCCTGGGGCCTGGAGCCCTTTAGTACCGGTTGGTAAGACCAACCGGTACTATAAGGTTTGGGGGATTTTTAGTTTTATGATTTCTTTTTAATTTAATTTTGTGTTTCCATTTTAATTCTTTTTCGTTTGCTGGTATTTTACGATACTACACATTGTACACGTTATGCATATATATATATATATATATATATATATATATATATATATATATATATAATAGAATTTCTAGTAGAACCAATCATGCATATATATATCATCAATGTCTCACAAACCATCATATTAATTAATTCACACATACACACATGTATAGCTATATACAATTTCTCCTACATATGCATGTTGCCTTCAGAGTCAGTGGCGTTAGCCTAATTGGTGCCTTCGGAGCACGATGACAATTGGAAGTGGTTTTCATGGGGGCGGTAGCGGGTAATAGTATTCTCCCTTCGGATTTATGACCTGGTCGAGCAAAAATCCCGCTATTTCCTCTTGAAGTGCTTCTACGCGCTCCGTTTCTAGGAGCTTCTCACGCACCTCTCTGAACTGTTAAGAAGGAGATCAATATGCATGTGTATTAGTTGTGTGACTAGATATCGATAATGGTGTAAAATTGTGAATAGTGTTTTGACAAGCGCACCCATTCCTGTTTTTCAGATCTGCTCCTTTCGGACGCCGTCATGCGAATGTTCTCGCAAACGCAGAATGCACACAGAACAGTCCCCTGCGCCTGCTTCAGGGCCTTTACGAGAATGGAATTTGATCAGATAATAATTAATCAAGCATGATAATTAAAGAGATGGCAGCTAGCTAGCTAGCTAGTACTACTTAATTACTTACCTTGGGTCTTCCCCATTTAAGCTTTTCTTTCCATTCGCCTTCCGTGACGCTGATGAACCTTGCCCAAGCCCTGCCCACCGACAAAGAAAATGAATAAAGGGGTGATTAAATAGTTCATATCATGAAATGACGAACTAAATAGGCCGAGATATATAGTTAATAATGATTGAAATTACCTGTTAACTATCCCAAACAAGATGTTATAGTCAGTTTTTTCTTTGAGTAGTGAGTCCAGTATTTCAACTGTTCCGGCGTCAACTTTAATGATACACAAGACCCAGTGAAATCTGCATGCACACACGTTTGCATGTCTTAATTAAGCGGGCATTTGTAAGCAAAAACATGTAGCTAGCTAGTAGGAAAAAAAAATTTGTAGTACAAGACAGTGTGACTCACTGAAAGTTGTAAGGAAGTAGTATATCTTCATTGTATTTGAGGCGCTTCAAGAACTCTAGCATGCTTATATAAATATATATCTTCAAGTCATTTAAAACATGTGATGATCACCAGATACCTGCTTATATAAATATATATACCTCGCCGGTCTTTGTTGTTTCGGGATCAACATGTTCTTCATCATCGTCATAATCGTAGTTCATGACTTCATCAATTCGGTCGTCGCGATCGAATATCATATCACCCTCTCCGGTGTTGTTTAGAAATTCGGAGCCGTCATAATCTTCTTCATTCTGATCATCATCTGGCCCGCGTATCATATCGAACATGGTCTGTTCTCCCTCTCTGTCGGTATTGTCTGCCATAGCTTTTATTTAACTAATTCAAAAGAAATATAAAATAATTTAGTATTCAAATTACATCGTCTCGAATAATAGATATAATCTCGAATACTTCGTCTAGAATAATAGATATAATCTCGAATACATCGTCTCGAATAATATATAATATTGAATAGTACATCACTGGCTAGCTAATTAAAGATCGAATACTACAGAAGAATCTAGGACACTCGCTGTTCCTGCGGCGCGGGCGGTGCACCCAAAGAGAAGGAACCCTCATAGGATCATAGCTGAAGTGAGATCCCCGAAGATACTGCCAGGTATTGGAGAACCTGCCGCCCTCTAACGCAACCATGTAGCGATGGACGTGCTCGTCCTCCTCCCTGACACGGCGACGTACCACCTCCGGCGGGGCCAGGTCCCTCCGCACCGAAACTGCCCCACGCGAACGCCACCAAACGAGATCAGGGTCGACGACGGGACCCGGGGTCGGGTTCCTCATCAAGCGGCGCGCCCCTCCAGGCAGCACCTCCCAGTGCCAGCCCGGCGGAGCCCAGTCCCGAACATGGGTCGGCTGGACGTCGTCGCGGACGGGTCGACAGCGAGGATGCGGGCCGGGCATCGTCGAGAACAAATACTAGCTATATGCCCGCAAAAAGTAATATTTTTTTAATGATTGGATTTTGATAACTAAAATTTCTAAC
Organism: Triticum dicoccoides; assembly: GCF_002162155.2. Taxonomy (NCBI): domain Eukaryota; kingdom Viridiplantae; phylum Streptophyta; class Magnoliopsida; order Poales; family Poaceae; genus Triticum; species Triticum dicoccoides. The sequence goes on from NC_041385.1 coordinate 737,601,940, forward strand.
ATTTCTACTATTTCAAAAATCTATATACTATTTCATACTAATTAAGCATCTAACACTAAAAACAGAAAACACAACTTCTATACATCCATTAAAACACTGAAAAACAACATTATATAAAAAATTTCCATACTAATTAAACACTAATTATATACTAATAATAATAATCTAAATTATATACTAATTAAACATAAAAAATTTCCATACTAATTAAACACTAATTTCCATATAAAATTTTTTGATAACTAAAACAATAATAATCTAAATAATCTAAATTATATACTAATTCATGCGTGTGTGTGTGTGTGTGTGTGTTTTGATAACTAAAACAATAATAATCTAAATAATCTAAATTATATACTAATTCATGCTTGTGTGTGTGTGTGTGCTCGGGGCCGGGAGGGGCGGCGCCCATGGTGGCCGCCGGGGGCGAGGGAGAGAGGTTAGAGGGGGAGAGCTCACAGCGGGGCGACGGCGACGGCGAGGCGACGGCTGCGACGGGGACGGGGGCGGCG
>NC_041385.1:737602886-737610118 GCF_002162155.2 Triticum dicoccoides
GGGCGGGCCCGGGGCGGCGACGGAGACGACGGCGGCGACGGGGACGGGGGCGGCGACGGAGCCGAGGGCGGCGACGGAGCCGAGGGCGGCGACGGGGACGGGGGCGGCGACGGCGACGGAGACGACGGAAACAGAGGAAGAATGAAAATTTCGTAAGTCGAGTATATATAGAAGGCACCTTTAGTACCGGTTGGAGCCACCAACCGGTACTAAAGGCCTGTTTTGGCCAGGCCAAGCGGCGGGAAGCGACCCCCTTTAGAACCGGGTGGTGGCACAAACCGGTACTAAAGGCCCCCCTTTAGTACCGGTTTGTGCCACGACCCGGTACTAAAGGGGTCGCGCTGCCACCCCAAAGTTTAGTCCCACCTCGCCAGGCGAAGGGCAGCCGCACTGGTTTATAAACTCAGCCACGGCTACCACTTCGAACTCCTCTGTATAGCAGGCTTGTGGGCCTAAACTCTGTGTGCTGCCCTGTGAGTCTGCTGGGCCTTTAAGGCCTGTAATTACACACCTGTGGCCTATCAGGCCTACAGGGCAGCGCCCCAATTTTTTTATAGTTTTTTCCTTTTCTTCTTTATTTTCTTCTATTTATTTTTGCGTAGTTTTTTGTATAGTTTTTTCTTTTCTGTTATATTTATTTTCTTCTATTTATTTGTGAGTAGTTTTTCATCTAGTTTGCCAAAATTCAACATTTTCAGAGTTCATTTTGTAGTGATTTTCAATTTCACGGTCATTTTGTAAACGATTGAAAAATAGCAAATATAATTTTTTTTCTTTTCTGCTTTATTTTTTCTTCTATTTATTTCTGAGTAGTTTTTTCTTTTCTGCTATATTTATTTTCTTCTATTTATTTTTGAGTAGTTTTTTTATATAGTTTTTTTCTTTTCGGCTATAGTTTTTCTTTCTTTTCTGCTATTTTTTCTGTTAGTGCCCGTAGTTTTCAAATTTGAATAGTTTAAATTTTGAATTATTTGAAATTAGTGTGAATTTGTTTGCACATAAAATTTCTTCGCGTTTCAAATGCCAAAACACATAACTACCCTAACTATTATAGAGATTCCCCTCTCGGTGCGAAACACAGAAGAAAGTGATGATAGCTAGTGAAGTCGATCACATCCCAGATTTTTGGGTGTGAAACTTTTTCTTCGCGTGTGTCCCTTTGCGCCGTAACCATGGAAAATCTTCATCATTTAACGGGATGCTCGGGTCAATATTCACTGTGAATGGAGCAATTTCATCAAACTTTTCATAATCTTCTGACTTGTCTGTCTTGTCATCCACTCCCACGATGTTTCTCTTCCCAGAAAGAACTATGTGCCGCTTTGTCTCATCGTACGATGCATTCGCTTCCTTATCTTTTCTTTTTCTTGGCTTGGTAGACATGTCCTTCACATAGAAAACCTGTGCCACATCATTGGCTAGGACGAATGGTTCGTCTGCATACGCAAGGTTGTTGAGATCCATTGTTGTCATTCCGTACTGCGGGTCTTCCGTTACCCCGCCTCGTGTCATATTGACCCATTTGCACCGAAACAAAGGGACCTTTAAACCACGTCGATAGTCAAGTTCCCATATGTCCTGTATATAACCATAATATGTTTCCTTTTCCGTCTTGGTTTCTGCATAAAAGCGGACACCACTGTTTTGATTGGTGCTCTTCTTATCTTGGGCGATTGTGTAAAATGTATTACCATTTATCTCGTACCCTTTAAAGGTCATTATATTCGAAGATGGTAACTGGGACAACAAGTACAGGTCATCTTCAATAGAAGTGTCATGCATGGTACGTGTCTGCAACTAGCTGGCGAAACTTCTGGTTTGTTCACGTGTAATCCAGTCATCAGACCGCTCCGGGTGTTTGGAGCGTAGCAAATTCTTGTGTTCATCCATATACGGAGCCACCAAGGCGGAATTCTGTAGAACTGTGTAGTGTGCTTCAGTGAGAGAATGTCCATCCATACATATTATTTGTTCCCCTCCTAGCGTGCCTTTTCCATCCAGTCTGCCCTTATGCCGCGATTCAGGAACACCAATCGGCTTAAGGTCAGGAATAAAGTCAATACAAAACTCAATGACCTCCTCATTTTGATGGCCCTTGGAGATGCTTCCTTCTGGCCTAGCACGGTTATGAACATATTTCTTTAAGACTCCCATGAACCTCTCAAAGGGGAACATATTGTGTAAAAATACAGGACCCAAAACGTTAATCTCTTCGCATAGGTGAACTAGGACGTGCATCATGATGTTGAAGAATGATGGTGGAAACACCAACTCGAAACTGACAAGACATTGCACCAAATCATTCTGTAACCTTGGTATGATTTCTGGATCGATTACCTTATGAGAGATTGCATTGAGAAATGCACATAGCTTCACAATGGCTAATCGAACGTTTTCCGGTAGAAGCCCCCTCAATGCAACCGGAAGCAGTTGCGTCATAATCACGTGGCAGTCATGAGACTTTAGGTTCTGAAACTTTTTCTCTGCCATGTTTATTATTCCCTTTATATTCGACGAGAAGCCGGATGGTACCTTAATACTGAGCAGGCATTCAAAGAAGATTTCCTTCTCTTCTTTGGTAAGAGCGTAGCTTGCATGACCCTGATGTATGCCGTCTTCTCCGTGCATACGTTGCTGGTCCTCCCGTGCCTTAGGTGTATCTTTTGTCTTCCCATATACGCCCAAGAAGCCAAGCAGGGTCACGCAAAGATTCTTCGTCACGTGCATCACGTCGATTGTGGAGCGGACCTCTAGATCTTTCCAATATGGCAGGTCCCAAAATATAGATTTCTTCTTCCACATGGGTGCGCGTCCGTCAGCGTCCTTTGGAACAGGTTGTCCGCCAGGACCCTTTCCAAATATCACCTTCAAATCCTTGACCATATCATGTACATCAGCACCAGTACGGTGGCGAGGCTTCGTCCGGTGATCCGCCTCACCTTTGAAATGCTTGCCTTTCTTTCTTACGGGATGTCTGCTCGGAAAAAATCGACGATGTCCCAGGTACACATTCTTCTTACAACTATTCAAATATATACTGTCGGTATCATCCAAACAGTGCGTGCATCCGCGGTATCCCTTGTTTGTCTGTCCTGAAAGGTTACTGAGAGCAGGCCAATCATTGATGGTCACGAACAGCAACGCCTTCAGGTCAAATTCTTCCCCCATGTGCTCATCCCACGCACGTACACCTGTTCCATTCCACAGTTGTAAGAGTTCTTCAACTAATGGCCTTAGGTACACATCAATGTCGTTGCCGGGTTGCTTAGGGCCTTGGATGAGCACTGGCATCATAATGAACTTCCGCTTCATGCACAACCAAGGAGGAAGGTTATACAAACATAGAGTCATAGCCAGGTGCTATGGTTGCTGCTCTGCTCCCCAAAAGGATTAATGCCATCCGCGCTTAGACCAAACCATACGCTCCTTGCATCATCTGCAAACTCCTTCCCGTACTTTCTTTCGATTTTTCTCCACTGCGACCCGTCAGCTGGTACTCTCAATTTTCCGTCTTTCTTACGGTCTTCTCTATGCCATCGCATCGCCTTGGCATGCTCTTTGTTTTGGAACAAACGTTTCAACCGTGGTATTATAGGAGAATACCACATCACCTTGGCAGGAATCTTCTTCCTGGGGCGCTCGCCCTCGACATCACCATGCTCATCGCGGCTGATCTTATAGCGCAATGCACCACATACCGGGCAAGCGTTCAAATCCTCGTACTCACCGCGGTAGAGGATGCAATCATTAGGGCATGCATGTATCTTCTGCACCTCTAACCCTAGAGGGCAGACAGCCTTCTTTGCTTCGTACGTACTCTCGGGCAATTCGTTGTCCTTTGGAAGCATATCCTTTATCATTACCACCAACTTTTCAAATCCCTTGTCAGATACACCATTCTCTGCCTTCCATTGCAGCAATTCCAGTGTGGTGCCCAGCTTTTTCTTGTCACCTACGCAATTCGGGTACAATAATTTTTTGTGATCCTCTAACATGCGCTGCAACTTCTTCTTCTCCAAATCACTTGCGCAGTTTCTCTTTGCATCGGCAATGGCCCGACCTAGATCATCAACGGGCTCATCTGATGCCTCTTCTTCAGCTTCTTCCTGCATTGCCGGCTCAGCTTCTTCCCGCATTACCGGCGCAGCTTCTTCCCCCATTGTTGTATCATCGTATTCAGGGAACCCATGGCCAGGATAGCTGTCGTCGTCCTCTTCTTCTTCATTGTCTTCCATCATAACCCCTCTTTCTCCATGCTTGGTCCAAACATTATAGTGGGGCATGAAACCAGACTCAAACAGATGGACGTGAATGGTTCTTGAAGTAGAGTAATTGCGACCATTCTTACAGCCAGCACATGGACAAGGCATAAAACCATCCGCCCGCTTGTTTGCCTCAGCCGCAAGCAGAAAAGTATGCACGCCCTCAACGAACTGGGGAGAGCATCGTTCATCGTACATCCATTGCCGGCTCATCTTCATTACACAACACCGAATAGACCAAATTAATACAAGTTCATACATAAAGTTCATACAACACTTAAATGCAACAAACAAATAACTCTCTAGCTAAAGCATTTAAATGCAACAACAAATGCGATCAAGATCGCAACTAAGGTAACAATTGATCCAACAGCATAATGATACCAAGCCTCACTATCGATGGCATATTTTCTAATCTTTCTAATCTTCAAGCGCATTTTCTCCATCTTGATCTTGTGATCATCGACGACATCGGCAACATGCAACTCCAATTCCATTTTCTCCCCCTCAATTCTTTTCAATTTTTCTTTCAAGTACTCGTTTTCTCTTTCAACTAAATTTAACCTCTCGACAATAGGGTCGGTTGGAATCTCCGGTTCACATACCTCCTAGATAAAAATATCTATGTCAACTTGATGGGCATAATTTGTCATAAACACGAAATGCAACAAATAGTTTTAAAAGAGAATATACCACATCCGAATCATAACAAGGACGAGGGCCGACGGGGACGGATATCAAAACCATGGCACTATGTATAACAAACAACGTACGGGTAAGATAATTATTATACGAGTAACTATATATCCAAATCACACAAACATCAATTTTTTATATAAAATTTCATGAACAAGAGGCTCACCACAAGGTGGTGCCGGCGACGGGACGGTGCGGGCGATCGACGGTGGTTACGACGGAGATTTAGAAGGCACTAAGTAAACCACACCTACATATGCAAACTAAGTGTTATTTTAACCTCAAATTGCATATAAATCAAATACTAGCACATATATATATTTCCTCCCAAATTACTAAACTCACAAATTAATAACTATATAAAGCATTGCAAGAGCTAATCTAGCAATGAGAGATGAAAGGACAAAGTTGCTAACCTTTGTGATCATTTGAATGGATGGGAGCCTTCAAATCTTGACAAATTTTGGGCAAAATGTGTGATGAGCTCGAGAGGAAGAGGGGAAGAACAGAGAGGAGAGGGGAAAGGGGAAGAACAGAGCGAGCTCGGGTGGACGAAGGGTTTATGTAGGACGACCTTTAGTACCGGTTCGTGCTAAGAACCGGTACTAAAGGTGCTGGAGGGGGCCCAGACTGACAACATCCTGCCACCACTCTCATTAGTACCGGTTCGTGGCACGAACCGGCGCTAAAGGTTAGCCACGAACCGGTACTAATGAGAGCGGCCCGGCTAGCCGTTGGAACCGGCACTAATGTGCTTCACGTTTGACCCTTTTTCTACTAGTGAGGGTTTGCGCAGACCCTCACGTCTGATCTGCAGATAAACCCAGTTTAATCTGCCGATCTGAAGAATTAGTACTAACCTAGAAAAAGGCATCTACCTCCACAGAAACAGTTCATAACTGTGCGGTAATAAGACTAAAAAGAAAAGTCTGAGTTGAACTGTATAGCTTGGCTTCTACTATAACGTATAGCTACTAGACACCATGGATTGGGACCTGAGACAAGATGGTTCCTCTTGTGCTCTTGAGAAGGTAGCACTTGCCTGAAGCAAAGTCGAGAGGTTTCTTTGCCTGAACAGTGCGGTTTGAGGCCCAGATGGGTGGTCCGGCGTGAGGTGTTCTGGTCCGGGAACAGTTTTACGGGGAGATTTTGGTCGACCGGGGTGTTGCTGTCGGGGAGATACACGGGCGATGGATGTACACTCACGTCTTTCTTTCTACCGTGTAATGCTATCAAAGATTCGAGGTGAAGTGCTGCACACATTTTCTCCATGGAATCGGAGCCTAATAGAGTGGAAAAGCGGCCTTTTTTCCTCCCTCTTGGACCTGTCATTCTCGCCGAAATATGGCCGTTGAAACACTAAAAACTTCCAAGGAATACAGTTAGCAGTGTAGACCAAATTACCTGCCCTCAAGAGTCTCTTGGTTACAGTAAAATCTCCCAGCTGCTGCTATTTGTCACTACTGATAAATAAGATCACCTTGTCTCCTAGGTAGTACTGTAAACCTTTTGCAAATCGAGCTGTTTTCTAGTACCACTATTACAGGATTGCACCAAATCTCCTAGGTAGTACCACCGAGTCTGATGTGGATGATTAGCCGAATGATTTATTTGATGGCAGGAGACGACATGTCCGGAGGTGCTCCTTTCATGTGTCCTGCCGAAAAAGCCTAAAAACCGTAACAACCTTTGGTTTTTTGTTGGATGGAGGGCCACACCACACGCGAAAAAGTAAGCGAGAGCGTGCATAAACAGTAGCAACCTAACACGATCTACAAAGACCAACCCACCTTCAAATCCACAACCTAATCACAGCATAAATTAGGCCTCCGTCGGCCACCGCCAGCCGAGGTTAGCAAGTCCCACACCTAAAAGTGTAAGTGTATTTTAATAATGAAAAAAAGTCCATTTTACTACCCTGAACAAAGTGGGTGGTTCACATTACCCCTGATCTATTTTTTGGTTCCTTTACCCCCCTAAACAATCTCATACCGGTCAAAAAATCACCCTAAGTGGTTTACCCAGACCAGATGGTGACGTGGACACGGTCAAAGGTGGTATTTGACCTGCAGGTGGGTCCCACTCATTAGTTTTTTAAAAAAAAATCAAAGAAATAGAAGAAAAAAGGGGCGGCCCCCTACTGCAGTAGCAGCCGGCCACAGCGGCGGCAGCCGGTGCGCACGGCGCCGGCACGCGGCCGGGCCGACGTCGGGGCGGGCGGAGATAGCACGCCGAGCGGGGAAGGCCGAGCGCGGCCAGGCGTAGCGACGCGGG
>NC_041385.1:737610697-737624699 GCF_002162155.2 Triticum dicoccoides
CCTCGGGGAGGAGGCGGGGCGGCGCAGGCACGCGGCCAGAGCGACGACGGGGCGGATGGTGGCGGAGCCAACACCGTGGAGGGGCGAGGCGAGCCGAAGCCGAGCGGGGTGCGGCGACCGGGGACGACGGCGGAAGCTAGGGGAGGAGGTGGGACAGTGCAGGCGCGGGGGCGCCCGGGGACGACGGCGAAAGCTAGGAGAGGAGGCGGGACGGCGCAGGCGCACGGCCGAAGTGGCGACGGAGTCGACACCACAGAGGAGCGAAGCGAGGTCGAGCGGTGTGCGGTGATTGGAGAGAGAGAGAGAGAGAGAGAGAGAGAGAGAGAGATACCTGACAAGGGGGACCCACCCAGGTCAAAACCACCGTTGACTAGTGCCACATCAGCAACGGGTGGAGACAAACCAGCTAGGAGGGTGTTTTATCCGGTTTTGGTTTGTTTGGGGTAGAGGAAGCCGAAAAATAGATCAGGGGGTAAAGTGAACCACCCACTTTATTCAAGACAGTAAAATGAACTTTTTTCTTAATAATACTAGGGAAGAAGATGAGCCAAACAAACATCTTGTGCCACTAGCTCTGGTGTACCCTTTTCCATGCAAGCCATGGTGACCCACTCCGGTTTTTCGCAATTAGCCAGGCAACTCATCTGTTTCTTCTACAGTGAATCACAGAGCATCCCATCCGTTCGGGGTTTCTAGAAACGAAGAAGAGTGACCCACTCACTCCCCAAAAACCAAGGAGACAAACCATTTTGTGTTGTGGGGTGTGTCTGAAGAAGAGATAAGAGCCAGGATTGTTGCATTTGAGGGGAAGCTTGCAGAGGTGGTCAAAGTAGGGTTCATGTTGCATTGCCGTTGAGAGCGAGAGGCATGCATCAGCAACGAGGAGATCACCGCTTTGGAGGCGCCGGCACATTGTCACGATGACTTTAATAAAAGTGGGCCGATTTTGACATGGCGATCGATGATGAGCATCTGATCTGATCGGACGTGACGCGGCATGGCCGGGAAAATGGATTGGTATAATTGAGGTGCTGAGATGCACCTCCCGCCAATAGGAAGCCGACACGTGTCGTCGCTCACGCGGCGATCACTCTGGCAATTAATCCTAAATTATGCTCAGTTGATCATGCATTAGCATTTGATTAGTTCCTTCTTTTGGGGGCTATCAAAGTGTCCAAAAGGGCATCTTTAATGGCAGGGGAGAATTTGAGGATCTATCTTGATCTGGCATGGTGGAGGTTGGAGGAGGAAGATGGAGGAGGAGCAAGTAGTAGTTTAGTGGTTTGCACGAGTTGCGTTGGAGCAACTCTGCAAGTGTGCATACACTTAATCAGATCTGCCTGGCACCTTTTGGGTGCGTGCTGATTCAGACCTCACATGCAATAATGTACCAAAGATGCAACTGAACAGCAGTTCAAACATATGTAGCAGATGCAGCTGGTGGTGATTGCAGAAAAAGGAATCTGTCAAGGAGAGGGTACTTAAATTAGTTATACAAATTAAGTGTTACATCTTCTTCTTTGCTGACCTAACATAGCCGTGGAGAGGAGAGGGTCAACAGAAACGCATGCCTGCATCTGCTCCACCATTAATTGCATAATACATATGCTTATCTCCCTGCAACTGGCCCAGTATACTGCTAACCACCATTACCAATGTGCTAACCACTGTATTTTGAATGGTATCTTCTCATGCATGCATGCCTGATTGCTTCAGTGCAAGGGACAGGCTAAGTGTCAGTTGACTGATTTTCGTTTTCCAGTCAGTCGACTGACCAATAACTTTTTCAGTCGATTTGCTCTACTCGAGCGTTCCTGTACTACCTGCTCACTTCATCATCCAACTGCTCATTTCACTTCACGCATATATGTATTTCTTTCTTGCTGCGCCCGGATGTACGTATCAGAACCTTTTTTAACGGAAACTAACTAATCTTATTCTCATGGTGGCAACTATACGTACGTAACATAATCTGATTCTCCTGTGTAATATTCAAGCGACAATCATGCCCGTCCCTATACAATCGAGCCTAAAATAAAAATAAAGTTTCTAAGATATAATGAATTACGGACATTGGGATTGCCCTTTAAGAAGAAAGAACAAAAAGTAAAATTTAATGACAAAATTTGTGCATAATTTACACATAAATTGCGGCTTTCCTTAATATGCAACAATAAGAATATAATAGTGAAATTTTTGCAAAAGATAAGTTTTATAAGAAAAATGAATTAGTAGCATTGGTATTACCCATAAAAATATATAAAAAATTAAAAAACAATGTTGTTTTCTAAGGAAGAATGAATTAGTGCTATAGTTAGTACCCTTTAAGAATAAACAAAATAAAAAATAAATGATCACAGATTTTGCACAAAATTTACGCTAAAATTATGTTTTTTAATAATATGCAAGAATAAGCATATAATAAGGGAATTTTCACAAAAACAAAATTCAAGAAGAAATGATTAGTAGCATTGGTATTACCATATAAGAAGAAGATGATGAAAAAAACTAATGAATTTTTTTTCATACAATTTGCACAAAAATGCCCTTTTATAACATGCAAAGCATATAATAGTACATTTTTGTGAAAAATTATTTTCCTATGAAGGAATAAATTGATATTACCCATAAACAAAGTCAAAATAATGAAGTTTTTTAAGAAAGAATGAAACCCTTTAAGAAAAAAGAAAATGAAAAAAGAAACTTTTGAAACTTACACAACAATTTGCACTTAAATTGCACTTTTGAAATATGCAAAGAATAAGCATATAATAGTGCATGTTTCTCATTCAGCTATAGTTTACACATAGTGTAACTGAAATAATGTATTTCCTTTAAGAAGTCAAAAAATAAAGAAAAACTTGCCCACAACTTTGCACCTAAATTGCACTTTGTCGTAATATGCAAAAAATAATCATATAATCATGAAATTTTGGAAAATGTTATATAGTGTTTGTTTGTATATAATTACACTCAGCCAAAAAACCACAAAAAAGCAATAAATGAATGAAAAAGAAATTAAAAATGAAGCAAAAATACCCACAAAAGAAAGAATTAAATTTCCAAAAATAGGGGTCAATCGATTCCACATAGCCCAACTCACCACCAAAATGATATAGAAAAAAGGAAAACAATACAAATCTCCAAGCAGAATCGGATAGTCACAAAATCGACTGGATTTTGTTTTAGGCCCAGTCACTTTTTTTCTTAACAACCTTGTAGCCTCATATATTCATCTCAAAGCATGCATGAAAACTATGGACTTTAGCGGCTGAAACTATGTTAGGGCATCTCCAACAGGTTGTATGTTAGTCTTGTTGGTAAAATGTCCATGTCATCAACCAACAAGCTATCATACAACTACTCCAATGGGTTGTATCTAAATTATCCAATAGATGATGAGAAAATAAATGTGATTGCTCTCTATTTCACCTTGGAGCTTTGTGCAAAGGTTGTTGGTTAATCTACATACAACTTTGCTATCTCTTCACATTTATTACATGCACATCATCACTATGTTCTAGGTGGCAAATTTACCAACACCTATCTTACAACTGGTGGAGATGCCCTTTCATTCTCATGGTTAATAGTATAGTCAGCTGCCATGTCATCTACAGCCCATCTTATAGTCAACATGTACAATAGTATATCAAAGATTGTATTGTTTTTTTTATTATATGACCCACCTTTCATTCTCACAAAGTGCCTAGGAGTACGTGCTAGAGCTGGCTCTTCATGAAGAGCCCGCTTACCTTCTCTCTCCTCTTCTCTTTCCTCCAACTAAGCAAAAATATACTAGTTTATTCCTTATAGCCCGCTGAATCAACTCTATTGTACTGGCTCTTAGGTTGTGACGCAAGAGCACGTACATGTAGGCACCATGCACACATAAACATACAGACACACCCACATGCATACACACACAAGCACCACAGACACTCATCATTAGCTTTTTGGTTGTGTGGATGGACCATAATTAATACTAAAACTAATACAAAACTAAAGGAGATTTTTAAAAGTGAAAGGAATTAAATTCGCACAAATTATTGGCATTGTATTACTATTCAGAAAGAAGGAAAATGAAAAATAAATTAAACAAATGATGAAAAAAAATTGTAGATAACTTACACAGAAATTACATTTTTATAATATGCAAGAATAAATATATATATTAGTGAAAACTAAAGCAAAATAAAAAATGAAATACAAATAAAACAATAAGAAATGAAGTTTTCTATGAAAGAATGAATTCGTGGCATTGGTATTACCATTTCGGAAAAAAACCTAAAATAAAATCAAAGTAATGAAGTTTTCTAAGAAAGAATGAAACTCTTTAAGAAGAAACAAAATGCAAAAGAAAAAACTTTCAAAACTTGCACACAATTTGTACTGAAATTGCACCTTTTGAAATATGCAAAGAATAAGCATATAATAATGCATTTTTTGCATTCTACTATAATTTACGCATAGTGTAACTAAAATAATGTACTTCCTCTAAGAAGAAGATTTTAAAAAAACTTACACACAACTTTGCACCTAAATTGCATGTTATCTTAATATGTAAAAATAATCATATAATCATAAAATTTTTGCACATATTATATAGTATTTGTTTGTATATAATTACACTCAGCGAAAAACCCACAAAAAATAAAAAATAACCAATAAAGGAAAGAAAAAAGGAAAAAGAGAAATGCATTGAAACAGAAAACAGAAATAAAAAATGAAGCAAAAATACCCATAGAAGAAATAATTAAATTTCCAAAGGAAGAACGAATGGTCGGCATTGGTATTATCATTGAAGAAGAAAATAATATGAAAAAGGATCTAAAACAAACAATGACAAAATTTGCACGAAATATACATAAAAATTATGCTTCTTTACAATATGCAAGAATAATCATATCTCCACGTGTGATATGGCATGTGACAAAGGGCATGAGGAATTGGCGAGGAAAGGGTGGGAAGTGAGTGGGAGAAATCTGCGAGAAATCCTACTATAATTTTCATAGTGTAACTGAAACAATGTGTTTCCTTTAAGAAGAAACACAAAAAAAAAACTTGTGCATAACTTTGCACCGAAATTGCACTTTATTGTATTATGCAAAAATAATCATACAATCATGAAATTTTGGCACATATTATATAGTATTTGTTTGTATAAAATCAGACTCGGCCAAAAACCCACAAAAAATAATAACCAATAAAGGAAAGGAAATGAGAAAAATAAAAACTCATAGAAACAGAAAACAGAAATAAAAAAGTGAAGCAAAAATACCTTTAAATAGAAAGAAAATCATATAAAGAACTTTAAAAAATAATGACAAAATCTGCACATAAATTGCTTTTTGTTATAATATGCAAGAATAAACACATAATAGTGAAATTTGTTGCAAAACAAAATTATCTAAAGAAAGAATGAATTAGTGGCATTGGTATGGGATCCATGGTTTCTCTACTTCTCAGGATCAAAATAATGAATTACTGGTATCCGTATTAACCGTTTAAGAAGAAAGAAAAGTAAATAAAAAAGAATAATGATAACATTTGCACGCGGTTTGAATAGAAATTGCGCTTTCTTATAATATGCAAAAATAAGCACATAAAGTGAAATTTCACAAAAAAAATCCTTAGTAGGAATGGTATTACCCTTGAAGAATAAAGAAATGAAATAAAAACTTAAACAAAATTAAAATAATGAAGTTTTCTAAGAAACAATGAATTAGTGTCATCGATTTCCCATTAAGGAAGAAAGGAACTGAAAATAATAAAACAAATATTGAATTATTTTGCAAACTATTTGCACAGAAGTTGCGCATTTTAGTGTACATATAATCATGAAATTTTGGCACATATTATATAGTATTTTTTGTATATAATTATACTTAGCCAAAAACCTACAAAAAACAAAAATAACCAATAAAGGAAAGAAAATGGGGAAAAGAAAAACCCATAGAAACAGAAAAAAGAAATAAAAATAAAAATATCCACAAAATAGAAATAAAACCAACTAACAAAGAGAATCAGGAAAACAAAAGCAAAAGCATATAAAAAAAGTAAAATCAAGGTAGAGAGAGGAGGGTTGGATTGCACAGTTAATGGGCTTCGGCCCAGAAATGAAATCGACTGACCCAAATAAGGGGTCAGTAAAAAAACAAGAGAAGCCCACACAACAGACAACACAGGTCAGAAAAAAACGCAGCACGAATCTTACAGAAAAATCCAATGGTCACAAATTCGACTGACCCAAAAGTGAAATTTCAGCTGACTGAAAAGTAGCTAAATTGCCAGTGCAATGTATCTGAGGAATAGTTAACCTCGCTGCATTTCGACAGTTACTTTTTTTTCCCGAAAAGGAGGATTACCTCGTGCCTCTGTATCGATTGATGCACGCAGCCAACCTTTTGACAGCCTATGATTGTTAATTAATTAGTATGGTACTTGACTACAGACGGTAAACCAAAAAGGATGGTGGCCATTGAGAAGCATATATACCCTTTTGTACTTGGATTGGAGAAGGCCGGGGTGACTTGTCAAGGTAGGAGACGCCAGCCAGCGAAGCGAACAATGATATGCTACAAAAATGAAACTGATAAGGATTAAGACAAGTGATGAGACAGGGTTTGTTGTTGCTGTCATCGTCGTCGTCGTCCAAGCATGATCATCGCCGACTAATGGATGGAAGAACGGTACAAAGTCGTGCCGGTACAAAAACAAGTCGACCGCTCGCTCGCTGACGCGAAAAGCGATCGACGAAACACGAAGTATATAGTATTAGCATGGTGTCCCCGGTGCTTAAAATGCGTATTAAACCCGACCATGACAAGGACTAGCTTGCAGCTGCAAGTAACTGTTGGGTGTAATAAGCCGCGGTGATGCTCCTGGCGCGGCTGGTGCGTGTATGGGCGCGCACCGGACGTGACGGGCGCGTCGGGTCCGTGGTGTGCGCGTGCGTAGGTGTGCGTGTGTGTGTGCGTGAGTCAACGCGTGTGTGCGCGGGGCCACGCCGGGCTGTTAGCGAGCGATAAGGAGGGGTAGACCGTGTCGGGCGCTCTGGCAGGCCGTGGCGATCGCGTTCGGGCGCGGTGCGTGGACGCGGCCAGAGCGCGGAGGGCGTGGGGGAGTGGGTGAGCGAGTTGGTGCAGGGCGAGGCCGTGCAGGCCGGTGCTCGCGGGTATAAAACCCTGACTCCCCTCTGTAGCTCAGGGACAGGATCGAGTTCGTACTCGAGGTAAAGGGAAAAGCGTTCGTGCGCTGGAAAAATCCCGTGTCCACCACTTTCTGAACTTCTCTGAATCTCTTCCTTCTTCCTCTCCGGTGACCGAACTACGGCAAACGTGAGTAAGCAGAGTGAGAGGGAGAGGAGAGCTGCGGCGAGGAGTTGGCGGTTCCAACAATTGGCATCAGAGCCTCGTGCGGGAGGGAGCTCGCCGGCGATGTCCATCGTGCCATACGCCGGCGGATCGGGCGGCGCAGTGTCGCACCCAGCGCCCGTGCTCACGGACGACAACTACACCACCTGGGCCATCAAGGTGGAGGCGGACCTTGATGCCGCAGAGCTGTGGGAGGCGGTGGTGCCGCCGGAGGACAAGGCGTCGGTGGTGATCGCCAAGAAGGACAAGCCGGCGAGGGCCTATCTGCTCCGAGCGCTCGCCGACGATCTTCTGTTGCAGGTGGCTGCGAAGAAGACGGCGGTGGAGATATGGGCGAGCTTGAAGGCCAGGTTCGTGGGCGCGGATCGCATGCGCGCGACGCGGCTCGGCACGCTCCGGGGAGAATTCGAGCTCCTGCCGATGGCGGAGTCCGAGTCTGTCGATGCGTTCGCCGGGAGGCTCGGTGGCATGGCGGCGCGCTACGCGGCGTTGGGCTCAACCCTGGAAGATTCCGCGCTCGTCAAGAAGCTACTTGACTCGGTGCCGAACCGGCTGTACGCGGCGGTGGCCAGCATTGAGCAGTTCTGCGACGTCGGGGCGATGCTGTTCGAGGACGCGCTGGGGCGGCTGAAGGCTTTTGATGAACGGCTGCGGCGACGCGATCAGGCAGGCGGCGAGCAAGCTAACGGCGAGCTGCTGTACACGGCGGCGCAATGGAGGGAGCGGGAGCGGCGTCACGGTGGAGCTCGGGATGACGACGACGGGACACGCAGCAAGGCTTCAGGCGTCGATGGTCCCAGGAAGGGCAGGTGCTACAAGTGCGGGGAGCGGGGTCACTTCAAGCATGACTGCCCGCAGTGGAAGAAGGCGCCGGCACCGGAGCATGCACTGCTGGTCGACGGCGACGTCGAGGATGGCGGGCTGCTCTGAGCCGCGGCTTAGGGCGCGAGTGTTGGGTGTAATAAGCCGCGGTGATGCTCCTGGCGCGGCTGGTGCGTGTATGGGCGCGCACCGGATGTGACGGGCGCGTCGGGTCCGCGGTGTGCGCGTGCGTAGGTCTGCGTGTGTGTGTGTGTGAGTCAGCGCGTGTGTGCGCGGGGCCACGCCGGGCTGTTAGCGAGCGATAAGGAGGGGTAGACCGCGTCGGGCGCGCTGGCAGGCCGTGGCGATCGCGTTCGGGCGCGGTGCGTGGACGCGGCCAGAGCGCGGAGGGCGTGGGGGAGTGGGTGAGCGAGTTGGTGCAGGGCGAGGCCGTGCAGGCCGGTGCTCGCGGGTATAAAATCCTGGCTCCCCTCTGTAGCTCAGGGACAGGATCGAGTTCGTGCTCGAGGTAAAGGGAAAAGCGTTCGTGCGCTGGAAAAACCCCGCGTCCACCACTTTCTGAACTTCTCTGAATCTCTTCCTTCTTCCTCTCCGGTGACCGAACTACGGCAAACGTGAGTAAGCAGAGTGAGAGGGAGAGGAGAGCTGCAGCGAGGAGTTGGCGGTTCCAACAGTAACTCGCCAGATGAGGCTAAGATTACCAATTCTGACTGCTGCTTACGACATGCTGACAGCGGTATCGCAGCTCGTTAATTCAGACAAGTTAACTGGGCAAAGACTGGATTAGATACAACTTATGTAAAGAACCATTTGTGTACCTCTCTTATCTAACTGAAAGGCTGAACGGATCTACTTTCTCTGGGTTAATATGATTGAAAATTCACTGGTGGAAAAAGGGCCTTTGGTCGCGGTTCGCAACTGCCATTAGTCGCGGTTGCGCAACCGCGACCGAACGGGCGCGACTAAAGGCACCACCCTTTAGTCGCGGTTGCTTAAGAACCGCGACTAAAGGCCCGTCCACGTGGGCGCCAGGTGGCCGTCGGGGCGGAGGACCTTTAGTCGCGGTTCTTCTGGCCAACCGCGACTAAAGGCCGCCGCAGGTTTAGGGTTTTAGCCCCCCCTTAAACTTGTTTTCTGTTTAATTTGTATTGTTTTATTTCTTTTGTGCTTTATTTTAATTTTGAAGGAGTTTCACATATTCTACGGTACTACATACATGCATATGAATGTACAATTTCAAACAAATTTGAAATTAGAACCAAAAAGAATTCAAGAGGAATATACAATATATATTCAATATCATCGGATGACCATATACAATTTTGAACAAGTTTCCATACATAATTTAATGCATATAAAGTTCTACGTCCTCGTAATGGTGTTCTCCTTTAGGATGGAGGACTTCCCTCCTGAACCATCCAGCTAGTTCCTCTTGAAGTGGTCGGAAGCGAGCTTCTGGACTAAGCATCATCCGGAGGTTATTCCTCTGAGCATTGGTATCACTCGGAACCCGCTCAGAGGTGTATCTCCGGATCATCTCACAGACATAGTATGCACATAGATTGGTCCCCGCTGGCTGAATATCCTCACCATTCTTAGCCTTTGCCCTTTTGAATTCTAGCTCGTTTTTGAATTCACCGACCTTTGTATCTACGAACCGTCTCCAAACCCTACGAGGCAAAGAAAATTAAATGAACAAGAGAGTTATTAGTTACTTGATATTAGGAAATGAACGAAATAGGCCGATCGATATAGAGCGCAAATGAATGAAAATAATTACTTCTGCAGCATTCTTCTCATGTCGACCCAAAGCTTTGGATCCTTATTCAGAGAGTCGTGGACGAGACATTCTGAGGTGTCAACTTTAATTACTAGCAGAATCCAGTGGAACCTGCGGACACGATACATGCACAGTACGTCATGCATAACTCATCGATTAGCCGGCCACATACCATGCATGGAGTAAACAAAAGAGAATGTGCTCAAGACAGAAACACTCACCCAAAATGGTAAGGAAATAGAATATCACTTTTGAGTTCTGCTTTGTAAGAAACTGCCACAGGTCTGCCTCCATGTCGGCGGGGTGATGCTCCAACACATATCCATTAACGATGTGTGGGTCAATGAACCCAACATCATGGATGTTCCTTACTCTGCATTCCTTAATCTTCATTCTGCATGTATAATAGCGGACACAACAATATAGTTAGGACATATATATAGTGCAGGCAATATGAACGAGATGGGGTAGAAATAAATCACTTACAGAACGTAGCAACTGATGATAGATTTCTCGAGCTCGCGCAGATTGAAAAGCTGGAACAATTCACTCAGATGAATTTGTACATAGTAATGTTTGAAGTGATGCTCATATCTAACTTCCGCATAAATATATTCTTTGGCGTTTTTATTTTTTATGTAACCCTTGTACCATTTCAGCAGACCTTTCATTTGTGGAGGTAGATCCTGTTCCTGCGCAGGCTCGACGAGAGGCCCATTCTTCACATATGTAATTACTACCTCCTTCACTGACGCCTCATCAAGGCCTAACAGTTCACGAAGAGTAATACCTAAGTTGGCCGCTTGTTCTCTGGCACTCGTTACAGTCAATCCATGTGCTGCCGCAGCTGCTATGATATCGTGGTCATCCGGACTGGCGGCTTTCACTATAAGCGGGGCAATCGATTGTTTACTTTGTTCCCCGAGCTGGGCAACTCGTTTCCCGCTTTTTTTACTTTCTAATTCCGTTTTCTCGGCCTCCTCCAAGGCTTTGTTCTCCTGGTTCTCCGCCCGCTCTTTCTTCTCCTTCAACATGAGTGCCTGCCTACGAAGTTCACGTGCATAGTCGTCAGGCAGATTCTTCGCGGCTTGGGACGGTGTGCTCAAAAATGACTTAGCCCACTTCTTTTGCTCATCAGAAAATACTGGCTTGGGCTCGGGCTCTCTTTTCTTCTTGCAGTCCGCCTTCCATTTCTCATGATCAGCAGCCGCGGCCGCGGCAGTTTCCTCGGCACTACGTTCCCAAGGCCTTGTGGGGAGAGGCTTCAATGATGGCTCCGGTACCTTTGTGGTCTTAGGTACATAAGGGTCCGGGTTAATAATCCAGGACTGCTTCTGCTTCTTTGCCAGAGGTGGATTGGGGGGCGGCGTCTGATCACCCGCCGGACGAGGACTGGGGGGCGGCGTCTGATCACCCGCCGGACGTTGTGGACTGGGGGGCGTCGGCTGACGTGACGGAGGTGTAGGTGAACCGCCACCACCGTAGGGGGGTGGACTTGTTGTCCTTGGCGCCTCGCCTGGAAACTTGATAAACTTCTTTTGCCATAGAATGAAATGGCGCTTGACATCTCCAAGTCTTTTCTCCCCTTCAGGTGTAGCAATGTCAATCTCCAGGTCCTCAAACCCTTGGACTATGTCCTCCACCGTGACACGAGCATAGCCATCTTGAATGGGGGTGTTGTGGTGGAGTGCTCCAGGTAAACATGGTAAAGCACTGCCGATGGCTACCTTCATGGACATGTTCCCGATAGGATAATACAGATGACATTCTTTCATCTCCTTTATATCGTCCACGGGGTAGCGAGGAGGCTCCGGTGCAGTAATTTCGACCACCAGAGGCTCCGGTGCAGTAATTTCGACCACCAGAGGCTCCGGTGCAGTAATTTCAATCGTCGGTGCATCTGCACCAGCTGGTGGGGCCTCCGTGGAAGCCACACTGCTTCTCCGCTGCTGGCTTCTGAGATCCTCTGGATGATCTTCATGCTGCGCCCGAGCTGCATCTCGTTCGGCTACTAGTACACTCACGGTTTTCTTCATCACATCCATTTCCGATGCCAACCGCGCCACAACATCTGCTTCCCGATCCATCTTTCTCTTCCGGCTTGTGTAACTGTACGGGTCATCGTTCTGGGGGAACCCTATTTTCCACGGAATGTGCCCCATGCCTCGTACACGTCCTCCGTGTTCAGGATTCCCGAGGGCTTTTGTCAGCGCGGCGTTCTCTCTGTTGAACTTGATCTTCCCCTCTTGAGCATCCCTCATTGCGTCAATAAGGGCTTGGGTGGGTTTAATTATTTTGCCCCGGTAAACACAGTCCCCTGTCTCCGGGTTCAGCGTTGCCCCATGCCCGTACCACCAGCTTTTGGCCCTTGGGTCCCATCCCTCCGTACCTGGACGGATTCCTCGCGCCCTCAGCTCGTTCTCCATCTTCTCCCACCTAGGCTCCCAAAGGCGATACCCTCCTGGCCCCATAATATGATTGTACTCCTTCTTAGCCGCATTTTCCTTATTTTTTTCGATATTTGAATGAACTGCTCCGATTTCTTTTGCTTCACAAATTCTGGCCAATCATGTTTCAGTTTCTCATATTGTCCTTTGAAATCTGGAGTCTTGTTCTGCTTGACAAAGTCATGGGCTAGATTTTGCTTGAATTTCCGGAATGCGTCGGCCATCTTATGAAGAGCGAACTGTTTGACTAGCCTCCTCCTCTCCTTGTTTTCCTCAATCTTGTTACCCTCCTCATCGAATTTGTTGTATTCCGGAGGTAGAACGAAATGTTCCATAAGCTTTTTGAAGCAATCTTTTTTTGTTCTCTTATCAACAAAAGTGAAACCAGCAATTCGTGCCTTCTTTGGCTTATTCCACTCCTGGACGGTGATCGAGACGTTGTCTCTAACAATGGCTCCACATTGGTTGACAAACTTGGTGGCGTTCTTGCGGGGCTCCAGCGGCCTGCCGGTTGCACTGTCGACAACCTCGATGGTGCATGTTTCTCCTTGTTTCATCGTCTTGGTTGCGCCACGCTTTGACGACGTACTCGATTGTTTCGACGATCCGGCCGAGGGCTAAAATAAGAAAGAGAGTCGCGCGCGTTAGTCCACACATATTTATTCAAATCAGTTAGTTTGTATCACCAGAGGCTCAATGTATATATATATATACCTCGGCGCCGGAGGTGGTTGCTACTTCCATTTGAAGATCGTCGTTTATCGACGTTTGTTCGGCATCATCTTGCTGACGGCGCCCTTCATCTTCACCGTCAAGGTTCAGATAAGAAGAGATATCATCTTCTTCTTGTCCGGTCGGCACATATAGAATATCGCCGTTTATGATGCCGAACATATGTGCTTCACCGTCCGGATCATAGTTGTCCATAATCGGGTCAGCTCTATCGTCCGCCATTATGTCAGTCATGAAAACATGTAGTAAAAACAAATTAATTAAGTGAAGAAGGGGGGCGGTGGCGGTGGCGGTGGCGAAAGGGCGGTGGCAAAAGGAGGGGGCGAGGAAGGGGTGGGAGAGGGTGTCGCGGTAGAGCGCGAGACGGGGCGGCAGACGACGGCGTCACGGAGAGGGAGGCGAGGAAGGGGTGGGAGAGGGTGTCGCGGTAGAGCGCGAGACGGGGCGGCAGACGACGGCGTCACGGAGAGGAAGGCGAGGACAACACACATTTATAACCCTCGTCGTCCCCTCTCGATCCCTAAAAAAACACCGCGCGCATCGCCGCCCCCCTCGCCGCCCCCTCTCCGTATATACGTTTTTTTGTTAATTATCAAATTTTACGTTTTTTTTGTTAATTATCAAGTTTTAAGTTATTTTACCGTTTTTGTTAAACTAATTAACTAGTTAAAATTAAAAAGAACAAAAAAATTCTCTCTCTCTCTCTCCACGATCTCGATCGCTCTCTGTAGAGCAGCGTTGAGGGCGGCGAGGCCGGCCCGAGGTGGATTGGGGGGCGGCGTTGAGGGCGGCGAGGCCGGCCGGCGGCGTTGAGGGCAGCGAGGCCGGCCGGCGGCGTTGAGGGCGGG
>NC_041385.1:737624709-737629136 GCF_002162155.2 Triticum dicoccoides
GAGGCCGGCGGGCAGCGTACGAGGGCGAGAGGGGGCGGCGGGCACCGTACGTGGGCGAGAGGGGGCGGCGGGCGACGGCGGGCGGCGTCGAGGGCGAGGGCGACGGCGGGCGGCGTCGAGGGCGAGGGCGACGGCGGCGGTGTTGATTCGGAGAAGACGAGAAGGGGTTCGGGCGCTTGTATTTATCACGTGGCAGTCGTGAGACTTCAGGTTTTGGAACTTTTTCTCCGCCATGTATATTATTCCCTTTATATTGGACGAGAATCCAGACGGGACCTTCATACTGCTCAGGCATTCAAAAAAGATGACCTTCTCTTCTTTGGTCAGAGCGTAGCTGGCACGACCTTGAAACCATTCCGGATGCCGGTCATCAGGGTCTTTCAAACGTTGCTGGTCCTGCCGTGCTTCCTTTGTATCATTTGTCTTCCCATACACGCCCAAGAAGCTTAGGAGGTTCACGCAAATATTCTTCGTAACGTGCATCACTTCGATTGCAGAGCGGACTTCTAGGACTTTCCAATATTCTAGCTCCCAGAATATAGATTTCTTCTTCCATATGGCTGCGTGCCCGTCAGCTCCCTTCGGAACTGATTGTCCGCCAGGACCCTTTCCAAAGATGACTTTCAAATCCTTGACCATATCAAATACCTCAGCACCAGTGTGTTCCGCAGGCTTCGGCCGGTGATCTGCCTTGCCGTTGTAATGCTTGCCTTTCTTTCTTACTGGATGAATTTTCGGAAGAAATCGACGATACCCAAGGTACACGTTCTTCTTACAATTTGGCAAATGTACACTTTCAGTCTCATGTAAGCAGTGCATGCATGCATTGTATCCCTTATTTGACAGTCCCGAAAGGTTACTAAGAGCAGGCCAATCGTTGATGGTTACGAAAAGCAACGCTCGTAGGTTAAATTCCTCTTTTTTGTGCTCATCCCACACACGGACACCAGGTCTGCCCCACAGCTGTAAAAGTTCATCAACTAATGGCCTTAGGTACACATCGATGTCGTTGCCGGGTTGCTTCGGACCTTGGATGAGCACTGGCATCATAATGAACTTCCGCTTCATGCACAACCAAGGAGGAAGGTTGTAGATGCATAGAGTCACGGGCCAGGTGCTATGGCTGGAGCTCTGCTCGCCAAAAGGATTCATGCCATCTGTACTTAGACCAAATCTTATGTTCCTTGCGTCAGCTGCAAAATCTTTGAACTCTCTGTCGATCTTTCTCCATTGCGTTCCATCTGCGGTGTGTCTCAACTCCCCGTCTGACTTACGGTCCTCTTTGTGCCATCGCAACAACTTGGCATGCTCTTTGTTCCTGAACAGACGTTTCAACCGTGGTATTATAGGAGCATACCACATCACCTTGGCGGGAACCCTCTTCCTGGGTTTCCCGCCCTCAACATCGTCACCAGGGTCATCGCCTCTGATCTTATAACGCAATGCAGTGCATACCGGGCATTCATTCAAATTCTCGTATTCACCGCGGTAGAGGATGCAGTCGTTGATGCATGCATGTATCTTCAGAGCCTCTAAACCTAGAGGGCAGACAACCTTCTTTGCTTCGTACGTACTGGCGGGCAACTCGTTATTCTTTGGAAACATATTCTTCAACATTTTCAGCAAGTTTTCAAATGCCGAGTCAGCTACACCTGCCTGTGCCTTCCATTTCAGCAAATCCAGTGTGCAGCCCAGCTTTTTCAGACCATCATCGCATCCAGGGTACAACGACTTTCTGTGATCCTCTAACATGCGATCCAAATTCTCCCTCTCCTTTTCAGTTTCGCAGCGTCTCCGTGCATCAGCAATGGTCCGACCAAGATCATCAACGGTCTCATCACGTGCCTCTTCTTCACCTTCACCTTCACCTTCCCCTTCACCTTCCCCTTCACCTGCCCCTTCACCTTCCCCTTCACCTTCAGCATCCTCCATGAAAGTATCACCGAAATGAGCAAGATAGCTTTCATCGATGAAATCATCCCCTTCTTCATCTTCTTCCATTATAACCCCTCTTTCTCCATGCTTGGTCCAACAATTATAGCTTGGCATGAAACCGTGCCGAAGCAGGTGCAGGTGAAGTTCTCTTGAGGAAGAGTAACCCTTCTGATTCTTACAGTCAACACATGGACAGATAACAAAACCCTTCTGCTTGTTCGCATTAGCCACTACGAGGAAATCTTTCAAACCCGTAGTGAACTCGCGGGAGAGTCGGTTACCGTACATCCATTGCCGATTCATCTGCATTATTATAATATAAAATATATAATTAACCATCATGCATTTGTTAAAGTAACTAGCTATAAACAATAGAAATTAAACAATGAACAACACACATGCATATTTTATCAATGACACACATGCATGAAAGGTTCAAGTTGCTAACCGCGATCGAGGAGGAACCTCAAGTGTGGCTCCAACACTTCATATCATGTTTGTTTCACGCTGTTGGGCATTTCATCAAACACCTTGTGTGCATAAGAGGAACCAAAAGCAAACCTACACCCCCTTGTGAAGAGAAGTGGCACCAAATGGCTAAGTGAGTGCGCTGAACTGGTATATATAGGGGAGGAGCTTTAGTCGCGGTTGGCCAGGCCAACCGCGACTAAAGGCCTTTGGGCACCTTTAGTCGCGGTTGGCCTGGCCAACCGCGACTAAAGCCCCTCACGTGCACCAGCTGGCCACCGAGCGCCCTGGCCCAAGCCTTTGGTCGCGGTTCGTCTGCCGAACCGCGACTAAAGACTTCATTAGTCGCGGTTCCTACAGTTTCGCGACTAATGGGGCTGGACGGAAGCCTCTTTTTCTACCAGTGATTCTACTATGCATGTCTTATATGTAACTAAACACCAATGACAATCTGAACACTGAGCCAACCTACCGCAGAATTTATATATATTGCGAGAAGTGAGTTTCAGAAAGCAACGGCTACTATTTTTTGCTGAAAAGCAACAGTTGATGTACAACATCAGCTATTCAGGTTCATCTATATCTATCTACGGTTAATTTACAGTATGTAGCAGCATAGGCTTGTATCACGGCTACTGTTGGAGGATAACAATTTCAAATGCCGGCACAGAGACCTAAGGGAGCTCAGGCTTAATTAACGCACGATCAGTAGGTTAAGATCACCAGCCAGACCAAACGCGGCCATCAGCAGGCACCTACTCTCACCTTGAGCTTGCCGAAGGAGGGTATGTCGCCGCCCCAGGGTAGTTGGTGAGTGGTGGTGTCACTGTGTCTCTGACGTGGATGTCCGGCGAGCGAACAGCGCCACGGCGTCACGTCTTCTGTACAATAATGGCGGACCAACGGGGGGAGGAGGAGGGGGATGAGACGTGACGCCCATGATTAGACGACTAGTCAAGAGGCCATTGTTAAACAGTAGCGCTACTTATTGGTTGATTTGCGTGTCTCAACTGTTGCTATGTTGCTGCAAGCAAGAAAGAAAAAGATGCAGTGCAGGTCGGCTGGCAATGAGCTAACATGCCTTCCCTGTTGTTTATGTTGTTCTCTTGAGCTGGATGGGAAGAAGTGCATCCACAAAGACTGAAAATTGGAAAGTATTTTTTTAATAGATATTTTCGGCAAAATGAAGACGCGACTTGATCTCCAGTTTATGCAAAAGTTTTAAGTTTATTTTGGAGATGTCACCTTCTTCATCATATTATTCTTCTTCCTCTTCCTCCGTGGAACCATATGGAAGCGCAGCGCTCGGAGACTGGAAAATGGGAAAACTTTCGGGTACAGATACGAACAAAGGGTCTATTGGTGATTTCAGTGACAAGACGGTCCTTTTGACTACCAAGCGGAAGTTTCAGGACAGAGCCCTGACATATGTAGTTTAGCAAAACTAGCAAGCTATGGCCAATACAGTGTCATGCTATAATGTGGTGACCGTTTTGACAAGCGCTCGTACAATAAGATGTGGAGAATCACATGTTGGTTGGGTGATTGGTGGATGATGCTTGTTTCCCTAGCCTACATGGAATCAAGTATAAGTCTCACGTTGTCACGTCCTCTCATGAATTACGAAGGTGGAAGATATTGTATTTTGTGCATATGGGAGTGCATGTAACTACGTACGTCGTACTCGGTGTTATCTTCTATAAGATACCTCATTATCACCTCAAGTATTCATATTGCAAGACATATATCATGTGTTCTCATCTCTGAATATTCAATCCGACAAGACAAAACTTTGAAGGATAAAGATTTAGTTCATCATAACAAGAATATAGAGGGGAGAAACATCATATGATCCGACGATATTAACAAAGCCCATGATATAGATCACGAGAGAGAGAGAGAGAGAGAGAGAGAGAGAGAGAGAGAGAGATTAAACACATAGCTACTGGTACAAATCCTCAGCCCCGAGGGTGGACTACTCCCTCCTCATCGTAGTAGCCGCCAGGATGATGAAGATGACCATC
>NC_041385.1:737629307-737657020 GCF_002162155.2 Triticum dicoccoides
CCCTCCGGCAGGGTGCCAGAATGGGGTCTAGATTGGATCTCGTGGATACAGAGGCCTTGCAGCGGCGGAACTTCTGATCTAGGGCTACCCCAAAGGGTTTCGGAATATTTGGAAATTTATAGTGCAAAGAGGGGGTGCGGGAGGCCACCGAGGTGGGCACCACCCACCTGGGCGCGCCAGGGGGCCCTGGTGCGCCCTGGTGGGTTATGCCCCCCTCGGGGCACCCCCCAGGTGCACCTCAGACCCATTGGGTTCCTTCTGGTCCAGAAAAAATCTCCAAAAAGTTATGCGGTGTTTGGACTCCGTTTGATATTGATTTCCTGCGATGTAAAAAACAAGCTAAAAACAACAACTGGCACAGGGCATTGGGTCAATAGGTTAGTCCCAGAAAATGATATAAAGTTGTTATAAAATAATTGTAAAACACCCAAGAATGATAATATAACGGCATGAATACTTCATAAATTATAGATACGTTGGAGACGTATCATAACCCTTTACGCCGAACTCTTTATCACCTCCATAATCAAAAAACATTTCCTTATTCCTCTAGGGACAATTTTAACCGTTGTCCAATGATCCACTCCTGGATCACTCTTGTACCCCCTTTCCAAACACGTGGTAAGGCACATATCAGGTGTGGTACACAGCGTGGCATATCGTATAGAGCCTATGGCTAAGGCATAGGGGACAACCTTCGGCCTTTCTCTTTCTTCTGCCATGGTCGAGCTTTAAGTCTTAACTTCACACCTTACAACTCAAGCAAGAACCTTCTTTGACTGATCCATTTTGAATTCCTTCAAAATCATGTCAAGGTATGTGCTCTGTGAAAGTATTATCAGGCATCTTGATCTCTCTCTCTATAGATCTTTGATACCCAATATGTAAGCAGTTTTACCCAAGTCTTCCTTTGAAAAACTCCATTCAAACAACCCTTTATGCTTTCCAGAAATTCTACATCATTTCCGATCAACAATATTGTCATCCACATATACTTATCAGAAATGTTGTAGTGCTCCCACTCACTTTCTTGTAAATACAAGTTTCTTTCAAACTTTCTATAAACCCAAAAGCTTGATCACCTCATCAAAGCATATGTTCCAACTCCGAGATGCTTCCTCCAGTCCATAGAAGGATCGTTGGAGCTTGCATACCTTTTAACGTCCTTAGGATCGACAAAACCTTCTGGTTGTATCACATACAGCCTTTCCTCACGGAAACCATCAAGGAAACTTTGTTTTGACATCCATCTGCCAGATTTTGTAAATGAAATGCAGCAACTCCTAACATAATTCTAACAGACTTCAGCTTCGCTATGATTGAGAGAGTCTCATCACAGTCAACTCCTTTAACTTGTCGGAAACTTCTTTGAGACAAGTCGAGCTTCATAAATGGTGACATTACCATCAGCGTCTCTCGTCTTCTTAAAGATCCATTTATTCTCAATGGCTTGCCGATCATCGGACAAGTCCATACTTTGTTCTCATAAATGGATCCAATCTCGGATTTCATGGCTCCTAGCCATTTGTTGGAATCCGGGCCCACCATCGCTTCTCCATAGCTCGTAGGTTCACCTTTGTCCAACAAGATGACCCTTTTTTAAGACAGGGTTACCACTCAAAAGTTGTACACACCCTTGTCGACCTACAGGTTCGATAGTAACTTGATCTGAAGCTTCATGATCATCATCATTAGCTTTCTCTTCAACTGACGTAGGTGCCACAGAAACATCTTTCTGTGCTGCGCTACTCTCTGGTTGAAGTAAAGGTTCAACAACCTCATCAAGTTTTATCTTCCTCCCACTCAATTCTTTTGAGAGAAACTCTTTCTCGAGAAAGGACCTGTGCTTAGCGACAAAAACTTTGCCCTCGGATCTGAGATAGAAGGTATACCCAATTGTCTTCTTTGGGTATTCTATGAAGACACAATTGTCCGCTTTGGGTTCGAGCTTTTCTGGCTGAAGCCTATCAACATAAGCATCGCAGCCCCAAACCTTAATAAACGACAACTTAGGTTTCTTGCCAAACCATAGTTCATACTGTGTCGTCTCCACGGACTTAGATGGTGCCCTATTTAAAGTGAATGTAGTTGTTTCTAATGCATAACCCCAAAATGATAGCGGTAGATCGGTAAGAGACATCATAGATAGCACCATATCCAATAGAGTGCGATTATGACATTTGGACACGCTATTACGCTATGGTGTTCCATGTGGCGTCAACTGTGAAACAATTCCACCTTGTCTTAAGTGATTGCCAAATTCATAACTCAGATACTCTCCCCTTGATCATATCGTAGGAACTTGATCTTCTTGTTATGATGATCCTCAACTTCACTCTGAAATTGCTTGAATTTTTCAAACGTTTCAAACTTATGCTTCACTAAGTAAACATGCCCATATCTACTCAATTCATCGGTGAAGCTGAGAAAATAACGATATCCACCGCACATGTCAACACTCATCGGACTGCACACATCAGCATGTATGATTTCCAACAAGTCACTTGCCCATTGTTCCAAAAACGGGGTTTTAGTCATCTTGCCAACGAGGCATGGTTCGCATGTGTCAAGTGATCCAAAATCAAGTGACTTCAAAAGTCCATCGGCATAGAGGTTCTTCATGCGCTTTACGCCAATTGACCTAAGCGGCAGTGCCACAAGAAAGCGGTACTATCATTATAATCTCTACATCTTTTGGCATCAATGTTATGAACATGTGTATCACTACGACCGAGATTCAATAAACCATTCACATTGGGTGCATGACCATAGAAGGTGTTATTCATGTAAACAGAACAACTATTATTCTCTGACTTAAATCAAAAACCGTATTGCAATAAACATGATCTAATCATGTCCATGCTCAACGCAGACACCAATGCAAACAACATTTATCTAGGTTCAACACTAATCCCGAAGGTAGAGGGAGCGTGCGATGGTGATCACATCAACCTTGGATACACTTCCAACACACATCGTCACCTCGCCCTTAGCTAGTCTCCATTTATTCCGTAGCTTTTGTTTTGAGTTACCAATATTAGCAACTTAACCGGTATCTAATACCCAGGTGCTACTAGGAGTACTAGTAAGGTACACATCAATAACACATATATCAAATATACTTTTGTTGAAGTTGCTAGCCTTCTTATCTACCAAGTATTTGAGGCAGTTACGCTACCAGTGACCGTTCCCCTAATAGAAGCACTTCGTCTCGGGTTTGGGTTCTTGGGATTCTGCACTGGAGCGGCAACTGGCTTGCCATTCACGAAGTTTCCCTTATTGCCCTTGCCCTTCTTGAAACTAGTGATCTTGTTAATCATCAACCCTTGATGCTCCTTCTTGATTTCTACCATCACAACCTTAAGCACGACGAACAACTCTGAGATTATCTTCCCTTGCATGTTATAGTTCATCATGAAGATCTAGTAGCTTGGTGATAGTGACTGGAGAACTCTGTTAATCACTCTCTTATCTGGAAGATTGACTCCCACTTGATTCAAGCGATTGAAGTACCCAGACATCCTAAGCACATGCTCACTGGCTGAGCTATTTTCCTCCAACTTGTAGGTAAAGATATTGTCGGAGGTCTCAAACCTCTCAACATGGGCATGAGCCTGAAATATCAATTTCAGCTCTTGGAACATCTCATATGTTCCATGGCGTTCAAAAACGCCTTTGGAGCCCCGATTCTAAGCCGTAAAGCATGGCGCACTAAATTATCAAGTAGTCATCAGAACGTGTCTGCCAGATGTTCACAACATCCACAGGCGACGCTAGAGGGGTTGGCACACGGAGCGGTGCATCAAGGACAGAAGCCTTCTGTGTAGCAGTGAGGACAATCCTCAGACTACAGCCCTAGTCCGCATAATTGCTCACAATATCTTTCAACTTAGTCTCTCTAGGAGCGTATTTAAACAGGGAGCTAAAGCCCGAACTATTGATCTACAACATAATTTGCAAGGACAAATTAGACTATGTTCATGTTAGTGAGTTCAACTAATCAAATTATTTAATGAACTCCCACTCAGATAGACATCCCTCTAGTCATCTAGGTGATACACGATCCGAATCGACTAGGCCGTGTCCGATCATCACGTGAGATGGACTAGTCATCAACGGTGAACATCTCCATGTTGATCGCATCTACCATACAACTCATGTTCGACCTTTCGGTCTCTCGTGTTCCGAGGCCATGTCTGTACATGCTAGGCTCGTCAAGTCAACCTAGGTGTTTCGCATGTGTAAATCTGGCTTACACCTGTTGTATGCAAACATTAGAATCTATCACACCCGATCATCACGTGGTGCTTCGAAACAACGAACTTTCACAAGGTGCACAGTTAGGGGGAACACATTTCTTGAAATTTTAGTGAGGGATCATCTTATTTATGCTACCGTCGTCCTAAGCAAATAAGATGTAAACATGACAAACATCACATGCAAATCATAAAGTGACATGATATGCCCAATATCATCTTGCGCCTTTGATCTCCATCTTCGAGGCACGACATGATCACCATCGTCACCGGCATGACACCATGATATCCATCATCGTGTCTTCATAAAGTTGTCTCGCCAACTATAACTTCTACTACTATGGCTAATAGTTAGCAATAAAGTAATGTAATTACATGGAGCTTATATTGACTCGTAGGTCATACAATAAATTAAGACAACTCCTATGGCTCCTACCGGTTGTCATACTGATCGATATGCAAGTCATGATTCCTATTACAAGAACATGATCAATCTCATACATCACATATGTAATTCATCACATCCTTTTGGCCATATCACATCACATAGCATACCCTGGAAAAACAAGTTAGACGTCCTCTAATTGTTGTTGCATGTTTTAAGTGGCTGCTATGGGTTTCTAGCAAGAACGTTTCTTACCTACGCAAAAGCCACAACGGTGATATGCCAATTGCTATTTACCCTTCATAAGGACCCTCTTCATCGAATCCGATCCGACTAAAGTGGGAGAGACAGACACCCGCTAGCCACCTTATGCAACAAGTGCATGTCAGTTGGTGGAACCTGTCTCACGTAAGCGTACATGTAAAGTCGGTCCGGGCCGGTTCATCCCACAATGCCGCCGAATCAAATTGACCAAATCATCGCCCACACCTACTTGTGTTCTACTCGTGCATAGAATCTACACATAGACATGGCTCTGATCCACTGTCGGGGAACATAGTAATAATTCAAAAAAAAATCTACGCGTCACCAAGATCAATCTAGGAGATGCTAGCAACAAGAGAGAGGGAGTGCATCTTCATACCCTTGAAGATCGCTAAGCGGAAGCGTTACAAGAATGCGGTTGATGGATTCGTACTCGCGGCGGTCCAAATCGCGGAAGATCCAATCCAAGCGCCGAACGGACGGCGCCTCCGAGTTCAATACACGTACAGCCCGGGGACGTCTCCTCCTTGTTGATCCAGCAAGGGGAGAGGAGAAGTTGAGGGAGAACTCCAGCAGCACGACGGCGTGGTGGCGATGGAGCTCGTGGTTCTCCCGCAGAGCTTCGCTAAGCACTACGGAGGAGGAGGAGGTGTAGGAGGGAGCATGGCTGCGCCAGGGGCAAGCGGTGCAGCTCGCATGCGCCTCCCCACTATATATAGGGGTGGAGGGGGCTGGTTTCTTGCCCTCCAAGTCCATTGGGATGTTGGCAAAGGTGGGAGGAAAGAAATCCCATCCTTTCCCTTCCCAACCGATTGTTATCCCCCCTTTTTAGGGATCTTGATCTTATCCCTTCGGGATATGATCTTATTCCTTCTAAGGGGGTATCTTGGTGTTCCTTGACCAGGGGTGTGGGGCCTTGCCCCCACTAATCACGTTCATGTGGCTCCTCCCCATGCAGGTGGGCCCCACTCCGGAACCTTCTAGAACCTTCCCGGTACAATATCGAAAAATCCTGAACATTTTCTGGTGGCCAAAATAGGACTTCCCATATATAAATCTTTACCTCCGAACCATTCTGGAACTCCTCATGACATCCGGGATCTCATCCGAGACTCCGAACAACTTTCGGTAACCACATA
The DNA here is from genome assembly GCF_002162155.2 of Triticum dicoccoides. Classification (NCBI taxonomy): domain Eukaryota; kingdom Viridiplantae; phylum Streptophyta; class Magnoliopsida; order Poales; family Poaceae; genus Triticum; species Triticum dicoccoides. The sequence continues at coordinate 737,635,352 of NC_041385.1, forward strand.
CAATTCCCATTATAACTCTAGCATCACCGAACCTTAAGTGTGTAGACCCTACGGGTTCGGGAACCATGCCGACATGACCGAGATGCCTCTCCAGCCAATAACCAATAGTGGGGTCTGGATACCCATATTGGCTCCCACATGTTCCATGATGGTCTCATCGGATGAACCACGATGTCGGGGATTCAATCAATCCCGTATACAATTCCCTTTGTCCACCGGTATGTTACTTGCCCGAGATTTGATCGTCGGTATCCCTATACCTTGTTTAATCTCATTACAGGCAAGTCTCTTTACTCGTTCCGTAATGCATGATCCCGTGGCTAACTCATTAGTCACATTGAGCTCATTATGATGATGCATTACCGAGTGGGCCCAGAGATACCTCTCCGTCATACGGAGTGACAAATCCCAGTCTTGATTCGTGCCAACCCAACAGACACTTTCGGAGATACCTGTAGTGCACCTTTATAGCCACCCAGTTATGTTGTGACGTTTGATACACCCAAAGCATTCCTACGGTATCTGGGAGTTGCACAATCTCATGGTCTAAGGAAATGATACTTGACATTAGAAAAGCTCTAGCAAATGAACTACGCGATCTTGTGCTATGCTTAGGATTGGGTATTGTCCATCACATCATTCTCCTAATGATGTGATCCCGATATCAATGACATCCAATGTCCATGGTCAGGAAATCACAACCATCTATTGATCAACGAGCTAGTCAACTAGAGGCTCACCAGGGACATGTTGTAGTCTATGTATTCACACATGTATTACGGTTTCCGGTTAATACAATTATGGCATGAACAATAGACAATTATCATGAACAAGGAAATATAATAATAAACATTTATGATTGCCTATAGGGCATATTTCCAACAATGGGGACACTCGGATGCGCCCGCCACGTCGGATCCGGCCCACTCAGGCCCATCTAACCCCACATAAAATGGACCCTATCTGGACTCCAGCCGAAACCCTAGCCGCATTCATTCCACCCCACTCCCCTCCCACACTACCAAGCCCCTCTCTAGCCTACTCCAGTGTTCTTCTCCATGGCGGTGCTTGGATCCAACTCTAACCTGTCCAAATCCGAGGACTGGGAGCTCATCCCTTGGAGCCCCGAGGAGCAGACGGCTGCCCACGCTGCTCTCCAATGCTCCAAGGAGGAGTGCACCCTCCCGCGTTCTTCAACAAGCCAGTGGGAATTTGTTGCGCAACTAGCACCTGGATCCGGGGCCAGCGGATCTCATCGCACGTCGCCGATAGTGGTCACCTCGGAAACATGATGCAACCCCTCCATGCCGCCGGAACCTTTTAGGTGGCACCTCGTCCCCACGACATCGTTGCGGAAACAGAGAACATTTGCACCTCCATGACAAGATGCAAATCCGAATAGGAGGGTCGGCATACCTATCGCGCGAGGATTCAGGCGCAGCTTCAAATGGAGGCGGTTGTCGCAGCCCTCGAGGCGGCATCGAAGGAATCCCTCCGTGCCCGCATAGCCGAGAAGTGATGGAGGATGGCAGTCAAGGCGATGGAAAAATACCAAAGTAGGGCGGTCCTCTCCATGGTCGGACTGCCCCCGATGAGGAGAAAGACGAGGACGATGGTGGATCGGACAGCTCTGGTAGTGAGCAGATCCTCGTCGATCCATTCTACATCTTTGGCCACTACTACCTCAAGGACAGCAGGAATGGAAAAGGCAAAGGCAAGGGCAAGGCCGGCATGGATGAACTTATTCGGTCATCATTTCGGTCGTAGCTAGTATAGCATGCCAATTTTTGGTAGTCTAATGACATGTGTTTATCTATGTATGATGTCGCATGAGCTCTTATGGATTTGAGTATTTGGTTTAGATGTTCCGGTTGTGTAGCAGCAATTTTGTGTGTTGTCCAGTCACTGCCTGCGAACGCCTGGGTGTGTCGGCGCGCATTTGGGGACCGAAGTTTGGTACTTGTGATTGTAGATGCTTTAATGGTTGTATGATAAATCATCAAAACACATATAGGGGTATCTAAGAGATGAGCTTTCATTTTGTGATCCGGAAAGCTATACACAGATGATTTTTCCATAATTTTTTCTAAATTCTTGTTAGAGCATCTCCAACGGGCGCCTAAATATGGCGCGCGCGGGAAAAAGGTGTTTTTAGCGCGTGTGGGCCGGTTTGGCGCTCTCCATTGGGCGAGGGAAACAATTGCGCACGCGCAAGCCCGCCAACCGCGCGTCTCTCTCCCTTATTCTCCTCGTTTCTGGTGCCCCACCGCCGCCGCGACCTTGTTCCTCGCCTCCGGTGCCTTCTCCCCCGCCGTCTACATGCCGCCGTGCGCCCGGAGCAGCTCTGCCTATTGTGGCATCCGTGCCCGCCCCTTCGGCGTGTAGTACGCAGAGATCCGCTCAGGTAATACACCTCTCGGTCTCGGGATGTTCGAGACCTCCCATAAGGCTGCCCGCACGTACGACGCGGCGGCGTGGCACCTCTCGTGGCCACGTTTGCAGGATTTCTCGGACGCACGGACGTGCCTGCAGGCGCAGGACCTTGCGCCTCCGCCGCGGCTAATCACCGACGAGGACCACTGCATCCAGCGTAGGCGGGAGCGCCACTTCCTCAACGCCGAGGTGGACAAGTACACCATGAAAGAGTGGCGCTAGTGCTTCCTGGAGGATGTAGCTACCGAGAACGACTTCTGTGCGCAGAGGAGGGTGCATCGAGCCGCGGATCGGGCGGACATGCGTGCGCGGAAGGCACTTGCGATAGCGCAGTGCAAACTAGAATCTGCATCGACCTTTAACGACAATGATCCTTGGTGGGATGACGCGTTTTTGTCTTCATACTACACCACCGAGGAGGACGACAACAAGGAGTAGTTGTCTAGTATATTTGCATCATAGTGTTGTTTTTATATATTTCTATTTGTATCATATGGACTAGCTTGTGGTGTTGGCCTTGAGCTATGCTATTTGAATTTTATCTATATGTTATTTCATATTGTTCGTATGTGTTGCATCATAGTACCCGGTTGCTCGTGCCGGATTTTGCAGCACCTGCTGGAGCTATGGTGTTGCGCCTTATTTTGCAGCGCCTGCTAGAATAAGCACCCTCCTGTGCGCTAGAAAAAAAGGCTATTTCAGTGCTGTAAAAATAATTTAGCGCGCCGCGCGTTGCGCGCCTGTTGGAGGTGCTCTTAGTAGGTTAGTGCAATAAAATATAAAACATAAACTGATAAGAAATGGCCATGATACCTTTAGAAAGTGTACATATTCTTAGCATGTATCATGAGTTACCGTCGCGGTCGCACGGGCTTTGATCCGTAGTGACGAGGAGGGTAGGCCAAGGAGGAGGGGCTGAGGAGTGGCGGCGCATGGTAAGTGTCGTGGTTCTAAGACTGAAAGTAGAAAGGGGGTAGGTATGGAGATGCAAGATCTCAGCTATGGTGAAGGTGTACACACAAGATTTACGAGTTCAGGCACTTCGCGGAGGAAGTAATAGCCCTACGTCTCGGTGCCCGGAGGCGGTCGACTGGATTATATGTGCGTGGTGTTACAGGGGGTGCGAACCCTTATCCCAGTGGAGGGGGTGGCTTATATAGAGTGCGCCAGGACCCCAGCCATCCTCCATTACAAGGGGCTTAATGTACATAAAGTAGGGGCGTTATTGATAACGCCAACCATAAGTGCTATTAATGACCTTAAAGACTATAGAGTGAATGTCCGACCGTTGCAGTGCTGAGTAACTCCTGGCCTTCAATAGGTCAAATGATTCCTTGCATGGTCGAGTGACAACAGGTAGGAGGGGTACCCGAGTGATATGATTGGTCGAGTGGATTGCACTCGACACCTTTGACTGGGGGTTCTTTGTTGCCTCTTGGACTTCTTATCTTCTAGGGTAGTGACCTTGGATAGGGTGTATAGGTCAGGCCTATGACCCTACCCCGGGTCTGTATCCTCATCAGTAGCCCCCGAATTGATTAAGGTTCGAGTGGAAAGTAGGTTGAAGTTGAACTTGTTCCGAGCTTTGTGTCTCGCGAGTGTTTTACGCAGGACAGAAGGCTTACGTTGGTAATTCAGATTCGATTTAGTCGCCTTGATCCATTCAGAGAGTTGCCGATTGACTTGTAGCATCATCCACCAAGTGATGTCTTGGGGTGCAGAATCTTCAGCGTGATTGATTGTAGTGTATCCCAGATTTCACGGGATTCGAAATTTCGGGGAAGCGCGCGGGATGGGGCGTGCCAAAGTAAGCGGGGCGGATAAACAGTAGCGCCTCAATCTCCACGCCACCTTTTTTGCCACGTACTTCACGTGCGACTATTGCGGGATTTGACAGGATCGCCCGGTCCCACGCGTCAACCACTCGGAAGCGGCCCTTTATAAGGCGACGGAGCCGAGACATCTGTACAGTGCGCATCTGTTTTTATTTCTTCTTCCTTTGCTTCTCCACTGCATCCAGCTCCTCCGCTCTCGATGCTGTCGCTCCACCACCATGGTGAAGGACAAGATGGCGGCGCTGGAACGTGCGAAGAAGGCGACGGGGCCGGCGAAGGGCAAGAAGCAGAATCGCGGGTCGTCATCACGCTCGGGGCTGCCGCCAGGTTGGATCCAGGTCGATTGGATCCGGTCTTCACTCCGGTAGGAAGATCTTGATGAGCTGTGGAGTCCGGGCTGATCACCAAGGGTGCGGCAAGGCTGCCTAAGGGGGAGATGGAGCCGCAACCTCGACCGGGTGAGTGTGTACTGCTCACCACCCACATCGATCGGGGTTTCTCGCTTCCTCCGCACCCCTTCTTCCGGGGCTTCCTGAACTTCTTCGGTGCCCAACTCCGTCATTTTTCTCCCAATACCATCACGTATCTTGCCGCGTTCGTGTCCATGTGTGAGAACTTTCTGGGGTGTCGACCGCACTGGGGTCTTTTCAAACATATTTTCACCATCCGTTCTCAGTCGGTGAAGAAAGCGAACACGAGTGATGAGAAAACCCATGTCATTCAGATGTGTGGGGCTTTGGGTATCCAGAAGAGGCAAAGGAGTTCTTTCCCTTCCATAACTCTCCCTGAGTCGGTTAGGCGCTGGCAGTCGACCTGGTTCTACTGCCAGGACCTCCCAACTCCAGGTCAGTTGAACGGCCTTCCCCACTTCACTTTTGACCGTGTCCAGACTCCTTCCTCACCGAAAGTGACTGCTGCTGAGAACGTGGAGACGAAGACGCTGGTTGAGAAAGTGGTCCAATTGATCAATGAGGGTGTCACTGGCATGGACCTGCTGGAAATATTCCTCAGTCGACGCATCCAGCCTCTTCAGGCCCGTGACCATCCCATGTGGCTGTACTCTGGGGCTGACGACACTGCTCGTGTTCATCCAAAGGAAGTGCGAGCCAAGACCGTGGCCATGTGGTTGAAGAGCATTACAAGCAACAAGGACAACCCCAGAGGAGCCAGGAGAGTCGTCCCCTTCAGTGATGACAATCAGCCCGACAAGGTATGTTCTTTATTCCGACTGTCTTTTGCGTACACATTCCGACTACCCTTGAGCTCGACTGACTTTTACTCGACTTCTTGCCTTGTAGGTTTTTACCGACATGTATTCGATGCCCAACAGAGAACAAGTTCTAGAGCAGGGCCAGGAGGGAGAGGCCAGCGCGGAGGAGAGCGGTGAATGGGAATCTTCGGATGAAGACGACGAGGAGGAAAGCGAGAAGTCAGACGACGAGGAAGCGGTCGACTCACCGCCGCGCTCTGAACACCGATCCAAGCAACACCATGACCCGGCGGGCGGGCGCGGAAAGAACATGGCCCCAAGTATCCACACGCAGAAGCGCACTCGGACATCGACTCCGGAACCGACAGAGAAGGTCGCCAAGCATCCCAAGGTTGCTCCTCCAAAGACTCGGAAGACTTTGCCGAGGATCAAGATCGACGTCCCCGTTGCTTCAGGGTGAGTATCTTTCTTGCATTTATCTAGGCCGACTGAAGCTTCTGTTCTGAACGAATGGATCATGTATCTTTCTAGACCAACCTCTGCTACGACTGACATGGATATCGACAAAGCTCCAGGAGATGAGGAGACCGATGACGCGGCTACCTCTCGAGCTGGTAAGTTCGTTCGACCAAAACTCATTAGTCGATTGAGTTATCGGTCGGTTGAATTTCCGATGTTTTTCTTTTGCTGCAGTTCCATGAGACATCGTCATGCTTCCCGATGATGAAGAAGAAGAAGTTCCTCTACAGGAGAGGAGGAGGAGAGGCGGGGGCTCAAGAAGGAGAGGGCTTGAAGTTCAAGTCCCTCAATCGACGCTGGTGCTTGAAGCGGTAGTCGAACGTTCCGCAGATCTGGTTCGGACCAACGTCACGTTCGCCAACCCACTAACGACTGATCGTCCGTCGGGGTCGACTCCAACGGCTCCTGCTGCTCCAGTGCAACTCCACGCATCCGACCTAGTAGCTGCCTCGACCGCCTTGGAGCCATCACTTTTTGCTGCATACCAGACCCCAGATGATTCACCAAGTGCTGCCAGGGAGGCTCTTCGCCAAGTGAACCTTGTTATGGAGCAGGTGAAGGTGATGCACGAGGCCAGCCAGGTGGCCTATAATGCCAGCACAACTCTGCAGACTAATGTTAAGGTCAGTGAACTCCCGACTGAACTTTTGAATGATGTTTTATATCTGATCACCCACTGGGGTGTGCCTGTTTTTAGAATTTAGGAAGTCTTCCACTCCACTCGACTCCTGCTGAGTCTTAGTGTTCTGTCCGAACCAGTGGGGGCACGCCGAGTGCACCCACTGGGTGTAGTCCCCGAGACCACGGTCGACTGCTGGTAGTCGGCTGAGGTCTTAGAGTCTTCTTTTTACTTTTTTTTGACTCACGTTGGGCAGATCATGCTGAGTGTTGATCTAGATCAGTGGGGGCACGCTAAGTGCACCCACTGGGTGTAGTCCCCGAGACTACTGTTGAATATTTGATTCAGCAATAGTCTTAGAGTTACTTTCACTGTCCTTGTCTTTTATTTCTGTCGACTGATACATATCTCTCGCTGACTGCAGAGGTCTTGTGATCTTGGAGCTCGGCTTTCTGAGTTAAATAAGAAGCACATCAGCCTCGAACTTGATCTTGAACTTGTAAAGAAGAACCTCAAGACTGCTCAAGAAGAAACAGCCATCATGGGAGGTAATAAATCGACACTTGTCCACCCAGTAGCTCGCGCCTTTCAGTGTTTTTTCTTTCAGTCTCTTTGAACCGAGTGACTTCACACAAGAAGATGTGCATAGTGAAAACCGTCAGCTTCAGGCTCGTCTGAAGAGTGTTGTTTCTTTAGAGAGAATGAAGGAAGCTCTAGAGAAGAAGGATCAGGACCTTGCTGCTGCTCAGTAGGAAGCACGAGAGAAGACAACGCTTGCAGACAAGAAGCTGGCTTCGGTCGGCAAGTTGTAAGAGGAGAACACGAAGCTGAAGACTGCCATCTTTGAAGCCAATCGGGAAGTTGAGCAACTAAAGAAGGACAAGGAGAACCTGACCAATGAAGTTGGAGGCCTCAGAGCCAGGACAGGCGAGCTGGAGTCCTATCTAGGTCAACTTGCCGCAAAACTAGTTCTGAAGCTTGAAGGTACCGCCGCTCAACTGGTTAGTTGTCGTCGACTGAAGTATCTTGTTATATTGTCGACTCACTATTTTTCCTGATTGTGTAGAACTTTGTCAGGATTTTGAGGCTGAGACCGGGCGGGTCGAGACACGTCTCGACCCCATCAATTGTCCTGCGAAAGATGATGTTGCAATGAACTTGCTGCGGTTGGAATCACGCTTGGACGATGCCATTGCTTATCGGGCTCAACTGAAGGTGGCGATGACTTGGGTTGACGCCGAACTCTGGCCTCAGGTGGAACTTTCACAAGATCTCGAGTCGCTGATGGCTCGACTAAGTCAGGTCTTGGCCGGGTGCAGGAATGGAAGAAGTCGTCCGCTCGCTGTGGCGCTGACATCGCCCTGTCATTGGTCCGAGTGCACTGCAAGGATGCTAGAGAAGACAAGTTGGCGGCTCTCAAGGTTGTGAATACTAAGAATCACACCTTCTAGTCCTTCATGGACACCTTCCTTGAGGCTACCACCTGCACACAGCATTGATCTTGACAGCTTCTGTGATCCAGCCAGCCCTTCTCCTGACGAGTGATTGAAAAACATTATGCTTCACCTTTATTTGCCTCAGAATGCCGAGTGATTTTGTAATCATTGAAACTCCTTCGGGCCTGACGCCCGATGTAATGCCCCGGATGTAACTTTCCATAATTGTAACTCCAACTCTTGCCATTTCCGGCTATGTGATATGATATTTCCTTCGAGGTTGGGTTTTGTCTTCGTTTTGCATTTTGTTCATGTCAGGCTTTTCATCTCTTTGCTTCATGTGCATTGCATCATGTCATTTAATTTTTGCAACTCATCTAAATAAATTGTATGGATCTTTGATCCATTTAAATCGAGGGAAGGGTGACTGCTCTTTATAACATATCCTCCCAATATTAGGGAGCTATTATAAAATTTTCCATTGATGTGGAATTACCTTTGACACACTTGCAAAATAATTCCCCATGCCTTTGTTATCTTAATTCTTGGTCTCCAACCTTGCCATATATTCTTTCGTCATATTCCGGAGCCCAACCGAAATCCTCAACATTTTTGGACCTTCCTTTTATCAAGTCCTAGTTCAAACCCATTTGAATTAAATTCAAATGAGTTTGAATTTACATCTTTCAATCATGGCTTTTTCTATTTTCTCCGAACAAGCATATTTTTGTGAGTCCGGGAAAATAATCCCCATGCCCAAACTCTTTCTCTAACCTTTTATTTTCTTCCCTTTCCTTTCTTTTTCTCTATTTTAAGAGAAGAGAGGAGAGAGGAGCCAGGCCAGCCGGCCTCTTCGGCCTGACCAACCAGATCGGCCCGTTCCACCAGCCCAGTTAGGCCACCCACAGGCCCAGCCGCGCCCCGCTCCTAACCCTAGCCGCACCCAACGCCCGATCCCCAACTCCCATTGATCCTCTCCATCCTCCTTCCGCCGTGACGCACACACACAGAGAGGAGCGAGAGCCCCGTTCGCTTGATCCCCATCACTCTTCCTCCCCTCGATCCCGCGACTCCCCTTTTCTCCTCGCAGCGCCTCTCCACCTCCTCGCGCCGGCCGCTCGTCCCTTGCCTCTGCCGCCCAGCCCGGCCGCCATCGTCGGGCTCCCGAGCTCCTCCTCCCGCCATCGCGGACGAGCTCCACCAGGAGCCCGTGTTCCGCTGATCTCCTGCCCCGACGGAGACCTCTCCTGCTTCGCCTCGCCTGCCCTCTGTCGTTCGCCGCCGTCATTTGCTACCCCGACCTCCGCGACCACCACCTCCGGCCTCCCCGTCCTCTGCTTCGCCTCCTCGCCCCCTGCTTCCGCCTCGACAACCTCCCATGGATGCAACCACCTTTGCGGCCAAGGCCAATGCCGGCCACTTCTTCCAGCCGGTGCTCGGCCATGCGCCAGCATCCAGCAGCTCGAGCGGTCCCCGGTGACCTCCCGAGGTAGAGCCTTGCAAGTCCCTCGATGCCTCGATGCCCTTTCAGTTCTTCAAGATTGCCAAGACCAGTGATGCACCAAGTATGCGTGTACGTCTATCGTTGCTATGGGTCCGTCAAAACCAAGTGCATCGACCGTCATCCAGAGCACCGGGGCACTGGTTGCCTCTAGTTGTGGGTGCTTCGTTTGAGCTTCATCGAAACGTCGCCAAGTACCTCTACGCACGGATACGCAAGACCGTGTCGGATATCGCCAACTTCCATTATGAGATGTACCACTACCGTCGCCAAGATCGCGAGTACCTCTACCGTCGCGGTGTACGACTACTTCCCACGACGACCCGTGAACGTCTACTACCACTACCGTTGCGAGAACGACTACTTCCTTCGTCGAACCCGCACCGCTCCGAAATGCACGCTTCAAAGGTATAATCCCGAGATGACGACCGCCCGTGAACGAATGCATGTGTGTTGTATGAAATGCTCGTGTGTGCACCGTGTCCGAGTTGTCATTGCACGTTCCTCGTTTGCCATGCCGCCTTCCCGTGGGAACCCGGAATCCGGGAGCACCCCACCATCCTTGCATGACACCCTCACGCCCACTTTCTTTTGCACCGACATCTCGATGAGTTCTCGGATCATCGAAATGTTGCCGTGGCACCATTTCCATTGTCGTTGCCGTGGCACCCCTTTCGTTCCGCCATGGTGACCAAATGCTTCATAACATGCTCATGTCAACATTTTCATAAAAATTGCATAAACCTTGATTATGTCATCCACATCATGTTAACAACATTTAAATGGTTAAATTGAGTTTGCATTAAATTGCTAAATGACATGAGGATTTTCCGGAATTGTTGTTTGTTGTTCCGGCCTCATTTAAACTTGTCTAAATAGGTAGTCTAATTATGCTTCACCTCTTGCCATGTTTATAACAACATGTAATATTGTTGTGTTCCTAAACGAGAGAGAACTAAATAATTGATGTGGTGTTTCGTCAATATGCAACTCGTTGCATACTGAGCACCACTTAACTTGTAGTGTTGTTTGTGCATATTGCCATGCCATGCCTCATTAAACCGGACATGCATCATTCTTGATTGTGCATCATGCCATGATTATGCTTGTGTGTTTACCATGTTGTTTGCTTCTTTCCGGTTTGCTTCTCTCGTTAGCTTCGGTTTCGTTCCGGAGTTGTGAGGATTCATTCGACTACGTCCCTTCATCTTCTTCATGGACTCGTTCTTCTTCCTAGCGGGATTTTAGGCAAGATGACCGTCACCTTGGATCTGACTACTATCATTGCTATGCTAGTTGCTTCGTTCTATCGCTTTGCTGCGCTACCTATCTTTTGCTCTTCAAGCCTCCGAAATTTCCATGTCAGCCTCTAACCTTTGTCACCCTTCCTAGCAAACTATTGTTTGGCTATGTTACCGCTTTGCTCAGCCCCTCTTATAGTGTTGTTAGTTGCAGGTGAAGTTGAAGATTGCTCCATGGTGGACAGGATTATGTTGGGATATCACAATATCTCTTATATCATTAATGCATCTATATATTTGGTAAAGGGTGGAAGGCTTGGCCTTATGCCTGGTGTTTTGTTCTACTCTTGCCGCCCTAGTTTCCGTCATACCGGTGTTATGTTCCCGGATTTTGCGTTCCTTACGCGGTTGGGTGATTTATGGGACCCCCTTGACAGTTCGCTTTGAATAAAACTCCTCCAGCAAGGCCCAACCTTGGTTTTACCATTTGCCTCACCTAGCCCTTTTTCCCTTGGGTTTCCGGAGCCCGAGGGTCATCTTTATTTTAGCCCCCCCCGAGCCAGTGCTTCTCTAAGTGTTGGTCCGAAACGAGCAACCTACGGGGCCACCTCGGGGAAACTTGAGGGTTGGTTTTACTCGTAGCTTGACTTATCCGGTGTTGCCCTGAGAACGAGATATGTGCAGCTCCTATCAGGATTGTCGGCGCATCAGGCGGCTTTGCTGGTCTTATTTTACCATTGTCGAAATGTCTTGTAAACCAGGATTCCGAGACTGATCGGGTCTTCCTGGGAGAAGTTATATCCTTCGTTGATTGCGAGAGCTTATCATGGGCTAAGTTGGGACACCCCTGCAGGGTATTATGTGCCCGCGGTTATGTGGTAGATGGGAATTTTTTAATGTCCGGCTGTAGATAACTTGACACCAGATCCGAATTAAAACGCATCAACCGCGTGTGTAGCTGTGATGGTCTCTTCTCGGCGGAGTCCGGGAAGTGAACACGGTTTTGGGTTATGTTTGACGTAAGTAGGAGTTCAGGATCACTTCTTGATCATTGCTAGCTTCACGACCATTCCTTTGCTTCTCTTCTCGCTCTTATTTGCGTATGTTAGCCACCATACTTGCTTAGCCGCTGCTGCAACCTCACCACTTTACCCCTTCCTTTCCCATTAAGCTTTGCTAGTCTTGATACCCATGGTAATGGGATTGCTGAGTCCTCGTGGCTCACCAGATACTATCACAACAGTTGCAGGTGCCGATGATACCAGTGCAGATGATGCAACCGAGCTCAGATGGGAGCTCAACGAAGAACTTTGTCGTTGCTATGTTTCGTTTCATGTTGATCAGTAGTGGAGCCCAGTTGGGACGATCGGGGATATAGCAGTTGGGTTATCTTCTTTTCTTTTGGCTTCGTCCGTAGTCGGACTATGTGTGTACTCTGAATGATGTATGATTTATTTGCTCATTGTGTGAAGTGGCGATTGTAAGCCAACTCTTTATCCCATTCTTGTTCATTACATGGGATTGTGTGAAGATGACCCTTCTTGCGACAAAACCACCATGCGATTATGCCTCTAAATCATGCTTCGACACGTGGGAGATATAGTCGCATCATGGGTGCTACAAGTTGTTAATCAGAGCCATCCCCGACTTAGGAGTCCCCTGCTTGATTGTTTGCTGGCGTTGTTGAGTCTAGAAAAAAAATGTTTTGAGTCTTAGGATTATATATACCGGAGAGTAGGATTCTTTTTACTCCTCAGTCCCTTCGTCGCTCTGGTGAGGTCTCCTGACGTAGATGTTTTGACTTTCCTCTCCTCAAATTTCACTAAATTGTTTTTAGGATCACGCGGGTATCTTGGAATCGTTCGGATGGTTTTGTGACGAGAACATTGTTCTTGGTGCCTCCTGTCTTTTATGTGGCAGTGACCCGGGGAGTTGAGCTCTGAGGTGTTGTCGTCATAATTTTATTCTTGCAGTTCTGGAATAGCTGAGTTTTGCCGACATCAAAAATCTCTTTTATGCAGTTGTTGGTGAGATAACCTCGACGCCACCTAGTACTGGGGTGGGAGTTTGGGAGTATTGCCATAGCTAGTATAACGGATGCTTTTCGAAGGTTGAGGTACACGATTTCTGGAGGTTTCTTGGTTATGTGTTGACGGATGGATACAGCTGGATGTAGGGATTGTTAGTTTGGGTGAGATATATTGCTTCCCCTGTATCCCCAACACCAGATTGCATAACCAGAAAGTTTCGGAGTTTTATAGGTGGGAATTCAAGTAGCTCTAGTTTTTTTTCTTTCCGACAGATGCATGATATGAGATTGGGGTTCAACATCTAGTGGTCCGCCTATCCACAGTCGTTTTTACAGTGGTCTCATTGTGTCCTAAAGAACCCTTGGCTATGCTGGTTCAGGGACACTTCGTATGTCATGTGCACTGCCTTGTACATGATGGTGTTGTACGATCAAGCCCGTGTGGGCCCCACCACCAAAACTTCGGACGAAATCTCTATCATATGTTTGTTCCGGCTTATTCTGCAAGCCAAATCCTTTGTTTTGTTTTATTTGTGGTATTCGAGTTGCTTGGAAGTCAAATGTTGAATCCATACCTTCCCTAAATGGTGTTCTCATATTTCTATGGGAGTGCTAATCCTTCTTGATCATCGAGGTTGTCATGTTAATTCGTTCCAAGCGGTGTGCTTCTTTTCAAGTGGATCCGATCATTCTCCCCATCTGCAAGATCATTTCTAAGTTTTCTCAACGGTGTTTGTTTCATCCGTCCCAAGTTGGCTTTGTTTTCCCGCCCTCCCACCCTTAACTTTAAGGACTCAGATTTCTTAATCGGGTATCCATTTTATTGATGGGAAGTCTCTCCATTCTTTTCCGGCAATGTTTTTATCCATTGATTCTCAAGAAGATACTAACGGAGCTTCAAGTTTATCATTCTTCGTTCTCTTTTCTTCTCTAGTGGATTCAATTTGAGCTTTGTCGATCATATCCTTTCCTCATTTCAAATGTTTTCTCATGCCGGTGCACCTATTAATCATTCACTTCTCGATATTCCTTCGTTCTCGAGTGTTGAATATATCTCAGAAGGCTCGTCTTTTCATTCAAGATCCGTTCAAGCTATTTGGTGATTATTATCTCATTCTAGTCATTTAATTCAACCAGTGCAATCTCTCTTCAAAATCGTTCAACGGTGTTTTCTTTTGAGTGGGCCCTAACCCACATGTTTTTTTCCAAGATCGTACCTGACTCTTCTAACTTATCCGGAGCGATTCTCAAATTCTTTCAAAGTTTGACATAAGAATGATTTCTCAACAGTCAAATCTATCCTCCAAGTTTGCTCTCATATTCTTTTCATCGCTGGTTCAACCTTTCTGCTCTTCATTCTGGAGTGTCTCAACAATTCATGGTGGTGTTTATCGTCGTCATTCTCGGATTTTGAAGACCGAAGAAGAGTTTTTCCTCCAAATCTTATCTGTTCTCTCAGAGATGTGTAGTTCAAGCTTGATGCCATCCTCTCATATTTGTTTTTGATTGTGAAAATTCTTTTCACCCATCCGGAGCATTTCATGAGTTGTTTCCATTTCTTCCTCCGAAGGCCATCATGTCATAATTTTTCATTCTCAGCGTGTAGCTATCATTCTCCAAATGTTACCGGTGAGTCGTTCAAATATTCTCTAATCAGCTCGTGGTCTCTTCGTTCACTTGTATCTAAATTCTCTCAAGTATATTCGTTCATTTTCTAACTCTTCCTGGTGTTTTGCTATCTTTTCTTTGTTCATTTTCAATTCTTACGGTGGTTCGTCCAATATTCCTCTTCCGTTGTTATCATATCAATTCGTTCGTTCTTTTCAATTCCTACCGGTGGTTCGCTGAAGACCTTATTCAAGTTTGTGTTATATCTCTCTTAATTCTTTCAACGAAAATAAGTAGTATGCCAAATCGTTTGCTTGTAATCAATTTAAATTGGTGAAGGATACGCAGAACGCAATTCTTATTATTGTTTCATCCAAGTAATCTAGTTTCTTCTTTCCAGAGTTGTTCATCATGTCACATTTCTCGGTTCGAGTTGCTTCATCTTTTCTTCTCCGAAGTTCCAAGTTTTCGGCATTATCTTGTCGTGAAACTCCTTCTAAATCATCACAAGGCTTCACCTTGTGTTTTCAACTTCCCATTATTTTTATCATCCTTTTATTACCAGAGTTCTTCATTGAGGCTCTACATGGTGGTTCATCAAGGATTCCTTTCATCCTTCAATTATTCTTCATGATTTCTCTTGAAGTTAAGATCCGCCAAGCTACACTCTAAAATAAACATGGTGCCCAACACATGTTTTGTTTTCTGAGGAGTTCAAGTATTTTTCTTCTTGCATTTTGAAGTGCAATTCTTTCCACCTTATCTTTTGAGATGGTGATATGTCATTCTTGATAATTTCCCTTCGTGTTTCGTGATTCACATGTTGTCAAGAATGAGGTATTCTAAATCCATTAATCTCTTCGTTGGAGTTATCTTGTGTCATATCTCACCTAAAACCTTCCCTAAGGAATGTTGCTATTGTGGTGTTTATCAATGATCCAAGTTATCTCTCTATCATCTTGGTGGAAGAAATTTTTCATCTCGTCGGTGTTATCAATTATATTATTTGTTTCCTTAGTGGCAGAATCTCGCCTCAATTTTGAGAAGTTTTTCATAAGCCCACTACAAGCTTATTCATTTCGTTGTTGGTTTTCCAACAACTCCGTTATAACCTTCTTGGTAGGGTGCTTTCCAAGTTCTCTTGTGGCAAAAGTTGTCATTTTCTTCTCCGTCCCTTTATCCCAACGGTCTAGCTTCTATTCTTTCGTTACGGAGGCAGTGTGTTGTCAATTTCATCAAGTATCATCCCATCTTCTCAAGTTCATGTTCAATTCCTTCCATTTACAGTCGTAGTGCTGCCAAAATTATATCATTCTTATTCATTCTTATCTTGTTTCAACCAGAGTGGGTTCAATTCCTTCTTGTTCATTGTGCTCGTCATTCACAGCTTTGCAACCTCCAATGTTAACATGGTGTTCCTTGTTTCTCTTTTCTACTGGAATGCTCTCAATTTCGTTCAACTCTATGGTGTTATTCTTTCAAGTTTTCAACCTCTCGAGGTTCATTGGTTTCACTCATTTGTCAAAGAAGCAACTTTGCCTTACCTCTTTCTCTTCCGCTTCTCTCCGGCGCCATCCTAGATCTCGGGACGAGATCCTCTTGTAGTGGTGGAGTGTTGTAACACCCCGGATGTAACTTTCCATAATTGTAACTCCAACTCTTGCCATTTCCGGCTATGTGATATGATATTTCCTTCGAGGTTGGGTTTTGTCTTCGTTTTGCATTTTGTTCATGTCAGGCTTTTCATCTCTTTGCTTCATGTGCATTGCATCATGTCATTTAATTTTTGCAACTCATCTAAATAAATTGTATGGATCTTCAATCCATTTAAATCGAGGGAAGGGTGACTTCTCTTTATAACATATCCTCCCAATATTAGGGAGCTATTATAAAATATTTAGGGGTGGAAAGTGGTCGCGGATAATCCGAAATATCCGATTTTCGTATACGAGAAAATGCCTATTCGTATCCGAAACATCCGCATCAGAACCAAAATGGAAATGGAAACTATCCGTATCCGAATTTATTTAACAAATAAAAAATAAAATATGGTATGAGCTTTTGACACAAATATGGATATGGAAGTGGATATATTCGTATCCGAATAAGATTATGGGAGGTAATTTTCAAAATTCTAGCCCAAACATTCCAATTATCCAACATAAAAGCCAAATAAGTGGTCAGAAATTACTCTTCGTGTGATTAAACTTAGAAATTATTATACATTACAATAGGATTTATTCATAAACCTATTTATCATTGACTTATTGTATGTCACAAGTTGATTATTTCATGTCACATAGCTATTGACTAGTATACTTAAGCAATATGTCGCTATTATTCATATCCGTTCCGAATCAAGAAAATATCCGATACGCATCCGATAACATCCGTATTTGCATTCATATTCATTTTGAAAATATGAAAACGGAAGTGGTAAGAGCACTATCCGATCCGCATCCGATCCGTTTCCACCCCTAAAAATATTCCATTGATGTGGAATTACCTTTGACACACTTGCAAAATAATTCCCCATGTGTTTGTTATCTTAATTCTTGGTCTCCAACCTTGCCATATATTCTTTCGTCATTTTCCGGAGCCCCACCGAAATCCTCAACATTTTTGGACCTTCCTTTTATCAAGTCCTAGTTCAAACCCATTTGAATTACATTCAAATGAGTTTGAATTTACATCTTTCAATCATGGCTTTTTCTATTTTCTCGGAACAAGCATATTTTTGTGAGTCTGGGAAAATAATCCCCATGCCCAAACTCTTTCTCTAACCTTTTCTTTTCTTCCCTTTCCTTTCTTTTTCTCCGTTTTAAGAGAAGAGAGGAGAGAGGAGCCAGGCCAGCCGACCTCTTGGGCCTGACCAACCAGACCGGCCCGTTCCACCAGCCCAGTTAGGCCACCCACAGGCCCAGTCGTGCCCCGCTCCTAACCCTAGCCGCACCCAGCGCCCGATCCCCAACTCCCATCGATCCCCTCCATCCTCCTTCCGCCGCCACGCACACACACAGAGAGGAGCGAGAGCCCCGCTCGCTCGATCCCCATCTCTCTTCCTCCCCTCGATCCCGCGACTCCCCTTCTCTCCTCGCAGCGCCTCTCACCTCCTCGCGCCGGCCGCTCGTCCCTTGCCTCTGCCGCCCGTCCCGGCCGCCGTCATCGGGCTCCCGAGCGCCTCCTCCTGCCGTTGCCGACGAGCTCCACCACGAGCCCATGTTCCGCTGATCTCCTGCCCCGCCGGAGACCTCTCCTGCTTCGCCTCGCCTGCCCTCTGTCGTTCGCCGCCGTCATATGCTACCCCGACCTCCGCGACCACCACCTCCGACCTCCCGTCCTCTGCTTCACCTCCTCGCACCCCTGCTTCCGCCTCGACAGCCTCCCATGGATGCAACCACCTTTGCGGCCAAGGCCGACGCCGGCCACTTCTTCCAGCCGCTGCTCGGCCATGCGCCAGGATCCAGCAGCTCGAGCGGTCCCCGGTGACCTCCCGAGGCAGAGCCTTGCAAGTCCCTCGATGCCCTTTCAGTTCTTCAAGATTGCCAAGACCAGTGATGCACCAAGTATGCGTGTACGTCTACCATTGCTATGGGTCTGTCAAAACCAAGTGCATCGACCGTCGTCCAGAGCACCGGGGCACTGGTTGCCTCTAGTTGCGGGTGCTTCGTTTGAGCTTCATCGAAACGTCGCCAAGTACTTCTACGCACGGATACGCAAGACCGTCTCGGATATCGCCAAGTTCCACTACGAGATGTACCACTACCTTCGCCAAGACCGCGAGTACCTCTACCGTCGCCGTGTATGACTACTTCCCACGATGACCCATGAACGTCTACTTCCACTACCGTCGCGAGAACGACTACTTCCTTCGTCGAACCCGAACCGCTCCGAAATGCACGCTTCAAAGGTATAATCCCGAGATGATGACCGCTCGTGAACGAATGCATGTGTGTTGTATGAAATGCTCGTGTGTGCACTATGTCCGAGTTGTCATTGCACGTTCCTCGTTTGCCATGCCGCCTTCCCGTGGGAACCCAGAATCCGGGAGCACCCCACCATCCTTGCATGACACGCTCACACCCACTTTCTTTTGCACCGACATCTCGACGAGTTGTCGGATCATCGAAATGTTGCCGTGGCACCATTTCCGTTGTCGTTGCCGTGGCACCCCTTTCGTTCCGCCATGGTGACCAAATGCTTCATAACATGCTCATGTCAACATTTTCATAAAAATTGCATAAACCTTGATTATGTCATCCGCGTCATGTTAAAAACATTTAAATGGTTAAAATTGAGTTTGCATTAAATTGCTAAATGACATGAGGATTTTCCGGAATTGTTGTTTGTTGTTCCGGCCTCATTTAAACTTGCCTAAATAGGTAGTCTAATTATGCTTCACCTCTTGCCATGTTTATAACAACATGTAATATTTTTGTGTTCCTAAACGAGAGAGAACTAAATAATTGATGTGGTGTTTCATCAATATGCAACTCGTTGCATACTGAGCTCCACTTAACTTGTAGTGTTGTTTGTGCATATTGCCATGCCATGCCTCATTAAACCGGACATGCATCATACTTGATTGTGCATCATGCCATGATTATGCTTGTGTGTTTACCATGTTGTTTGCTTCTTTCCGGTTTGCTTCTCTCGTTAGCTTCGGTTTCGTTTCGGAGTTGTGAGGATTCATTCGACTACGTCCGTTCATCTTCTTCATGGACTCGTTCTTCTTCCCAGCGGGATTTCAGGCAAGATGACCGTCACCTTGGATCTCACTACTATCATTGCTATGCTAGTTGATTCGTTCTATTGCTTTGCTGCGCTACCTATCTTTTGCTCTTCAAGCCTCCCAAATTGCCATGTCAGCCTCTAACCTTTGTCACCCTTCCTAGCAAACTATTGTTTGGCTATGTTACTGCTTTGCTCAACCCCTCTTATAGCGTTGTTAGTTGCAGGTGAAGTTGAAGATTGCTCCATGGTGGACAGGATTATGTTGTGATATCACAATATCTCTTATATTATTAATGCATCTATATATTTGGTAAAGGGTGGAAGGCTTGGCCTTATGCCTGGTGTTTTGTTCCACTCTTGCCGCCCTAGTTTCCGTCATACTGGTGTTATGTTCCCGGATTTTGCGTTCCTTACGTGGTTGGGTGATTTATGGGACCCCCTTGACAGTTCGCTTTGAATAAAACTCCTCCAGCAAGGCCCAACCTTGGTTTTACCATTTGCCTCACCTAGCCCTTTTTCCCTTGGGTTTTCGGAGCCCGAGGGTCATCTTTTTTTAGCCCCCCCGGGCCAGTGCTTCTCTAAGTGTTGGTCCAAAACGAGCAACCTGCGGGGCCACCTCGGGGAAACTTGAGGGTTGGTTTTACTCGTAGCTTGACTTATCCGGTGTTGCCCTGAGAACGAGATATGTGCATCTCCTATCGGGATTGTCGGTGCATCAGGCGGCTTTGCTGGTCTTGTTTTACCATTGTCGAAATGTCTTGTAAACCAGGATTCCGAGACTGATCGGGTCTTCCTGGGAGAAGGTATATCCTTCGTTGATCGCAAGAGCTTATCATGGGCTAAGTTGGGACACCCCTGCATGGTATTATCTTTCAAAAGCCGTGCCCGCGGTTATGTGGCAGATGGGAATTTGTTAATGTCCGGTTGTAGATAACTTGACACCAGATCCGAATTAAAATGCATCAACCGCGTGTGTAGCCGTGATGGTCTCTTCTCGGTGGAGTCCGGGAAGTGAACATGATTTTGGGTTATGTTTGACGTAAGTAGGAGTTCAGGATCACTTGTTGATCATTGCTAGCTTCACGACCGTTCCTTTGCTTCTCTTCTCGCTCTTATTTGCGTATGTTAGCCACCATACTTGCTTAGCCGCTGCTGCAACCTCACCACTTTACCCCTTCCTTTCCCATTAAGCTTTGCTAGTCTTGATACCCATGATAATGGGATTGCTGAGTCCTCGTGGCTCACCATATACTATCAAAACAGTTGCAGGTGCCGATGATACCAGTGCAGATGATGCAACCGAGCTCAGATGGGAGCTCAACGAAGATCTTGGTCATTGCTATGTTTTGTTTCATGTTGATCAGTAGTGGAGCCCAGTTGGGACGATCGGATATATAGCAGTTGGGTTATCTTCTTTTCTTTTGGCTTCGTCCGTAGTCGGACTATGTGTGTACTCTGAATGATGTATGATTTATTTGCTCATTGTGTGAAGTGGCGATTGTAAGCCAACTCTTTATCCCATTCTTGTTCATTACATGGGATTGTGTGAAGATGACCCTTCTTGCGACAAAACCACCATGCGGTTATGCCTCTAAGTCGTGCTTCGACACGTGGGAGATATAGTCGCATCGTGGGTGTTACACCCGAGCACTTTAATCCGTGGTTTGGAACCTTTGGATTTATCTGAACTTGGTTTATCTTTGAATATGTTGTGTTTGTCTTTAAGTGGAACTCGTTCTTCACTCGGATTGGTTCTTGTACTTTTGATGCAGCTTCTGAGGAAGAGGCCGTAGTCGACCTATTGGACGAGCCCTGAGCAGCATTGATCAGCTCATCAGGGAGGCACTCAACAATGGTCTTGACGTTCCTGAAAGCAGCTTGCCTTGGTACCAGCTGTTGGATGAGCCTTTAGCAGCATTAATCATCTTATCAGCGAGGCATTCAGCAATGGTCTTGACGTTCTTGAAAGCAGCTCGCCTTGGCGCCAGATGTTGGATGAGCCTTTAGCAGCATTGATCAGCTCACCAGCGAGGCATTCAGCAATGGTCTTGACGTTCCTGAAAGCAGCTCGCCTTGTCGCCGGATGTTGGATGAGCCTTTAGTAGCATTGATCAGCTCATCAGCGAGGCATTCAGCAATGGTCTTGACATTCCTGAGAGTGGTTCGCCTTGGCAACATGCATAATCTCGTCCTTCTTCTTGATAGTGTAGCCTCGGGGAGGGGGTCGTGGTTGACCTACACCACTCGGTAGGATTTTTTAAACTTGGGCGAGTACTGGACTGCAGCTAAGCCCCCGAGTGAGAGGATCACTCGCAACTCGGTAGGATTTTTAAAATTAGGCGAGTACTGGACTGCAGCTAAGCCCCCCAGTGGGAGGAATGCCCGCCACTCATTAGGATTTAATACTTAGGCGAGTACTGGACTGCAGCTAAGCCCCCGAGTGGGAGGATCGCTCACCACTTGGTAGGATTTTTCAAACTTAGGCAAGTACTGGACTGCAGCTA
>NC_041385.1:737657256-737708378 GCF_002162155.2 Triticum dicoccoides
GATTTTTTAAACTTAGGCGAGTACTGGACTGCAGCTAAGCCCCCAAGTGAGAGGATTGCTCGCCATTCGGTAGGATTTTTTAAACTTAGGCGAGTACTGGACTGCAGCTAAGCCCCCGAGTGGGAGGATTGCCCGCCACTCGGTAGGATTTAAAACTTAGGCGGGTACTGGACTGCAGCTAAGTCCCCGAGTGGGAGGATCGCTCACCACTCGGTAGAATTTTTCAAACTTAGGCGAGTACTGGACTACAGCTAGGCCTCCGAGTGAGAGGCTGGTTCACCACTCGATAGGATTTTTCAAACATAGGCGAGTACTGGACTGCAGCTAAGCACCCGAGTGGGAGGATTGCTCACCACTCGATAGGATTTTTCAAACATAGGCGAGTATTGGACTGCAGCTAAGGCTCCGAGTGAGAGGCTAGTTCACCACTCGGTAGGATTTTTTAAACTTAGGCGAGTACTGGACTGCAGCTAAGCCTCCGAGTGAGAGGCTTGCTCACCACTCGGTAGGATTTTTCTTTTCAACTTAGGCGAAACGGATTCGCAGCTAAGCCCCCGAGTGAGAGGCTTGCTCACCACTCGGTAGGATTTTTCAAACTTAGGCGAGTACTAGACTGCATCTAAGCCTCCGAGTGAGAGGCTGGCTCACCACTCGGTAGGATTTTCTTTTTACCTTAGGTGAAACGGTTTCGCAACTAAGGCACCCACTGGGGGATTTGGAACATGTAAAAAATGAACAACAATCATTCGGAAGAGTGTAAAATCATGTCTTTGATAATCAAACTAAAAGGTATTTCTTATTACATCTCAACGGTCTGAATGCTTAAGAGTAAAAGGGGCGGAGCAGCTCCGCATTCCAAGCGTGTGGCTCGTCTTTATTTTATTCGATGTTGAAAAGACGATATGCTCCGTTGTGGAGCACTTTGGTGACGAGGAAGGGGCCTTCCCAAGCAGGAGCGAGCTTGTGTGGTTTTTGTTGGTCCACCCAAAGAACCAAGTCTCCCTCCTGAAATGCCTGACCTCGTGCTTCCCAAAGAGCAAATGAATTATCAGTGATGGGCGACTGAATCGTAGTTGACCCTCGTGCCTTGGGGAGCACAAAAGGTTCTGAACTCGTCAGAATCGAAGTTTGACCCATTATCAGTGATGATGTTGTGCGGAACACCATATCTGAATGTCAATTCTTTGATGAAACTTACAACTGTACTTGCTTCAAGGTTTTTAATGGGCTTGGCTTCAATCCATTTGGTAAACTTGTCGACTGCTAGCAGCACATGTGTGGGGGATATACCCCGCGGTATCACCCGGCCGGAGTCGTAAACCGGCCGAGACTTGGTAAACCGGCAGGTGGCTAAGACAGACGGTAAACCGGCAAGTGGTAAACCGGCAGAGAGTTGAGACAGATGGCTAAGACAGACGGTAAATCGGTGTGTGTTAAACCGGCAGACAATGTTAAACCGGCAGACAATGTTAAACCGGCAGACGTTAAGAAGCCCAGGAAAGGAAGTCAAAATAGTTTAAGTTAAAGTCCGAGTTGGACTCCACATGTAACCCGCCCCTTCAACATATATAAGGAGGGGCAGGGCTCCTCAAAGGGGGACAAGCAAGAAACAATCTTTAGGGCTAGACACAACTAGAGGAGAGCCGGTTTCCGGTGACTCCCTCGTGATGATAATGAGATCTAGCCTCAAACAACATGTAGGGTTATTACCGGATGATGTTTCCCGGGGCCCGAAGCTGTCTAAACCCTTGTCTTGTGTTGCGTCTCTCGATTCCGCTCAATCCCTCTCAAGCTACCACATAGATGTGTTGGCTTCGCGACTAAGTCCTCACACTAAGAACATCTGACGTGTTAATTCCACGGCAGTTGGCGCCCACCGTGGGGCCCGTGCACGGTGGTGTTGAGTTCTTGGAGGGATCTCTCCCACAGATCGAGGAATTTGTGATCTTCCGGATAAAGAAGAGCCTGCATCAATTTCAAGTTTATTGGTTCAGATTTATAATCTGCGAGATTTGAGTTTAAGAAAAATTAGGGTTGAATCTGTGCGCCGCTGCGTGCGACCTGGCGTTCCGTCAGTCCGGAGCTAAATCAATTTCGAGAGCACCGCTGCAAGAGGCCAAGTGCAAAAAGGAGTTCCATCTGTACGGATAAAAATCATTACGTTGCGGTTATTTTTTGGGTCTGATTCGCCGAGTTGTTGCCGCCGCGTACAGGATTTCCCGAGACGGTCGAATTGTTTCCATCACATCAAGCATCACAGCTTAATGGTTTCAAAGACTGGTGTACTTCTCAACTAGTACATCACCTAAAGCCAAATCGGTTTTCTTTGGTCAACTTTGATTGCTACAAGGAATCTACCAGAAGGTTAAGTAAAAAAAAGAGAGAGCATGTTTGCCTTACGGGAACATACAGGAATCCAACACCTGATCGGTTTGACAAGTCAATACCAAGCTTGTACGAGGCCACAGGCTGAAACTCGGCTTCTGTTTTCATCTCTGAACCTCCACCACTGGGCGCGTCTCTGACTACCGCCCGTCCTCATGGACCAGCACCTCTCCAACTCGCTGATGCCTCAGCCCCAGCCCCTGCCGGAGTAGGCCTTGGGCCGCCCCCGCCTGTGAGCTGTTGCCTCCACCGGCGTCGCCCCTGCAGCTGCGCCAAGCCGCCGCAGCGACCCGCCATCCTTGACCCGCCGTGGTCGATCCGCCGTGGCTGGCGCGCCCGCCGGATGCTGTACCACGCTATGACCTCGGAGCAATGTTCCCCTCGTCTTAGCCATGATCCGCCGCGCCCTGTGAACCGATCAGCCGTCGCGCCCTTCTTCATCCACTGGATTGAGCGGCCGTCGGGTCGTTCCCGGATCCCTGCGAACCTTGCCTCGCTTTCGTTAACTCGCCGACGGTTTATGGCAACCCCCTGCGCCTTTCGAACCACTCCGACCGTGGCTTCACCTTGATCCACCGTCGGACTCCACTTCAAACCGCCGTCGACGCCGCGGCTTTCCAGCTCCGCCAAGCCGTGCCGGTTTCTGCTCTGGGCTATGTCTGCACCCGTGGGCCGCCGTTGGGCTTTGCTGCCACTGAGCCATCAGCACGCCACGCCTTCTCCGGACCGCTATTGAGCCTGGCTACCCCTGCGCCACCAGTGCGTCTCAACCCGCCCGTTTCACCTTTGCCATTGACCTGCCGGCTTCTATACTCCAACGCCGGTTCTCTTGCGCTGCCACAAGACGAAGTCGACACGGCCTCATCATCTTCTGAACCGCCAACGTAGAAAATCGTTGTTTTACCTCCAACGCGGATGAATCGCCGCCCGCGCGTCAGGCTTCATTTGTTCCAAGTCGCCGCGCTTCGCTGGGGAGCCGCCCGTCCTTGTTGTTGCGCTCGCCTTGCCACGGGTCTCCGAAAGCCACCTTCACTTCTGCTATAAACCGGCGTGGCCGGTTTTATTTCCCGTATGCTCGCTCTGCCGATCCAGAGGCTACATGTTGATCCGCCTCGCCATAGCCCGATGATTGACCACGCACGCCCGCACCGAGTAGAGCCGAGTACAATCCCCCACGGGTAAACCGCCGCCACCGCGCCTGGAGCCGGCCCTGTCCACCGGCCTCCGCTGGAGCCTCTCCCCGAGTCGCCGCTATCAAGCTCCACCATGACCTTGTTGCTTCTACTGGTTCTGCTTGCCACCGCCTTAAATTTTCGGCAACGTGCCTCCGCCTCGTGCCGTTCAAACTGCCGTCCGAGTCACCATCCTGACCCGCCCGCCGTCTCCGCGGTTGGCTCCGCCCGCCCGGGCCGCCGGGTCTCCGCGACCATCTCTGCTCCCCCAGCGGTCGGCCCCGCCTGCGCCTGGCTGCCGGGTCGCCACGCCCGCGGATTCGATCGCAAGCTGCCGCTGCTTCAAGCCTCCCTTGACGGCGCCGTCTCCGCTGCTAAGGCCTGCGCCTCCATGGCCACTGGCTGGTGGTGCCTGCATCCTACCGCTGTTGTTCCCACCGGTGGTCGGTCGTCGGTGTTGTGCTATTGCTGTAAATGGGAGGAGGATTCTGGTTCTGAATACAAGCGAGCAAGCAAGAAAAATAGAAAATGTGTGTTTGTTGGAGATAAGGTGCAGAGAAAGGAAGCAGTACATGGAGTCCAGATGACATGTGTCAGCAAAGGGAGGCGGATGGCGTTCTGTCATTTTTTCTGCCGGTTTAGAAACAACATTTTCCACATGGATCAAGTTATCCCTCTACGTACTTGACAGTTACAGCAGGAGGGGCGTCATGATTCATGAGCGACCTGTGTGTGCATGTGTTGAAACATGGATGGCATTTCAATCAACGTGTTCCACGTACAAACATCATGTGAGATTAGAAAAAGACGAAGGAGGACAGGTTACATGGAGGCCTGGTAATACGGCTATACATAGGGGTGGAAAGTGGTCGCGGATAATCCAAAATATCCGATTTTCGTATTCGAGAAAATGCCTATTCGTATCCGAAACATCCGCATCCGAACCAAAATGGAAATGGAAACTATCCGTATCCGAATTTATTTAACAAATAAAAAATAAAATATGGTATGAGCTTTCGACACAAATATGGATACGGAAGTGGATATATTCGTATCCGAATAAGATTATGGGAGGTAATTTTCAAAATTCTAGCCCAAACATTCCAATTATCGAACATAAAAGCCAAATAAGTGGTCAAAAATTACTCTTCGTGTGATTAAACTTAGAAATTATTATACATTACAATAGGATTTATTCATAAACCTATTTATCATTGACTTATTGTATGTCACAAGTTGGTTATTTCATGTCACATAGCTATTGACTAGTATACTTAAGCAATATGTCGCTATTATTCATATCCGTACCGAATCAAGAAAATATCCGATATGTATCCGTATCCGATAACATCCGTATTTGCATTCGTATTCGTTTTGAAAATATGAAAACGGAAGTGGTAAGAGCACTATCCGATCCGCATTCGATCCGTTTCCACCCCTAGCTATACAACCGTCCGTGCCGCACCAAGCTACCAGAAAATCCATTCAACACCAGCAACCGGGTTCATTCCATAAAAATACCAGGTGCTATCTTGTCTATTTATTTTTGGTGCATATTGTTTTTATCAAAGAACAATTACTCTGGTCTTCGCTATTTTTGGACAGGGTCATTATTTGTTACAAAGGTGTCGCAAAGGGGCGTGCGCCCAGATTATCGCACTAGGGATGATCCGTGCCATGCTGCTGGACGGTTATATGGGTAAGTCGCCGTCCCCCGCTTCATCAACACACGGGACTAAGTTGCCTGTCCGTGCTGGCTTACAACGCCGCGGCCAACTCGTCCGTCCGTGCCAGTTTACAACGCTGCGGCCGACTCTACCGTCCGCACCAGCGTACCATGCCGCGGCCGACTTATCTATCTGAGCCGCCTCTGATGTTGCGGTCGTCCTTGTCGTCCGTCTCTCACGGCCTGGTCTACATCAACATACCGGGCCGCACCTGTCGGCACGAGCTATTTTTTGGAGTATGAGCAAGTCATAGCTTGGTTAGCCTGGTTTTTCTTTCAACAAAATGGAAGCAATTTATCATATACTATAAACCGCCATCTGCACTGGATGACTCAATGGGCAGGCGCACAAGTCACCGCCACTAAAGTTTGGTTAAACTTCAAATCGCCAGTTGTAAGGAACCATTGGCCGAGTTGCTGACACGACTCATATGGGATCATTTATAACCCGCCGCAGTCACCTCAACCTTCGGTGGATTCACATTGCGTTATCAACACCGATGATACATACCTTCTGCTATGGTCAAATACGGAGAATCTCAGGACAACTCCTTGAGTCATCTTAAGACTCGGGGGCTATGATGATATGACTCAGCAAGTCTTGCCAGTTTCAGCAAATTCAAATGCCCCAGGATGTTGAAGGGAAAGATAACCCGGTCCCGGAGGCTACTATTATATAGATGAAAAAGTATATGACAAAATCCCGACTCAATGATGAAGTTCTGGGTCATCAGAAAGGATTCCGGTTCAAAATCCGGCTCAAGGGAGGTCAGTCTCATTGAAGCTCTCCAAATATCTGATTTACAATCCGGTTCAAAGGAAATTTATCTATCATGAAGCTTTCAAGCTCTCAAATCCGGTTCAAAATCCTGGTTCAAGAAGAATTTATCTCTTGCAAAAAATTAAAAGTTGCCGAAGAGGACCTGTTGCCATGATGCACGGTTCAAACATGGATATCCCGCCTTATTGGCTTATCATATTATAGGTTACATGGGGGCTTCAGCTTACAAAGCGGAGTTATGTCCATTAATCCCGCTATCACGCCGCAACATAGCTTGGGAGCTTCACACCCAAGGGGCCAAAGAGAGTCTGGATGCTATGCACAACTCAACACATAGGCACCTAATGAGCACAGCTCATCACGTTACTTGGGAGCTCCTTGTGTCAAATACCAAGGAGTTTGAATGGACCCTTGTAGCTGGGTATCGACCCATGGCTTGGAAGCATGGTATATTTACCTAAAACCCTGGGTTAACCTGCCTTCATCAAGTAAGACACTCCTATCTAGGTTATCCTGGCACGACCCTCCGAACGTTTGATAGTTACTCTCATTGAGACCCTGCACTTGTCAAAGTTAAAACGGTGATTGGTTAGTTGGAGGTCCATCTTAAAAGGCTTTGTTAAATGGTTCGACTCAGCGGCCTGGCAGCCCTCAAAAAGCCTCGAATTTGGGCCTGGCGGCCCTCAAAAAGCCTCGACTACACGGTTTTATTTGCCTTTGTCAAGATTTTTCTCTTTTGATAAATTTTATGTTGAACCGGTGTCTATTGACCCGGCATGACTATCAGTCATCAAATTAACCCGGTGCTCATTAACCCAGCTTGACTTTCAACTACAAGTTGTCAGTACATAATCACTTATAATCCGGTGTTTATTGACCCGGCCTGGCTTTG
This sequence comes from Triticum dicoccoides, assembly GCF_002162155.2. NCBI lineage: Eukaryota > Viridiplantae > Streptophyta > Magnoliopsida > Poales > Poaceae > Triticum > Triticum dicoccoides. The sequence goes on from NC_041385.1 coordinate 737,664,213, forward strand.
GACTATAAGTCGCCAGCATATATTTGGATTGCGCCATTGGAATTATGCGCTTATAAATCATTGGGTATATTATTCAAATAGCCAACATGGCTGGATTTCTATTATGGTTATCAATAACCAGTATTATGATTAAGGTTTTCAAATTCGCTTTAGCGCAATGGCTATCATATTATCAATGGATATGATTTTTATTCTACAATTGAAGGAATAGTCCCGAGTTGCTGCAGGCTTACAACCCGGCACTTGGGGGGCTACATTATTTAAGTTGAGATTACATCAAATATGCAAGTCTCATGTCGCTGCAAGCATGCACCATGACACTTGGGGGCTAATGCAAAGTCATTCTTTGTTCATCTTATTGAAGACCCGACTCATCACATTATAATGAGCCGGCCCGTGGGGGCTACCAATTGCTCCTGTTAAACAATTCAAGGTTCAAAGCTTTTTATTCATTATATTGAAGGGTCCACTACTCAGTTGGTAAAGCACAAGGCTCTTAACCTTGTGGACGTGAATTCAAGCCCCATGATGGGGGTTACATCATATGATGTTATTTTCATTGAAGTATACATCAAAGTCCCAGCTCAATATTATCTTACTGAGCCGGCCCTTGGGGGCTACACGTTGCTCAAATCTACATGATTATATTTACAAAGTCCCTGCTCATTATTGCATAATAACCCGGCCCTTGGGGGCTACATTGGTTGAAGTTTTTATGAGCATCAGGAAATTACAAGTCCCAGGTTGCTGCAAGCATGACAACCCGGCACTTGGGGGCTACATATGTGGAATATTCAATTCTGACTAGTGATTGAGATGAACAACGTGGATTTCTTCAAAATTGTGATATTTATATTGAAGCAAGTCTTAAGCTGTTGCTATGCTACCTTCTTAAGACTTGGGGGCTATAGGTGATAGTCATATAAGAGGTATATTTTCAAGGTGGATGTTAACTAGAAGTATGACCCGGTGCTATCAATATTTATAAACCGGCAAGTTCTACATTCTGAAACCGGCTGAAGATCAGATGAGGATTTCAAGGACCGTTATTTTTGTTAAGTCATTGGGAATTGAGTCAAAGAAGTTATTCTTCACAATATTTCTCTGACAAACTAATGTCAGCAAATTGATTATGAAGCTGGCCTGTTAAACCGGATTTTCTATAAGAAGGAAGGGACAAGGAATTAAGGATGATCAGGATCAGTTTAACATGGATAAATCCAAATTAAACTAGGGGCTAATGTCGGGGATATACCCCGCGGTATGACCCGGCCAGAGTCGTAAACCGGTCGGGACTTCGTAAATCGACAGATGGCTAAGACAGACGGTAAACCGGCAAGTGGTAAACCGGTGGAGAGTTAAGACAGATGGCTAAGATAGACGGTAAACCGGTGTGTGTTAAACCGGCAGACAATGTTAAACCGGCAGACGTTAAGAAGCCTAGGAAAGGAAGTCAAAATAGTTTAAGTTAAAGTCCGAGTTGGACTCCACATGTAACCCGCCCCTTCAACATATATAAGAAGGGGTAGGGCTCCTCAAAGGGGGACAAGCAAGAAACAATCTTTAGGGCTAGACACAACTAGAGGAGAGCCGGTTTCCGGCGACTCCCTCGTGATGATAATGAGATCTAGCCTCAAAAAGCATGTAGGGTTATTATCGGATGATGTTTCCCGGGGCCCGAAGCTGTCTAAACCCTTGTCTTGTGTTGCATCTCTCGATTCCGCTCACCCCTCTCAAGCTACCACATAGATGCGTTGGCCTCGCGACTAAGTCCTCACACTAAGGACATCTGATGTGTTAATTCGACGACAACATGGGTAAATCCACTTCTGCCAGTCCTCAGAGGTCCAACCATAGCCAATCCCCAGACACTGAAAGGCCAGATGAGTGGAATAGTTTTCAGAGCTGACGCAGGTTTATGGGACATGTTGGAGTAAAACTGACAACCTTCACATTTGTCTACTATTTCTTTCGCCATCTCGTTGGCATGTGGCCAGTAAAATCCGACTCGGTATGCTTTGGCCACGATGGTCTGAGAGGACGCATGGTAACCACAGGTCCCTGAGTGAATATCATTGAGGATCATTCGGCCTTCTTCTGGCGTGATGCATTTATGGCAGACTCAAGTGACACTTTCTCTGAACAACTGACCTTTTATCACAGTAAAGGCTTTAGATCATCGGACGATCTGTCGAGCTTCTTCTTCATCCTCTGGAAGTTCTTTCTTAAGAATGTATGCAATGTATGGCACTGTCCAGTCAGGAGTGACGACCAAAACCTCCATGACTAAGTCGACCACGGCTGGGATTTTGACTTCAGTCGGATCTGTGGCACTCTTAGGTTGTGGGAGCTCTTCAGTGAAAAGATCTTCCTGAACTGAAGGTGAGTGAATATGCTCCAAAAACACATTGCTGGGAATGGTCTCTCTCTTAGATCCTATCTTTGCCAATTCATCTGCAGCTTGATTTTTCAGTTGAGGTATATGGTGAAGCTCCAACCCTTCAAACTTCTTTTCCAACTTTCTTACTGCGTTGCAATAACCAGTCATGGTCGGGCTCCTGACATCCCACTCTTTCATCACTTGATTAACCACCAAATCCGAGTCACCATAGACCATAAGGTGACGGATGCCGAGTGAAATGGCCATACGCAACCCGTATAAAAGTGCTTCATATTCAGCTTCATTGTTGGAGGAATCAAAATGAATCTGGAGAACATAGCTAACTTGTCTCCACGGGGGGATACCAATACTACCCCAGCACTGGAACCATTCAGCATCTTGGAGCCATCGAAGAACATGGTACAATGCTCTGAGTGAACTTGAGTCGGCAGTTGCTGCTCAATCCACTCGGCAAGGAAATCTGCGATTGCTTGGGACTTGGTTGCTTTATTTGCCTCAAACTTGATATCCAATGGAAGGAGTTCAATCGCCCATTTTGCCACTCGACCAGTTGCATCTCTGTTGTTCAGAATTTCAGATAATGGTGCGTCGCTGACGACTGTAATGGAGTGATCAGAGAAATAGTGTGCAACCTTCTTCCTGGTCATGTAGATTCCATAAACAAGCTTCTGATAATGTGGATATCTCTGCTTGGATGGAGTCAAAACTTCAGAGAGACAATACACTGGGCGCTGAACTTTAGAAGCCTTTCCTTCTTCTTCCCGCTCGACCGTGAGTACTGTACTGACAACTTGTCCAGTGGCTGCAATGTAAAGCAGTAAAGGCTCTTTGCTGATTGGCGCAGCAAGCACCGGCTGGGTGGAAAGCAGGGTTTTCAGCTCTGCAAATGCTGCGTCAGCTTCATCAATCCACTCAAACTTATCAGATTTCTTCATCAATCGGTAAAGAGGTAAGGCCTTTTCACTGAGACGAGAAATGAATCGACTCAAGGCGGCCAAACAACCAGTAAGCTTCTGAATGTCATGCACATGCACAGGGCGTTTCATTCGGAGGATGGTGTCGAGTTTTTTCTAGATTTGCGTCAATCCCTCGTTCAGAAACGAGGAAACTGAGTAACTTTCCCCTTGGGACTCCGAATGTGCACTTTGACGGATTAAGCTTGATATCATACCTTCTTATGTTGGCAAAGGTTTCTGCAAGGTCGGTCAGCAGGTTGGGACCTTTACGTGACTTGACCACAATGTCATCCATGTATGCTTCTACGTTCCGACTGATTTAAGTGAGCAAGCACTTCTGAATCATCCTCATGAATGTGGTGCCGGTATTTTTAAGACCAAATGGCATATTGACATAGCAAAAGCACCCGAATGGGGTGATGAAAGATGTTTTTATTTCATCGGGACCATACAGTCGGATCTGATGATACCCGGAATATGCATCTAGAAAAGACAAGCGCTCACACCCCGCAGTCGAGTCAACAATCTGATCGATGCGGGGGAAAGGGAAATGATCTTTCGGGTAGGCCCGATTGATATGCTTGAAATCGATGCACATACGAAGTGAATCATCCTTCTTAGGGACCATCACCACATTGGCAAGCCACTCGGAGTGGTAGATTTCTCGGATGAACTCTGCTGCTAGGAGTCGAGCCACTTCCTCGCCAATTGCTTTTCTCTTCTGCATGGTGCACCGCCAAAGATGCTCTTTGATGGGTTTTACCTTGGGATCGACATGCAAACGGTGCTCAGCCAGTTCTCTGGGTACACCCGGCATGTCAGAAGGTTTCCATGCAAAGATGTCCCAGTTCTCACGGAGGAACTGGATGAGCGCTTCTTCCTATCTGCTGTCGATTGTCATTGAGATATGAGTCGGTGTAGCATTGGGATCGGTCGGGTGGATATGAATCGTCTTCGTTTTTCCAGATGACTGAAATACAGAATACATGGCAGGCTTCTTAGCTCGAAGCAAATCACTCGGATCTGCATTCTTCTGATACTCTTGAAATTCAACTACTGCCATTTGTGCATCGACAATTTTGGAACCCTTCTGGAAGCATTCTTCTACCTTCTGCCGATTACCAGTGACTATGATCACTCCTTTGGACCGGGCATCTTAAGCTTGAGGTACACATAACATAGCCGAGCCATCAAACATGCATAAGTAGGCCTACCCAGGATAGCATGATAAGCACTCTGGAAATCTACTACCTCAAATGTCAACTTTTCCTTGCGGTAATTCTTGGAGTCACCGAAAACCACGTCAAGGGCGATCTGGACGAGTGATTCGGCTTTCTTTCGAGGGATAATACCGCGAAAACAAATATTGCTATCATTAAGCTTGGACATCGGAATGCCCATTCCCTTCAAGGTTTCAGCATAAAGGATATTCAAGCCGCTACCACCATCCATTAGCACTTTGGTCAGTCGACTGCCTTCGACCACTGGGTCGAGCACCAACGCTTGCCTCCCAAGAGTGTCTATACGCGCCGGGTGATCAGACTGGTCGAATGTGATGGCTGTTTGTGACCATTTCAGGTATGTGGTCGTCATCGCCGGAGGAACCATATTTACTTCTCTGTTGATAACTTTCAATCGACTCTTGCTCTCAACATTGGCAAAAATCATCAGGGTGGAATTGACTTTGGGACAACCATCGTCTTCCTCTTCATCCTCGTCTTTGTCCGACTCTTTTTCCTTCTCACTGGGTTGTTTCTCTTGGAACTGCTGGATCAGGAGTCGACATTGTCAAGTGGTGTGTTTAGGACAAATCGGATTACCCTCTTCATCCTTCTTCGTATGAATGTGACATGGTAAGTCCAACACATCATTTCCCGCTTGATCTTTTACATTCTTAGGGGTCCAGGGCCCCTTAGGTTTTCCTTTAAACTTTCCTTGAACGACTGCCGCAATTTCACCGGGAGCTGCAGGCTCGGCGTTACGCTTCTGTTTCTGATTGGAATTACCCCCGCCAGTGTCTTGGTCGACTGGTTTACCCTTTCCGCTGCGGAGTCGATCCTCTTCTTCCCCGTTAGCGTACCGGGTGGCTATTTCCTGTTGGGGAACGTAGTAATTTAAAAAAAATCCTACGCACACGCAAGATCATGGTGATGCATAGCAACGAGAGCAGGGAGTGTGTCCACGTACCCTCGTAGACCGAAAGCAGAAGCATTAGAACAACGCGGTTGATGTAGTCGTACGTCTTCACGGCCCGACTGATCAAGCACCGAAAACACGGCACCTCCGAGTTCTAGCACACGTTCAGCTCGATGACGTCCCTCGAACTCCGATCCAGTCGAGTGTCGAGGGAGAGTTCCGTCAGCATGATGGCATGGTGACGATGATGATATTCTACCATCGCAGGGCTTCGCCTAAGCACCGCTACAATATTATCGAGGAGGACTATGGTGGAGGGGGGCACCGCACATGGCTAAGAGATCAATGATCTGTTGTTGTCTCTAGAGGTGCCCCCCTGTCCCCGTATATAAAGGAGCAAGGGGGGAGGGGCGGCCGGCCAGGGAGGAGGCGCGCCAAGGGGAGTCCTACTCCCACCGGGAGTAGGACTCCCTCCCTTCCTTGTTGGATTAGGAGAAGGGGGGAAAGAGGAGGGAGAGAGGAAGGAAAGGGGGGACGTCGTCCCCCTCTCCTTGTCCTATTTGGACTAGGGGAGGGGCGCGCGGCCCTGCCCTGGCCTCCTCTCCTCTTCTCCACTAAGGCCCACTATGGCCCATTAAGCCCCCTGGGGGTTCCGGTAACCTCTCGGTACTCCGGTAAAATCTCGATTTCACCCGGAACACTTCTGACATCCAAATATAGGCTTCCAATATATCAATCTTCATGTCTCGACCATTTCGAGACTGCTCGTTATGTCCGTGATCACATCCGGCACTCTGAACAACCTTCGGTACATCAAAACTCATAAACTCATAATATAATCGTCATTGAAACTTTAAGCGTGCGGACCCTACGGGTTCGAGAACTATGTAGACATGACCGAGACACGTCTCCGGTCAATAACCAATAGCGGAACCTAGATGCTCATATTGGCTCCTACATATTCTTCGTAGATCTTTATCGGTCAAACCGCATAACAACATACGTTGTTCCCTTTGTCATCGGTATGTTACTTGCCCGAGATTCGATCGTCGGTATCCCAATACCTAGTTTAATCTCATTACCGGCAAGTCTCTTTACTCGTTATGTAATGCATCATTCCGTAACTAACTCATTAGCTACATTGCTTGCAAGTCTTATAGTGATGTGCATTACCAAGAGGGCCCAGAGATACCTCTCCGACAATCAGAGTGACAAAACCTAATCTCGAAATACGCCAACTCAACATGTACCTTTGGAGACACCTGTAGAGCTCCTTTATAATCACCCAGTTAGGTTGTGACGTTTGCTAGCACACAAAGTGTTCCCCTGGTAAACGGGAGTTGCATAATCTCATAGTTGTAGGAACATATATAAGTCATGAAGAAAGCAATAGCAACATACTGAATGATCAAGTGCTAAGCTAACGGAATGGGTCAAGTCAATCACATCATTGTCCTAATGATGTGATCCCGTTAATCAAATGACAACTCATGTCTATGGCTAGGAAACACAACCATCTTTGATCAACGAGCTAGTCAAGTAGAGGCATACTAGTGACACTATGTTTGTCTATGTATTCACACATGTATTATGTTTCCGGTTAATACAATTCTAGCATGAATAATAAACATTTATCATGAAATAAGGAAATAAATAATAACTTTATTATTGCTTCTAGGGCATATTTCCTTCAGTCTCCCACTTGCACTAGAGTCAATAATCTAGTTCACATCGCCATGTGATTTAACACCAATATTCACATCTGTATATGATTAATACCCATAGTTCACATCGTCATGTGATCAACACCCAAAGGGTTTACTAGAGTCAATAATCTAGTTCACATCGCTATGTGATTAACAACCAAAGAGTACTAAGGTATGATCAGGTTTTGCTCGTGAGAGAAGTTTAGTCAACGGGTCTATCACATTCAGAGCCGTATGTATTTTGCAAATATTCTATGTCTACAATGCTCTGCACGGAGCTACTCTAGCTAATTACTCCTTTAATATGTATCCAGATTGAGACTTAGAGTCATCTGGATTGGCATAAAAGCTTGCATCGTTGTAACTTTTTAAGACAAGCTCTTTTATCACTTCCATTATCGAGAAATATTTCCTTAGTCCTAACTAAAGATATTCTTGACCGCTGTCCAGTGATCTACTCTTAGATAAAAATTCTACTCCCTTGCCAAACTCAGTGCAAGGTATACAATAGGTCTAGTACACAACATACCATACTTTATAGAACCTATGACTGAGGCATAGGGAATGACTTTTCATTCTCTCTCTATTTTCTGCCATGGTCGGGTTTTGAGTCTTACTCACTACAAAAAAATACACTTCCGTGATGATACGTGTTTGTCATAGTAGGTCGCGTTTTTTTCATGCATGTACATCCATGACAAATTTATGATAGAATCAAGATAGTCGTACCTGTGCTGTCGTAGAAGTGTTCCATGACATTACCAAAATTATCATCACGGAAGTGTCCACTTCCATGACGATAAATCGCGCGTCACAGAAGTGCTTTCATCAAGGGTGACCGACACGTGGCATCCACCGTAACGGAACGCCGTTAAGCTATCGGTCGGGTTTTGGATCCGATAACCCGTTAACAGCCCTGACCAATGGGGATTTTCCATGTGTAAAATCATCATTGGCTGGAGGAAACACGTGTCGGCTCACCGTTGGGATAGATGTCATCCACTCATTGGACAGAAGGCGCCTATGATACGTCGACACGTGGCACGGCCCAACAGAGGCCCATTCCTGTGAAAGGCCGGCCCATTTGACTTGGTCAAAAGGTGGCGGGCTGGCCCATGTAAAGCCTGTTAACAGCCTATTCGCATATGGCCCATTTACAGCCCGCTAACCCAAGGCTCGTTACCCCTATCCGAATTAGGCCCAATAGCGTCATCTGGGCCACCCAATATGATTCCAGCCCGTTTTCACTTCTGGCCCATGTATGGCCCATGACGTCTTTCGACCCATATGAGGCCCTATGTAACTCTTGGGCTATTAACGGCCCGTGGTGAAACTGGCCCGTAATGAACAATGTATTACTTTACACCCATTAACGGCCCGCGGTGAAACTGGCCCGTGGTGAACAGTTTATCACTTTATACCCTGTCGGGGGTTGGGTGCGACATATGCCAATGGATGACTTATCATGGTGGGAGCGAGTAGAACGTCGCCGGTGCCTGGAAGCAGGATAAGGCGTAGACACGAACGACGGCGTACTTTACCCAGGTTCGGGGCTCTCCTAGGAGATAACACCCCTAGTCCTGCTCTGGGGGGTCTATGCATGATCACTAAGGCACAAGTGATACAGTGGTGCTCCTTGAGCTGTATGCTAGAGGCAGAAGGAGGCAAGGCTAGCTCTCTTCCTGCTCTAGGTCTCTGGCTAGTTCTAATGGAGCGGGAATCGTTTGCATGGGTGACCTGGGGGGTTTATATAGGCCTACCCCAGGGGTACAATGGTAATTCGTCCGGGTGCTGGGCCCGGCTGTCAGTGTCTCCAGCCTCCGACTTCTTCGCCGACCGTTGGGGCCCGCCGCCTGGTGGGCCCCGCCGACTGGTTGGTGGCTGCTTACTGTAGCTGTGTCGTTGGTGACGGGGGCTTGGTCATCTTAGCGTGGCTACAGTTCCGCCGCCTGGCGGGAGGCCACTGTAGCCACACCTGGTCTTATCAGCTTAATAGTGTGCTTGCCTCGGGACCAGGGACGGCCGCCTGCTGGAGGCCGGTCCCTCTTGAATCCGTTTGGTCGAGCTTCCTCCGTCTTCCTTGGGGTCACTGCCCGATAGGGCCCGCCTCCGGTGGGCCGTACCGACAGGCCGTCGTGGGGAACAGGACTCCGCCTGCCCGGAGCGACGTCAGGGTAGATACGGCATAGTGCTCCATCGTGCGGAGATCTCCGTCTGTACGGAGCACTGTAGCCACGCCTGTCTCGAGCGTTGGAGGCGATGTGCTTCACTGTAGCCATGTTCGACTTGTACTCTCGATGGGGGCTCGGCTGCACCGTAGTTCGTGAGGTGGCCGCCTTCCCGTTGCCCCCCTCTCTGGAGGGCGACCGCCAGGAGCCGGTCACTCGGAGCGCCGTAGTCTTGGGTCAGCCGCCCTCTGGCAGCCGGCCGCTGAGCCAGCCGGCCCCAGAGGGTGGAGCTTCAGCTTGGGGTCCAGCTAGGCGGAGCTGGCCCAAAGTCTTGATAAATCCAGGGACTCAGGCGAGCCTACCCGTGGCCCATTACTCCGACAGTAGTCCCCAAAGCCGGTGAGGCACCGCGGTCGTGGGGCTGCGTAGCCTCAGTGGCTTCCTCCCTCACCGGGCTCCGGGAAGGTGCCGGTCCGCCGTGCGGCCAGCCGACTGTTGAGGCCGACTTCTTCCAGACGGAGCTTGTACGATTGGGTTTTGAACCTCGAGGCGGGAGGTAGGTGGCGTGCCTGCTAAGCTTCCCAGGCCGCCGCCCACCACGGACGCGCCACGCGACGCACGTCAGCCTGGTCAGCCTGGCACCCCATGTTTTAGACGGGACGTGACACTAGGCCGGGCCCACCACTACCGTGCCTCGGCAACTGGGCGGATCCACTACGCCGAAGGAGACTGCTGCCATTCCCCATGATCATTAACGGCGTGGTGAATGTGCGCGGGAAACGGGGGCCGTGGGGACGTGGGCATAGTTAATCCTACGACCCACGTCCCGCCCCCTCGTCTACATAGCCTGGGTGCTATAAGTAGGGAAGGGAGAAAGGTGCGGCAAATCTCTGGTGCCCCTCCCACTCTTCTTTTCTTCTTGCTCATCCTCCGCTGCTGCTGCTGCCGTAGCGCCGCCGCCGTTGCCCACCACCGACGCATTTCTCCTCTCCACGCCGCCAGCCGGAAGCCATGGGCGACTGGGACGGATCGACCGTGATCGAAGATCACAATTCCTTCCTCCGTGCGGCCTTTGTCAAGGCACGGGTGCCGCCGGAGACAGAGATCTCGTCGGTGCCGCAGGAGGGCGAGCGGATCGTCTTCCGTTTTCACTTCCTCCGCGGCTTCGGCTTTCCGGTGAGCGGCTTCTTTCGCTCTTTCCTCGACTGCTACCACCTTCAGCCTCACCACCTCAGCCCAACGCCGTGACTCTACTCTCCGCCTTCATCATGACATGCGAGTGCTACCTCGGCATCCTCCCCACAATCGAGCTGTGGGGAGCGTTCTTTTACATGAAGCTCGGCACCTCCACCAAGGAGATGGCGGCCGAGTGCGGGGGTTTCGTTGCCGTGCACCGACCGGTGAAGCGGAACGCCTTCCCCGTCATCAAGCTGGCGCAGTCGATGAAGATGTGGCAGCAGTCCTACTTCTACGTCGAGAACGTGGACCCGGCTGCCGACTTCATCAACCTGCCGGCCTATGAGGCCGGCCCCCCCACCGGGGCTCGGCCCTCCTGGGGGTACAAACTGAAACCGGTGTCGGCCGATGCGGCGGCCGCCATTGGCCGACTCTGGGTGCGCCAGGAGTCGGAGGGCCTCGTGGCCTCTGACCTCCTCGTAGCCTTCGTCGAGCGCCGGGTCCTCCCGCTCCAGAGCCGCCCTCATCCGATCTTCCGAATGGGCGGACACCGCGATCCATGCCGGCTGTGCACGAAAGGGATGTCGCCCGCTGAAGTTGCGCGGATGGTGAACGAGTTCTCCGACCTCAAAGTGTCGGATAAGGAGTGGCGGTACGGGAAGCGGCCGTACTCTCGCCACAATCCGCCGCCTGCTTTAAGTTTCTTCATTTTGTCCTTTGAACTGGTTCCTTCAGCCTCGTTTCTCTTCATGACACAACTCCTTCTTGGTTGCATATTTACATGTCCGAGGCTACGGCCGCCCTTCTGGGGCCGGGTGATGACCTCCAGCCGGACAGGGCGGAGAGCGACTTGGACAACCCCGACTTGGGGGCGGCCGCCCTGGCCGACGACACGACAGGCGGCAGCGGCAGGGCGGACGGCGGTGGTGGAGCAGGCGGCTCCGAGGCAGGCGGCAGCGTGGGGGCCTGGCCTGACGATGACGAAGACGAAGACGAACCGCGCCCTGCCCGGAGCTCCGCCACCACTAGCGCCGACCCCTCTTCTAGACCGCCCGCCCAGGGCGGCAAGCGCAAGCAGAAACAGGGCGCGACCCTGTTTGGCAGCGCTCCGAAGAAGCCCAAGAACCCGGCCGCGACGACCAGGCGGAAAGAAGCTGTGGCCAAGGTGGCCCAATATCAGAGGCTGCCGAAGGTGCCTATTATGGTGTCGGCATAAGCATCCTTCCCTCACTCCTTGTCTTTCTTCAATCTAGCGGGAGAGCCTACCAACTTGTCTTCTTGTTTCAGGGCCCCGCTATCCCTCAAGAAGTCGAGCGCCACCTCGGTCCTCAGGTCGGCAGCGACTTCCTCGACCAGTAGGTGGGTCGACCCGGCCGCCGACCTCCAGGAGGCGACAGAGTGGAATGCGCGGGAGGCGCGCGAGGAAGAGGCCGACCGCCTGGTCAGGGAGCAGGCGGCCTTGTCCGCCGCGTCTACTGAGAGGGCGCTGGCGCTGGCAGAAGCCCAGGCCGCGGAGAAGGAGCGGCTCGCGGAGGCCATACGCCGCCAAGAGCCGCTGCTCGTGGCACCCCTGAACACCGCGCCACCTCCGCCTGAATTCGAGGCAACGGCCGGGGGAGCCGGCGGTGACTACCCGATCCGGGAGCAGGAGGGCAGCGACGTAGCCATGTCGGATGTCTTCATGCCGCCGCCCCCGCCCCCGCCGCGTCTGCCAGCCAGCGAGCCATGGGACGAGCAACCGGTTGCACCGCCGGTGCCGCCGGTCGAAAGTACGGTGGTAACGGACCTGGTTCCTACGGTCCGCACCCCCACCCGCCGCCGTCTGGAGAATGCGGCCTCAGCACTGTGGCCGCGGGCGATCGGCGCCGCGAGCTCATCGGCCCCCGATACCGAGGCGATCAGCGTCGCGCCCGTGGGTTGGATACACGGGGGCGGGACTGGCGCCCTGAACCAGGCGTCTCTTGACGTCCAGGCCAAGCTCCGGGCAGAGGCGGAGGCGCTCAAGCGCTGCAACGAGGCCTACTTGGAGTCGCGCACTGCCATCCGCGTAAGTTGTCTTTGGGTTTCTTCTTCGGATGATCCTCTTGCTTCTCTCGTGGGGGCGCGCAAGTGCACCCATTGGGCTTAGTCCCCAAGTTTCGGGCCGGCTGCTGAGCAGGTAGGTCGGAACTTTATCTTGCGACTGTCGACTGCTGACTTCATCTGATGTCTCTTCTGCAGGACTATCACAATCTCCGCGCGACCGCCTACAACTCCATGGTTCGGGAGATGGAGACGCAAACGGCCCATCTGCCCGAGAGCCGGCGTAAGTTTCTATCTTCTTTCTTCGCGGGGGCGCGCTGGCGCACCCGCGGGCTGTAGTCCCGAGGTTCGGGCCGACTGCTGAGTAGTCGGGCCGAATCTTCTCAGTTGTCTCTTTCCTTCGTCAACTACTTCTTTTCCGCGGGGGCGCGAAGGCGCGCCCACGGGCTGTAGTCCCCGAGGTTTGGACCGACTGCTGAGCAGTTGGGCCGAATCTCCTCGGTTGTTTCTTTCCTTTGTCCTGTCCGCTTGACTGATGCCTTCTTCTTCTCTTTCTTTCTTCACAGGCCAATGCCGCCCTGCAGCAGCAGCTGGGCGAAGCCAACACCACCCTGTGTGGCAACGAGGCGGAGTGCAGCAAGCTGGCGGAGGAGCGGGACCGAATGGTCGCCCAACTTGCCGAGCAGGCGGAAACCCTCAAGGCGGCCTAGCTAAAGGGGGAGACGACGGCGACCAGCCTCCTTGCCGAGTTTGAGATTGAGCGCTCTGCCTGGGCCGACAAGGAGGCCCATATGATGGCCTGCTTCAGCAGCATCGAAGACTTGATCGATGGTAAGCCTTATTCTCTTGGTTTCTTGTTTTGAACTGTCAGCCTTTGCTTATAGCCTTGGCCTTTTTCTTCTTCCGCCCGGTCAGACTTCTTCCCGGGCCATTCTGTAGCCACAATCAAAATGATCGAGGCCCAGCGCGAGGAGCGAAGGGCAGAGGGTGCGCAGATCGCTGCTGATGCTCCCCGGAGTCTTGGCGAACATGTCCTCAGCATTCAGGCCCGACTTCGGCCTGCTCACCGCTTGCTGCCGCGTCCAGCGCATCGGAGCCCAGGCGGTCTCCGCCCTCTAGCCAGGCTTGCCGGCTCCGTGCTTCCCAAGTCGGACTGCCGACTGGCTGGAAGTGGCGGCCGACCGCCTGGAAGCCTAGAAAGGCTCAGCAGCCCGGGCAGGGGCACGCAGGGCCTTGGAATTCGTCAAGGCATGGTACCTTGGGCTAGATCTAGCCCAGTTGGCCACATTCTGGCTGGAGGCGTAGGAGGATATGGTTGTGGTGGAAGCTGAGCTCGTCAACAGGGCAGTGGCGATCGCCGACTTCACCGGAACCAGTGTCTTTGTCCCGGAGGTGGTCGAGGAAGGCGGCGAAGCTACGCACGAGTGGCTCGGGTTAATCCCGGAGGACAGTGAAGATTCAGCTGAAGTCATCGACTCCAGCAACAAAGGGGAAGACGGGGAGGAGGAAGAGGAGGAGGAGGAGGAGGAAGACGAGGAGAGCGACGTCGACCTGCCGGAGGTCGGGGCGGACGGTCAGCCCCAGCCTGATCGGGCCTCCAGCAACGAGCCACGCACTGAGGTGCCGCCCGCTACTGGAGGTGCCCAACTGGGGGCCGACCCGCCGCTCATTCCTCCGACGGACGCCATCGACTCCGTCCTCCAGCACTCCAACGCCCCGCCTGCTGCTAGTGATTCCTCCATTCGGATGGAGCCGCCTGCCGCGCCGGGAGGTGCAGCTGACTCCAGCATCCAGCCAGAGTCCTTGGCCACACCATCCGGCACCATCCAGCCGGATCCTTCTGCTGCGCCAGCCGGCACCGCCCAGCCGGAGTCTTCTGTTGCACCAACCGGCACCGCCCAGTCGGAGTCTTCTGCTGCTCCTTAGGGTTTTATCTGCTTTCTGCTTGCTGCTCTGAATATTTTGTTAAATTCGCGCAACTCCACTTGCGGGGTGTATATCAAAACTCTGTTTGAATGCTGGCCAGAGGCCTTTATCCATGTAAATATTTATCATTGCTTATGCTTGATGTGCCGACCTCCAGCCTTTTTTCCCTTTTCCTCCTTGGTTTTTTCCTTTGCCGCCAACCCTTGGCTATGCTCTCACCAGCTGGGCGGCCGCTCTATGGACCGTGGCTGATTTGAGCACTCTAGCCATTTGTGAGGGGGCTAGGACTTAGCCATTCGGAGATTTTGGTAGTAAAAGCGGAGGCCGGCCGTCTGGCTGCCAAGCAGCCAGACGGCTAGGTGCGATGCCGCCCTCTACTATATGCGTTTTCTTCCTTAGTCATTCTTTCGTGTGGGGCACTGCTTTGCAACCTTTGCTCGTCATACAGTCGCTCTGTGAGCTATGGCTTCTGACAAAGGAAGTTTTTGGTGCCGGCACACTACTTGTCCAGCTGCAGGAGGCGACATATTCTAGAAGGCGGCGAGGCTCCGGGCCGACTGGTCGAACCCGGTGCCAGGCGGAAGAAATGGACTATACATTCTCATAGGCATGACACTTATCATATAGATAAAATAGGGCATTCCTCGAGCTCTTCTCGGGGGACCCGGAGTCTTTATACATAGTACAAAAGGTAGCGTGATACATACTGCTTTTAACTGTAAAACCTTCGGAGGAGGTTTGCATTCCATGGCCTCTCCGTCTCTTTGCCTGAATCATCTCTCTTGCGTGCTCTAGGCTTATGGGCATCGATCAGATAGTAGGCATCGTTTCCCAACACCTTATTGATGATGAAAGGGCCTTCCCAAGGTGCCGAGAGCTTGTGCTGTCCGGCTGTTCGCTGGATTAGCCGGAGCACAAGGTCTCCCTCCAGTAAGGATCTTGGCTTCACCTTGCAGTTGTAGTATCGGTGCAGACTCTGCTGGTAGATGGCCGACCGCCTGAGTGCCAACAGCCGACCTTCCTCCAGCAAATCGACGTCGTCTTCTCGCGCCTCCTTGGCGTCCGCTTCAGCGTACATGGTGACTCTTGGGGAGTCGAACTCAATATCCATCGGGATGACGGCTTCGGCACCGTAGACGAGGAAGAACGGCGTGAAGCCCGTTGACTTGTTCGGAGTTGTGCGCAGGCTCCAGAGGACGGCCGACAGCTCGTCGAGCCAGCAGCCGGCCAAACGCTCTAGAGGCTCGACCAGTCGGGGCTTGAGGCTGGACAAAATGAGGCCATTTGCACGCTCCACTTGGCCATTTGACTGTGGGTGGGCAACAGACGCTAAGTCCATGCGGATGCTCTATGTTGCACAGAAACGAGCCAATGCTCCTTTGGCAAAGTTGGTGCCGTTATCAGTGATGATGCTGTGTGGGATGCCGTATCGCGTGGTGATGTCGGCGATGAAGGTCACGGCAGTCGGCCCATTCAGCTTCTTGATTGGTTTTGCCTCGATCCACTTGGTGAACTTGTCCACAGCGACAAGCAAGTGAGTCATGCCACCGCGGGCCGTCTTGAATGGCCCTACCATATCCAGACCCCAAACAGCAAAGGGCCAGGCTATGGGAATGGTCTTGAGTGCAGAGGCCGGTAGGTGTGGCTTGGAGCGGAACCTGTGACACCCTTGACACTTCTGAACTAGCTCTTTGGCCTCTTCCAGGGCAGTCGGCCAGAAGAACCCATGGCGGAAAGCCTTGGCCACAAGTGATCTTGAAGACGCGTGGTGGCCGCACTCGCCCTGGTGGATATCCATGAGTATTGCTTGGCCTTGGTTCGACTCCACACACCGCTGATAAACCCCTGTGACGCTCCGTCGCACCAGCTCTCTGTTGACTATGGTGTAAGCTGCAGCTCGCCTCTGCACTTGTCGGGATGAGATTTCATCGGTTGGCAGCTCTTTATTCACCAAGAACTTGAGGATCGGCTGAGCCCATGAGGGCGCCGCAATTTCTTTGACTGCGACTACTGCAACTTGTATGAGGGCGGTTGGGCCGGGAGGCAGCGGGTTGGCAGCTCCTTCCGCCTGTTGTTCTGAAGAAGTCCCGGGACCGACTGGTGAAGTCCCCGGGCCGACTGCCGAAGTCCCCGGACCGGGTTCTGAAGTCCCCGGGCCGGGCGCGGCTGTAGCAGTCCCCGGGCCGCCTGTTGAGATCCCCGTGCCGGCCTCTGGGATCATCAAGTCAGATCCAACTGCTTCGGGGGGGGGGCACGAAGATGGAGTCTGAATCAGGAGACGGCTTGACAGACGGCTTTAGAAGGTGGCGTAGGGCGACGCCGGCTGGTATTGCTTGTCGGGTGGAGCCAACTCGTGCCAAGGCATCTGCTTGCTCGTTGTCATTTCTTGGCACGTGAAGGAACTCGCACCCGTCGAAGTATCCGCTGAGTTGTTGTACGAGGAAGCGGTAGCTTGCCATGTTTGCATCCTTGGTGTCCCAGTCGCCTGATGACTGCTGGAGCACCAAGTCGGAGTCACCATAGCACAAGATCCAGCGGATGTCGAGTTCCTTGGCAAGCCGGAGCCCGTGTATGAGTGCCTCATATTCTGCTACGTTGTTGGAGGCGGCAAAGTGGACTTGCAACACGTATTTGATCTTGTCGCCCTTGGGAGAGGTGAGGATGACGCCGGCTCCTAGACCAGTGCGCATTTTGGAACCATCAAAATGCATCCGCCAATGAGTGGAGTCTGGTGCAGGCGGCAAATATTGGGTCTCGGCCCAATCGACGAGGAAGTCGGCCAGCACTTGTGATTTGATGGCGGTGCGAGGCTGGTAGTAGATGGTGTAAGGGGCCAGATCAATAGCCCATTTGGCCACTCGGCCAGAGGCGTCTCTGCTCCCAATGATCTCAGCAAGTGGAGGTGTGCAGATGACGGTTATTGGGTGCTCTTGGAAGTAAGGCTTCAGCTTATTGGCGGCAAAATGCACGCCATAACACATATTCTGGTAATGGGGGTAGTTCTTGGAGGCGGACAATACTTCGCTCAAATAATACACCGGTCTCTGGACCGGCAATGCTTTGTCCTTCTCCTTGCGCTCTACTACCATGACTATGCTGACAACCCGACTGGTGGCTGCAATGTATAGGAGCATGGGATCCTTCTCAGTCGGAGCTGCCAGGATAGGCGGGGTTGCTAACATCTTCTTGAGTTGGAGAAATGCTTCGTCTGCCTTGTCGTTCCACTCGAAAAAGTGGTCTTCTTCATGAGTTGGTACAGAGGAAGAGCCTTCTCGCCCAGCCGACTGATGAAATGGCTGATTGACGCCAGGAAGTCGGTGAATTTCTGCAAGTCCAGCAGTCGGGTGGGCACTTTCATCATCTCAATTGCCTTGATCTTCACAGGATTGCATTCTATGCTGTGCTCTGAGACCAGGAAGCCGAGAAGCTGGCCGACTGGCACTCCATAGACACATTTCTCCGGGTTGAGCTTGATCTGGAATCGGCACAGGTTCTCAAAGGTCTCCTTGAGGTCCTCCAGCAGCGTGCCACGCTTCTCCATCTTCACCACCACATCATCCACATATACATGGGCATTTCTATCGAGTTGCTTGAGGAGGCACTTCTGCATGCAACGCTGAAACGTGGCACCGGCATTTCTCAAGCCGAACGTCATGGTCAGGTAGTAGAAGGCTCCAAACAGCGTGATGAAGGCAGTCTTCAGCCTGTCGGCCGGGTTCAGCTTTATCTGGTGATACCCGGAGTATGCATCCAAAAAACTCAACAGCTCGCATCCGGCTGTGGAGTCTACCACTTGGTCAATCCTTGGCAGAGCGAAGGGATCTTTGGGGCAGGCTTTGTTGAGGCTGGTGTAGTCAATGCACATGCGACACTGCTTGTTTTTCTTCAACACTAGGACTGGGTTGGCCAGCCATTCTGGAAAGAACACTTCCATGATGAATCCGGATGCTAGAAGCCGGGGTATCTCTTTTCCGACAACTCTTCTCTTCTCTTCCGATAGGCGGCGCAAGCGCTGCCAGACCAGCTTGACGTCAGGTCGGACATGTATCTTGTGCTCGGCGAAATCCGTCGGAACACCCGGCAAGTCTTTGGGAGACCATGCGAAGATGTCCCGATTCTCATGGTGGAAATCGACGAGCTCGCTTTCCTATTTGCTGTCAAGGCCTATGCCTACGACAGCATGCCTCTCCGGGTGCTCCGGGTCCAAGGGTATTTTCTTGGTTTCCTTGGCTGGCTTGAACGAGCCCTCAACCTCCGACTCCTGGAGGGTGGGTGATATTTTCGGCTTCTTGCCTGCCAACGCAACCACCCGGTCAAGGACCCGCTTCTCGGCTGCAATCGCGAGGGACTCGGCCAGCCGGCTGCTATCTGCGGCGCAAGCGACCGACTTCTTGTAGTCTCCGACTACTGTCAGGATCCCCTTGGTACTCGGCATCTTCATTTTGAGGTAGGCATAGTGGGGGACTGCCATGAACTTGGCCAGAGCAGGCCGGCCAAGCAGTGCATGGTAGGGGCTCTCGATGTCCACTACTTCAAACCAAACTGGCTCTCGGCGGAAATGATTCTTGTCTCCGAAGAGGACATCAATCTGGGTCTTGCCAATTGGCGAGCAGGAAAGGCCAGGAACTATGCCATGGAATACAGTCCGACTGGGGATGAGCTGCTTCTGCTTGATTCCCAACTTCTCCATTGTGTCATGGTACAGGATATTGATGCTGCTGCCGCCATCTATCAAGATTCTGGAGAAACGGGCTGCTCGCCTCTCCATTGCAAGGGTTGCTTCTAGGACTAGGGCATATGAACCAGGGGAAGGCATCACTTCTGGGTGGTCGGCCCTGCTCCAACTGATAGGCTTCTCGGACCAATGCATGAACTCCGAAGTGTTGGAGGCCACTGCTTGCACTTCTTGTTGTTGTTGCCGTCTGCTGCGTCTGTCGTCGGCCACGCTGGTGAACACAACATAGGCTCCATGTTCCTCTGGGTACTCGTCTTGTATGGCACTGACTGGTCAGGCCGCCGGCTGCTGGGGCTGAGGAGGCGGTGGTCCGGCAGGCGGAGGAGGCACGAGTCCATCTCCCTTGGCATTTCTGGTGAGCCGGTAACACTTTCGAGTGGTGTGGTTGGATGGCTTCGCACCGCTATGGAACTTGCAGGGTGCATCCAAGGTTTGCTCGTAAGAGAAGGCAGGCAACCAATCGGACTTGCCGCCCTTCTGCCGTTTGGGGGCCGGCTGCCCTTCTGGCTACTAATCCTCAACCGTTGCCACCTGCCGACTGGTGGAAGCCGGCTGGGTGGCCTTCCGCTTGTTATCATCTGGTTGCTGTCGCCGACTGGTGTCACCAGCCGGAGTCCGAGGGGCCTGAGGTGCCACCTTGCCGGACGCATCAACCAGGATTTCCACCTTCATGGAGGAGTCGGCTGTGGCGTGCTTGTCGGTGATAACCAACAGCTCATCGAGGGTCTCGGGCTCATCGCAGAGGAGTCGGTGCTTGAGGAGGGTGCCCTCTCGGCACCCGGCAGTGAAGTACTCGATCGCCTGCACCTCGTGCACGCCTTCGCAGGAATTGCGCAGCTCGGTCCAACGCGTGAGGTAGTCGCGAGTCGACTCCGTGGGCCCTTGGACGCACAAGGAGAGCTGTCGGGGCTTGGGAGCCCGCTTGTAGGTGCTGGTGAAGTTGCGGATGAAGACCTTAGTGAAATCAACCTAGCTGTTGACGTTGCGGGGCTTCAGGCTGTTGAGTCACATCCGGGCAGTGCCTAAACATGAGCGGGACGTATTTCACGGCAATGCGCTTGTTGCCGTTTGCTATACTAACGGTCGTGGAGTAGTCGACCAGCCAGTCCTCCGGCTTCACGGAGCCGGTGTACTTGGACGTGCCTCGCGGGAGGGTGAACCCCTTGGGGAAGGGCTCATCTCATATTCGGGGGCCGAAACAGGGCGGGCCTAGCGCATCTTCTTCCTCAAGTGCCAGGGATCGGTTGAGACGATCGATCCGATGGCGAGCATCATTCTCTCCGACTCCCTCTCGACGGCCAAGGCGGTCACCATGTGTCGGATGCGTGATAGGAGGCGGAGTGGGGTACCTCGCTCCACGAGGCGGGGAAGGCGGTAGGTCGCCTTGCCGCTCTACTGCACGAGGGCGGCCGTCCTCGTCCCGCTCGATGGAGAGGCGCGTTCGACTGCGGCTAGCAGCCGGCTCATTGCCCTTTCCTCCATGGGCGCCACCAGTCGGCGTCCGGGAGGTCTCCCCTTGATCTCGGCGTGGGGGCGGCTCGTTGTTTGGTCCAGCTGGGACTTCACCACGGCAGTCGGCCCCGTGCTGCGCGGCAGCCGCGTCTAGGAGCTGCTGGACTCGCTCCGTCATGTGGCGGCGCTCCTCGCCGTCGTATTTGTCTAGCTCATCCGTTACCGCCTAGGTGGCCCGGATGTTCTCCGCGGGCGTAGCGTAGATGGGGCGCTCTGCCCCGAACATGCTGGTGATGGTCGCGCCACGCTGCCAAATGCGCCGAGGCGGCTAGGTCCCCTAGGAGCCGGCGTGCCGCCTACGGCCCGGTCCATCTCGCACCGGTAAGCGTCTGAAAGCCGGTGCATGCTGGCCAGGCGGCCAGCACTCTCGAGAAGCTTGAGGCGGCGTGCCTACAGCGCCTCAGCGTCCGCGCCCTCGGGCATGGACCCGTGAGGTCGCGCAGAGTGGCATCGAGGGGATCTTGAGCACGCCCGTCCGAGTGCTCCTCGCTGTTGATGACGAGTACCTCCATGACGGTGCTCCCGCCAATGTGCTCGCGAGGAGGCTGCTCGTCGTAGACCACCACGTTGGTGGGGAATGCGTCGAGCGACACCGTGTCGGAGTCGACGATCATCGGATCGGTCGAGCCGACGGACTCCAGGTCCATAGCAGGCTCGCTGGTGACATGGAGCTGGTCGAGGAGGCTGACGAGGTGGCTCTCAGGGCAGCTAGTGCCCGCGTCGGAGGCCGGCTCGTCGGAGAGGTCGATCTCGCCAATAAGGTCAGCGAGGTAGCTCACCGCGCAGGCGATCTCCCCGTCGTGCAGTGCGTCAAGGCTGATGCCGTCGGGCGTGCTGGGCTGGCTTCGCTCGCCAGGAACGAACAGGGTTCCCGTCCAGAGCAGATCTCCGGGAGATGGTGCACCTCGCCCCACGGTGGGCGCCAAATGTCAGGGGTTGGGTGCGACATATGCCAATGGATGGCTTATCATGGTGGGAGCGAGTAGAACATCGCCGGTGCCTGGAAGCGGGATAAGGCATTGACACGAACGCCGGCATACTTTACCCAGGTTCGGGGCTCTCCTAGGAGATAACACCCCTAGTCCTGCTCTGCGGGGTCTCCGCATGATCACTAAGGCACAAGTGATACAATGGTGCTCCTTGAGCTGTATGCTAGAGGCAGAAGGAGGCAAGGCTAGCTCTCTTCCTGCTCTAGGTCTCTGGCTAGTTCTAATGGAGTGGGAATCGTTTGCATGGGTGACCTGGGGGGTTTATATAGGCCTACCCCCCAGGGGTACAATGGTAATTCGTCTGGGTGCTGGGCCCGGCTGTCAGTGTCTCCAGCCTTCGGCTTCTCCGCCGACCGTTGGGGCCCGCCGCCTAGTGGGCCCCGCCGACTGGTTGGTGGCTGCTTACTGTAGCGTGTTGTTGGTGACGGGGGCTTGGTCATCTTAGCGTGGCTACAGTCCCGCTGCCTAGCGGGAGGCCACTGTAGCCACACCTGGTCTTATCAGCTTAATGGTGTGCTTGTCTCGGGACCAAGGACGGCCGCCTGCTGGAGGCCGGCCCCTCTTAAATCCGTCTGGTCGAGCTTCCTCCCTCTTCCTTGGGGTCACTGCCCGATAGGCCCGCCTCCGGTGGGCCGTACCGACAGGCCATCGTGGGGAATAGGGCTCCGCCTGCCCGGAGCAACGTCGGGGTAGATACGGCACATTGCTCCATCGTGCGGAGATCTCCGTCTGTACGGAGTACTGTAGCCACGCCTGTCTCGAGCGTTGGAGGCGACGTGCTTCACTGTAGCCATGCTTCGACTTGTACTCTCGATGGGGGCTCAGCCACACCGTAGTTTGTGAGGTGGCCGCCTGCCCGTTGCCCCCCTCTCTAGAGGGCGGCCGCCAGGAGCCGGTCACTTGGAGCGCCGTAGTCTTGGGTCGGCTGCCCTCTTGTAGCCGGCCGCTGAGCCAGCCGGCCCCAGAGGGTGGAGCTTCAGCTTGGGGTCCAGCTAGGCGGAGCTGGCCCAAAGTCTTGATAAATCTAGGGACTCGGGTGAGCCTAGCCGTGGCCCATTACTCCGACATACCCATTAAGGGCCCGTTATTCTGTTGGGCCGTTTCTAGCCCATGTTATCTTTCGGCCTTCTCAAACCCCATTTATTCTTGGGCTCATTTCCAGCATTCGTTTACTTACGGCCCGTTACTGTCATTTTCTGGTTATGGGCCAAATTCAGCCCGTGGTTACAGTCGGCCCGTTTGTGGTCCGTTAACACATTGGGCCGTTTTCATAGCGTCATGAAATATGGCCTATTAATGATGGCCCGTTATGCTCGGCCCATGAACGGACAATTCCAACTCTAGCCCATTTACGGCCATAATGCGGCCTGTTATTGGCCCATGTTTGGCCAATTGATCATACTGCCCGTATAAGGCCCATTGATGGTACGGCCCGTAGAAGGCCCATTGTTTCTGCGGCCCGTAGAAGGCCCATTGTTCTACGGCCCGTGGAAGGGACACTATTTATACGGCCCGTAGAAGGCCCACTGTTTCTACGGCCCATAGGTCCAGTGTCACTACAGTAAATATTAGCCCATGGTTATTGTGGCCTAGTTTTAAAAAATAGGTTATTGCAGCCACTAGCAAACCGTAGAAAAAGAACTGCATTGACTACAAGCAAATAAATAAACAAGACAACAAGGAAATAAATAAGCAAGCAACTTACACTAGGCTATCACGGCTATTACACATATTACATCCATTGGGCATCAAAGTTCGTCACCAGTGCAAATATAGGGAACACAGCAACATATAAATGCCGCAGCAAAACAAGTCCAGAACTGAAACCACTTAAGAAGAGCTCAAGAAATAATATCCTGGGTACCCATAATGCTGGCAAGATGCTTTGCAAGCTTATTAACTTTCTCTTGTTTGGCGCTTAAGTCCTCTAGCGCCTGCTGTTGCACCAGAAAGTATGCATCTGAATTCTGCAGGGACTTCCTAAGTCCTTTGGCTTCCTGTCGCATAACATCTGATCGATGTCTTTCAACTTGAAGTTGAGACTTAAGAAGCCGAACTGATTCAGGCAACGAGTTCTTAGAGCTGGTGCCAACAGTGGTAGCCAGTAACTCGAACACTACATCAAGACAGGACTTTGGGGTTGTCTCAGTGTCCTCAATATAGTTTTATCAGCTTTCTTGGAGACCAACAGGGATGTCTCACTATCTTGAACCTTATCTGCATTACTTCCTTTACCATTGCATAACATGGTACTCTTCTCCAATATTTTATCCGCGTTCTAAAAGGGAAACAAACAAACACATCTCAGGTTTACAATGTAGTATATGAAACTCATTTTGGTAAACCAGTTCAGTAGTAAGGTGGACAGGATAACAGCATGAAACAAACATATATCTATGTAGTATGGTCACTGTATGGTCTATATCATTCTAGTTTATGTTGCCAAATCAAGATAGATACAGTTCGAATCATATCTATTTAAGACAAAGCAGCATAGACAGAATATAAGTGTGGGAAAATACACAGCAATAACAACACTTGTAATGTGCATGGCATGAGAACATAACTATTTATTCAATTGAAACTGAAATCAACATAGAGCAAGTTACAACAGCAAACAGCCAAACACGTTGAAGAAACAGGTTTAAAACATACCTGTTGCGCCATTGGAGTTTCAGTTGCATCCTTCAAATTTGAAATTGGTTGGTATTAGTAAATACAGTGATGCAAGAGCAAAGTAGTATGAACCATAGCTACGGAACCTGACCTGAGAACAATTCTTCTTCTGCTTTAAGCGTTGACTTCGGGTTCGGAGTGGTGGTCCTCGTGATTTGGGCACTACAGTTTCCTTACTAACTGCTCGTGTTTGGGTGCTCTGTGGTGGGGAGAAGGTGTTGTGTCAATGGGAACTGGGTGTCTATCTACTGGGGTTGGGGTTAGAAGGGGTGTAGCTGGTTCTCTGTCCAACTGGGTAGGGGTACAATCTGCATGAGTGTGGGTTATGTGTGGTGGGGCTGATTCTTGGGCAAGTACAACCATGGTTCTATCTGCATCGACAAGTAGCACGATCTTTTATGAAGACCGTGTTTTTACTCCCACAGATACTGCCATCACTCCCTCCAATTGAAATGGCTGATAAACAAGAAAAGTAATTGAATGTACAAACATTATAAGATAGACAGGTGCAATGGATAGTAGGGAAGAAAACAGGGCATGAAATAATTCACATTTATGTTGTCTAAGCAAACAGAATAGCAGGACATAATTTCACATATATGATGGCTAATTAAACAGGATAGCATGACACAATTTCACATGTATGATGGCTAACTAAACAGGATAGAATGACATACTTCGAAATATGATGACTATGTAAACAGGATGACATGATATAACTATACGATGTGTCTATTAAAGTGGTTGGCATGCCATAAATCACAAACATGCCGTCGATGGAAACATGATGACATGATATAATTCACGGATAGAATGACATAATTTAAATTATGATGACTATGTAAATAGGATGAGATGATATAACTATATTATGTCTTTAGAAAATGGGTTGGCATGCCATAATTTAGATACATGCTGTCTATGTAAACATCATGGCATGACATAATTCAAATATATGATTTATATACTAAGGAAGTGAGCAGAGGGCAATTGCATATATGATGTGTCAACTAAGGAGATGGCATTCAATATTGTGTATATGATGTAAAAAATAAGCATTGCAATACAACATATGCATTATATGAGTAATATAACCCTGCCAAGTTTGAGCATACACCTCAGGGGGATAATAGGACTGGTCATTTGCCTCTGAATCCTCCTCTGAAGAGCTATCTGTAACCAGCAAGATATCTGCTTCAGCAGGTAGCATTGTCTGCTCCGAAGACCTTGTTTTCACTCCAGATTTCTACATCACCAATTCAAATGGCTGATGCACAGGAAGAGCAGTTGAATATACAAACATTGTCGACAAAAGCAATGAGAAATACAAAAAAAGGATGACATGATATAATTCACATATATGACGCTTGCCTAAATAGCATGGCATTGCATAATTCACATACATAATGCCTTGCAATAATATAACATTGCATAATTCACATATATAATGTCTTGCAACAAGATAGCATTGCATAATTCACATATATGGTAATTAGACACTAAACAGGTGGCATTCACACAAAGCATGTCTAAACTAAGCAAATGACATAGCAATGCAAGATACCATACGCATGATATGAGTAACATAACCCTGCCAAGTTAGGGCATGCACCTCAGGGGGGAAATATGACTGGTCATCTGTCTCTGAATCCTCCTCTGAGGAGCTATCGGTAACCAGCAAGACATGCGCTTCGTCAGATAGCATTGTCTGCTCTGAAGACCTTGTTTCCACTCCAGATTTCACTACAAGAAATATGCAATCTTGTGACCTCCACTATTGGTCACTGAAAGGTCATATTTTTTCATTTGCGACCTTTTTGTGCCCAAAAACAGAAGGTCAAAAGCTGGCGGACGTAAACTGAAATTAACGACCTTCTCTGGGAGAAGGTCGTAGACATTTTTGACCAAAACAGAAGGTTGTTGAACCCATGACCTTTTGTTTTGGTCACTGGCTGTCTGCCCAGGCCATGTCGGATCCGACGTGGCAAAATTGCAACCAATTTAAAAGGTCACTGACAAGATCCAGCCCGGTCCGATTAGGTGTTTTACATGGGCCGAGCCCATTAATTCGGCCTTTTATATTATTATTTTCTGTCAATTCTTGTGGGCTACTTGGGCCAAGCCAAGTATTTCAGCTTCTTTGTTTTTGGGCCTTGGCCTTCTTACAATCAATTGATTTTCTATTTTCAATAATTATATTCTGGAGCTGGTCCCACTAGTCAAAAGGGTCCCACAAGTCATAATGTCATACATGAGTCCCACATGTCAGAAATTTCAAAATTGCTTAGATTATATTCATAAGTGGGTCCCACTGGTGAAGTTTCCATATCTTCTCAACATACATAACTACTATTTCAAAAAGGACAGAACAAACATAGTTCATCAAATAACACTACATAGACTTTTACAATCCGTTACAATATTACAATTTACAGTCTACTACAGAGCCAAAAAAACTATTTGCAAAGTACGGCTTCACTGCTTCGCACTTGGCTTCACGGCTTCACACTCAGAAAAAATAGGACTAGAGCTCCTGTAAAAGAGTGAACATAAAGGGAAAAAATTAGGCTTGGAGCTCCTGAAAAAGAGCGAATGCATAAAGGAAAACAACTAAGAAAACTATACAGGAAAACAAGTAGAGTGTATTGAGCATGTATATGTTGTCCCTGGAAGGCGATGAAACCATATTATCATAAGTCACAGTTTAAACATCAAATCAGATTTACAAGTGAGCATGGCTAGAGTTCACAGAAATGATCCAAATCCAAAACTTAGGGGTGGCTGGGAGAACAGAGAGGGGACGCACCGCTCTAGCAGAGGGCGACGCCAAGGACTGAGTCGCCATCAATGCTTCTGGTGCGCTCCAGTCGCCTACATGTCAGGAGTTTTGTGACTCGTGAAGATACATCTATGCACCAAAGCAGCAGTTCATTTACCAAAAGAAAATAACAGTTCAAGCATCATGGTACCAACACCAATTTATCGACAGCTCAACACCAAAAAAGTAAGTTAAATTGAAAATGCCATACTCTGACCATTTCATCCTCAATACACGTAATGTGTTGTGCACCCTGCACATAACAAGCAGGCTACTAGAAATTACTAAAAGGAGAACACACCTCATATACAGAATTCACACTTGACAATTACAATAGGCACTGCACATATATGGAGAGGTGTTTAAAAATAAAACTCAGGATTTAGGCATGCACTGGGCATGTATGGATACTAATTGCTCAACTACACGAGGGTAGCCAGTTCGCTGTCACATACAGAAAAGCATGATTCAGATCAACACCATAACCGAGATTGCTAAACCTCAACAGTGGCATACTTATATACAAACAGTGATGATAGCGACACAGTACTACTACTACTACTTGAAAGATTGGCAGGGAGGCTTACCCATTGGCGAAATAGTCAGATGAGGACACCTCATTGTACTTCATGAGCACGCCTGGGGGCCAAACAGGAATATCAAAGCAATTGCATCCATATTCTATCTTCTGCAAATCACAATAAACTCCAGTAACATTCTGTAGTATCAAATATAAGCAACAATGCAGCAGCTGAAACCACTACCTTACTAATTTGTAGAAAACCTCATGATGTAATCAAATATTTAGTTAAGGACTGGGTTATTTATTGATTACAAGCTAAATAAAATGCAAACATACTCATATTGTAGTGATGGATCCCAACTCATTTAAATTAGAGTAGTTCATCATTAGCTCATTCGCGTTGCAGAAGTAAAAGCATCTGGCACACACATGATGAAATGAAATGAAAAAAAAAATGCTTCAGTTTGTTTGAAAAAAAATGTGTGTGCTTGTGTTGACAGGGCCAACGGTGGCCTCCTTGTTATTGTCAAATGAACTAAATAGTAGTGGTAGTTAACATTTCACCATCTAAAGCAGTCACTCAACTCCTTGAATACTACAAAGAAATCAGAAATGTGAGGCTAGTGTATTCTATAGTTAATCATGAGTGTGACACAGTTCTTTTGGGTTGAGCTGACCCAGCAAATAGAGATCCCGAGCATGTTCAAGATGCAGGCTGCGAGTACTCGAAGAACATGCATTCAAATAGAGATCGTGAGCATGTTCACTGTGATATTGAACTCCTCTTACAATCTTATGAGCATGCATTCAAATAGAGATCATGCAATCAAATGGAGTAGTTACAGTCTTAACTAAGAAGATCATGAGCATGTGCATGAGTAAAATGAGCATCAGCATGTGTTAACAGGATCATAAGCATGTGTATGAGTAAAATGACAGATGATAAGAAGATATGTTTAGTTATAGTCTTACAATTAATGCTTTGTAATTACAGATAACTGAAAAATGAGTACAGTAGATGTACAAAATTTGTTTGCTCCATTTGTAACTACAGTACTCCTTTCATTTGTTTGAAATTTTTAGTAGATGTCACAGTAGCATGATAAAAATTTCAGTTGAAAAAAGATGCAATACACTAAATTACTCAAGCTTGACAACAAACCACCAAGAGCATCTCAGAGCACCACATGGACCTCACTCGGTATGACTTTGTTGCACTAAAACATTACAGATCAAGAAGAGATTCTGGAAATTTTAATTGAATTGAATTAAATTTGTGCTACTGCTACTGTTATAAAACTACTGAAACTACTGAACCAAGCTGCCTGCCATGTAAACAAGCATCCATTCATCTATTCCAATAGAACAGAACCCATGTGATGATAACAGCAGGAATTTGTAACTAGCATCCCTTAAGAACCATCAAGAGTATTTAGGGGCTCATCAACAGAACCCATGATGCAACAGGAATCCATAGTACTATTCAGCTAGAGTACGCATTTATGGTGTTTAAACCCAGTAGCAGCAGGAACTTGAAAGGTACTACTGGTAACAATAAGATACTATGGTATCAATCAAGAAGCTAATATAAGGAGACGGCAGGGTAAATTCAGGTGGTGCGTGTCACTTGGGTATCCCTTTCTCTTGCTGGCCAGTGCAGTGCTTCATGGGTCCCTAGGTTTCAACTTCTTCTTGGTCCTCATCTAAAAATATAAAGTGTTGAAACAGAGTTAAGTTGGTAGCCACAAGTGATTCAAATCTCTAGGAGTGGGTTATCAATCCATTGCACACACTGCTGCGGAATCGGGAGATCGACGATCGATTCAAGACACCAGAATATGGAGAGCAGTACACAGCACAAATATAACTAAAGGAGACATAATAACATATATACAGAGCTGTAGTAGTTATCTCTGTCAGCATCAGATTGATGCAAAACACTAGTGAGTTGACTTGGCACATTGACTTTGAAACCAAACATCATGAATTTGTGTATGCTAATGATAAAGTTTTAGAGAAGGTGCTTGATGCTATAATAACTGAAGCCAAATAGCATGGACAGGACAATATTAAGGCGACCAAGGCCAAGAGACATTAACAATGATAACATCATTATGTCTAGATTGATACAGAACTGTAGTATAGTTAGGTTAGCTCCATTATGTGTCCAAGAATAAAATTAAGCTGCAAGTCAAGCATCTCAACAACCAACAACGACGCATCTTTATCTTTAGAATTACACACAAGTGGAGCTCAAGTTTTCTAGGAAGAAAAATAACATTTATAATTTCTAGTACTGATTTTATACTGATCTTAGTAAAAAAGCCTCAGAATCGCACATTCATCAACATAATTTGTAGTACTACAATACTGAACCAAGTAAAAGCCTAAGAATTACACATTCATCAACATTATTTGTACCGCTCCGATGAGAGAAACACATGAATAGACTAATTAACTGGGCTAATCTGTGCTTAGCAAGCAATGAAATGTATCTACTGGAACTGCAATCCACTAAACCACGAGCGTGTACTGGTAGTCACCAATTCCTAACAAAGCACAGCAAGCACATCTGCGCCAACAAAAAGCATACGGGGAACCAAAACTAACAACACAAAGAAGCAGAAACTGGCCAGATTCACGCATCCCGACCGTGAAATGCCTGTGTAGATGGCGGAGATCAAAATCCGCATCTGCATCGGACCTAACGGCCAGATCTAGGCCGAATCCTTGGAGAACTGAACCGGAGACGCGTGTGGGAGCACAGATCTAGGCCCTCACCTGCATGTTGCACTTGACGAGGTCGAGCGGGGTGACGGCCATGTGGGTGAGCCCGCAGCTGTCGATCCCCCCGGTGCTGTAGGTGGCGCAGAAGGATGGCGAGTACATGATGATCTTCTCGTTGGGCGCGTGGACCGAGAAGGGTCTGCTGCCTCCGACCCCGCCAGCACCGGCGAGGCCGGCGGCCGGGGCCGTGGCGGGCGCCTGGTAGGGCGACGGGGAGGAGGGGAAGCGCAGGGAGGCGGCGGCGAAGGAGCACAGGGAGTAGAGGAAGCTGGGGAGGAGCGAGTCGTGGGAGAGGTCGGAGAGCGCCATCGCCGCCGGAGGAAGGTGGCGGCGGGAGGGAGGAGGGGAGCGCTAGGGTTCGCGCAAGAGGGGTCGGGTGGGGTTCGGGCACGAGGGAAAGGGGAGGTCGGGCGATGGAGATGGCGGCGGTGGGCTGTATGAATGGATCCATGGACGGATCTTTCCCATGTCATCAATCCATGCCACACTAATTCCACCAATCACAATTGAGCTCATGTAATTTTGTCTTGTCCTTTTACTTCTCTTGTATTTTTGAAACGGGCATAAAAAATTCAAAAAAAATCAAAAAATTGGAAAACCTTCGCATTGTGTCATTATATGTGACCAAGTTTCCAGGAAAAATAATAAACTTGTAATACGGTAATTATTTTAAAAAAGTGTTCTTAGAAATGAGCTATCATGCGTGAAGATTCATGGCTTTCAAGCCAAATGATCAATCTTATGGCCACATTCATGGCATAGTTTGTTCAAATGATCTCATATTGTGCACAAGGGTACATCTTGGAATTCCAAACAATGTTGCCTAAGGAAGTTTTCATTTTCTTTGCACGGAAAATTCATTTTTTATTTTCCGAGTGCCCAAAAGGAGGTTTTTTGTGAAGGAACTACCAAATAATTTTTGCAAAAATGGACCAAATCAATTTTATAAAATACTAGGCCATATATAATGCACAATTGACAAAATGGTTGGGTGTAAAAAGTTTTGATCCACATCTGGTGAAAAAGACAAATTCCCGTCGATTCAGTTGGAAACGGGTCAAATTTGAACTGCAGCTGCCTCATAGTTTGCTCTTTATTTTTTCCAAAAATCATTTCTAGGTAAATAAGTATCTATTTAATCATAGAAACACCAAAAAATTGCAAGATTCAACCACTAGCTAGGAACGGTCAAGCCCGCCGTTTTGACCGCATTTTGAAACGGGCATAAAAAATTCAAAAAAAATCAAAAAATTGGAAAACCTTTACATTGTGTCATTATATGTGACCAAGTTTCCAGGAAAAATAATAAACTTGTAATATGGTAATTATTTTAAAATAGTGTTCTTGGAAATGAGCTATCATGCGTGAAGATTCATGGCTTTCAAGCCAAATGATCAATCTTATGGCCACATTCATGGCATAGTTTTTTCAAATGATCTCATATTGTGCACAAGGGTACATCTTGGAATTCCAAACAATGTTGCCTAAGGAAGTTTTCATTTTCTTTGCACGGAAAATTCATTTTTCATTTTCTGAGTGCCCAAAAGGAGGTTTTTTTGTGAAGGAACTACCAAATAATTGTTGCAAAAATGGACCAAATCAATTTTATAAAATACTAGGCCATATATAATGCACAATTGACAAATGGTTGGGTGAAAAAAGTTTTGATGCACCTCTGGTGAAAAAGACAAATTGCCGTCGATTCAGCTGGAAACGGGTCAAATTTGAACTGCAGCTGCCTCTTAGTTTGCTCTTTATTTTTTTCCAAAAATCATTTCTAGGTAAATAAGTATCTATTTAATCAGAAATACATGGTTTGATGGCGAGACATTGAGGTTTGGACGGTGGCCGAGGGCCCCAACTCTAGAGCGCGTAAGCTCGCATGCCCGCCGCATGGTCACCGCATGACCGTGGCATTGCCATGTGTTCTGGGCGTCCTAGGCATGTCTAGTGGGTTGGGCACTCCCTAGGTAGGTGCTAGGAAGAAAATCACAACATAAGATTCTCACGAGGGGACCGATCGATGCTCAAACATAAATAAGCAGCCAAGTGTTTGATTTGCGGTACGGGAAATGCACATGGATAATGGGCGTGAGGTTTGGCTGAGGATGATCAGTTACTAAGAAGACCGTCTTCACAAATTTTCACCTCAAAAGGAGGAGCCTAGGTGGTACTTGCTTTACAAAGTACCACACTGGACATAAATACGAATGTTGAAGCTGGGCTCAAAATAATGAATGGATTGAGATGAAATTTGGTGGAGGATGGTTATTTGGGCATAGGAAAGCACTATAGAAAATGGATACCATTTGGACATGCCAAAGTGGTACTTCCTTCACAAATTGCTGCTCTGAACAGAATAGGAAAATGAATATTTTCGAATTATTTTTGAACTAGGCAATGAATGTTTTTGACATATTTGATGAAGATATGATCCAAAACATTTATGAGAATTTTTTGGGAATTTTTGGAATAACAGAAATATAGGTTGCTTCACAACCTAGGGCAAAAACTGCCACATGGACATGACACATAGGCAAAACTGATGAGATGGCGCCTAGTCATCACAACCCACCACAATCTAAAGGCTATGACCATCTATATTGGTCATTAACAACTAGAAATAAGGCAGCGGACTAGCACTGTTTGCTTTGTGACCATTTCATGTAAGGAAATTACGACCTTTCTGACCAAAATGGTCGCAATGGTTTAGGGTTTGGAGCCCCCCGAACAGCTTTTGACCAATTGGTCTGAAATGGTCATAGATCTATGACCATTTCTTCCAGGGTCACTGACAGAAGGTCACTAGTTGACATATTTCTTGTAGCGTTTTTCCATGACCGTGCCGAATGGCTGATGCACAGGAAGAGTAATTAAATGTACTAAAATTGTTGACAAATTTAACACATAATAAAAAAATGATGGCATGATATAATTCACATATAAGATGACTGGCTAACCAGGGTGGCATTGCAAAAGTCACATATATGATGACTAGCTAGACAAGATGGCATTGCATGATTCACATATACGATAAAGAAACAAAACAGATGGCATTGACACAAAGCATGTCTAAACTAAGCAGATGACATCTTTAATGTATACAGTAAGCAATGCAAGGCACCATATGCATGATATTACCAACATCAGCATGGAAAGTTAGAGCAAAGACCTCATGGGGTAAATAGGAGTGGTCTTCTCCTTCTGAATCCCCCTCAGAACAGTTATCTTCCTCTTGATTACGAGCCGAAATGGGTGGAGGGGGCTGCCTTTGCGCCCACCATGGAACGACGTCTGCATGAAATTTTATTGCCATGCAAGGCTCGTCTTTTTTGCTCTACATGATCAGTTCCATTGTGTACAATAACTGGCATGCATAGGAATAAAACATAGTGAGATTATGTAAGGAGTGCATGCACAAATCCAGAGTGATGGTAGCAAACTGTGGATAGACCCAAAACCAATGATAGCAGGCAGATAATAGCTTTAGTTAAAAAATACAGATAATGGCTCCTTTAGTGTTTGTTTGCACTCAACATGAAACTCATAGTAGACACCGGAGATTAACCAGATAGTAGATAGATAGTACTGATTGTTGCCCCAATATGTACCCCACAACCATTTAAAAACTCAAGTTTCAGCATTAGTTTGGACCTGACTCGGAGTCTAATAGGTGAACACGACGATAATGTAGCATGTCATCATATTAAGCGACGCATAACGTAAGCAGACACAGAAGAGTGCAACCTCTCTTGCGGACCCGTGTAGTCCTCAAGGTCATCTGCTCAGTTGATGATGGTAATGTAGTTGTCGTGGCTGCCGGCGGCGGGGAAGAAGATCTGAGGCGGCGAAAGACAGTCTGGAGAGCGGATCCCTGCTGGGGTGAACCCTTCCGTCGTTGGAGCAGCTGAGCTGGGGTGGAACACAGCACCACAGGAGCAGGACAAACCACACAAGGTTTTCTTTGACACATATCTGTAACAGAAGTAATTGAGTAAGGGCTTGTTTGAATTTGAGGATTCTAACAATGCAGGGATAGGAAATAGACAGGAATAGGATAGGAATGCACGTGCAAAACAGAGAATCTAAAAACACAGGATTTCTGCCAATCTGGGTGTTTGATTCACAACAATTGGAAGATCGCAGGATGCAAAAAAGCATGGTGAGATTAAGTCAAACAACAAGAAAATGTACGGTTATAATGCTATTATGCTACTATCTCTTAGTCTTGTGCTTGATGAATAGGAATATGAAAAGGAGGAGAAGTGGAAATTAGTATTCCTACGGTTTTTCTTTCAAGGAGACACTAAAGGAACAAATCCTACAATTTTCCTTTTCTCCATTCCTTTGCACCAAATTCATGAAAAGTAGTACCATAGGAAACTTTCCAATTCCTATGTTTTTCATTCACTTTTCCTTTCAAGCACTCGCGATTCTAGTAGGCAGGCTTGAGCAAGGAAAATCCTACACTAAAAAATGTTTTTGTGCTACTTCTATTACTTTGGACCCAGGCCACTGCCATACTAGCTCAACTCCCAGGCCCATCGACAAATGCACAGCTCAAACGCGCAGAGATAAATAATGATGGCTTTCAAGAGAGTCCATCACGGATAGCTAAGTTTCCTGGTACCTCACTGCTTGTCATATAGTAGGATAAAATAATCGTATTTCCCGTTACTACGAGTGCTCAGTGGAAAATATATATAACATGTAGAGTAAAAAAGAGATGCAACAAGTGTACAACCTCTTTGGTGAAGCCATGTCGATCTCAGCGTGATTGGGTTGGCCGGAGAGGATGCTCCGGCTGACTTTGCTGTCGGAGGAGGGGAAGAAGATCTTAGGCGTATGGAGATGGAGCCCGAGGTACTGCTCCGCTATATGGAGGGTTTCGTCGTTGGAGCAGCTCCGGTGAGTTGTACGACGACGAGGCTGAAGCAGGACAAGAGAGACAACGAACAACGTTAACCTGAGTGGAATTCTAATAGCATCTCCAATACATGATGTAAAATACATAACCACAAAGTGCTAGATGTAAAATACATCGGCCGCTCATCTCTGAACTTAACTGTCGAAACTGAACTTTACTGTCGAAACTGAACTTAACTGTCGAAACTGAACCTAACTGTCCAAACTGAATTTGGCTGTCGAAACTGAATTTTGCTGTCGAAACTGAACGCACTAGCAAGGTGAGGCTACACGTCGGTCGACTGACTTTTTCATCTCTGGTCAGTCAATTTTGCAGCCATTGGATACGAAATCAAGGGCCTGCGGTTCATCTTCAACCTCCACCCCCCCTGAGCCGCCAGCCACCACCGGCCAAACAGCAGCCCCCCGCTGTCTGTGGCCGGCGGTGCGCTGCCCCGCCCGCCCCGAAAACACTCCCCACCGCCGGTCCGCCGCCGCCCCGGCCATCCCTCTAGGCACCCCCGTGCCAAGCTTTTTCTCCGGCGATCCCCACGCCACCGCCCCGCCAATGCCCCGCCACCGCGGCGACCACCGCCCCTATCCTGAATCCTAAGATAGATAGTGGGGTACCTCTTTGGCGGGCCCCCCTCCCCACTGTGGCTGGTTCTTCCTTCACCCCGGCGAGCCCACCCCTTGGAAATCGACTGACCCAAAAGTCGATTCAGTCAACTGGAGTGTAGCCAAATCAGAGCAGCATCGCAAGCAAGAGCAAGAGCGAGAGCAGCAACGCGAGCAAGAGCAATAGCAAGAGCAAACCAGGCAGGGGACCGAGAGCAAGAGCAGAGCAGCAGCATGAGCGAGATCGAAAGCAGCAGCATCTCCTACTGATGTGGACGTCGCCGCCGAGGGAGCGACACCGTGGAGGAAGTGGCCGGCAATGCCGCCGTGGATGGAGCCGCGCCTTGTCGGCTCAGGACCGAGCGCCGGCAGCACTGTGAGATCGAATCAAGAAGAAAATGCGGCGATTAGTGTACAACCTCTTTGGTGGCGCCGATTAGGCTGCAGCTTCATCCAAGGAAACGGTGATGATGATGCTCTTCCGGTGGTGCAGGTGAAGACGGCGGTGTGGGAATGGA
Organism: Triticum dicoccoides; assembly: GCF_002162155.2. NCBI lineage: Eukaryota > Viridiplantae > Streptophyta > Magnoliopsida > Poales > Poaceae > Triticum > Triticum dicoccoides. Next base: position 737,700,785 of record NC_041385.1, read on the forward strand.
GGTGGCGTGAAAGACGAGGGGAACATCGGGGCAGCTCCTTGGAGGTGGAGGAAGGGGTGGCTAAACCGGCGGGACGATGAGATTGACGACGGATCCTCATCCGGTACGGTGGATGAGGGACGTCGAGGTGTTGCTATGGACGACATCGTCGGGGAAGACGCTCCGGCTAGGTGGCGGACGGAGCAGGTTGTGGGGTTTTGTCGCGGGTTTTCATGGCCTCAGTGTATGAATGGGTGGGCGGATGGGATGGCTGTGGGGAACCATGGCTTAGAGACGCGCTTGTCCAAAATGTGGGGTAAGTTATGAAAGTACCCCCCACCGATTTGAGGCGGTTCTTTCGGTTCAGGGGTACCACGGGCATTTCACGTGTCGGGATTTCACAGGAGGTGGGAGTTTTCGCGCGCGGGTTGAGATGGAGGGAGTTGTCGGAGCACAACAAGACAAAGATATATCTTAAATATTTCGGGCTAACAAGGCGCGTGTTGAAGAGGCGGGAGTTTCGCAGCACGATAGACAGAGACGCTAGCTTCAATTTTCGGCATAACAAGGCGCGGCTTGAAATTTCGAAAGAACAAGCTTAACGTGTACCAAAAAAAAAGACAATTTGCACCTCAACATGCACAACACACACAAACACCATTTAGACTAGAGTAAGGTACACGTGCGCATGAGATTTGGTAACCAAATTATAAATAAATACCACATTATAGCATGCAAGCTTTGAGTCATATATGCATGATGTAGATGTTCGTTTAATTCTTATAGTTCATTTCATTCAAAATCATCTAGTTTTTATAAGAAAGCTAGTCTATTTTAAGATTCATGGAATTGTGCGTTGTAAGACATAAAGTAAAAACAAATAATGGCAAATCATGTAGAAAAACATTTGGGCAATTCTGATACAGAAGATTCTAGAACAAATAAGAAGTGATTGTGTTTTGATGTTTGTGCATTATGCTTAAGTTCAACCATGGAGTCTTCTAGATTATACATGTGGCGAAATCTGGTGGAATCTAGATGATATCCAACGGCCAATAGTGCTCAAATTTGCCATCTTTGGACCATCGGATTCGCCTCATCCAACGACCATCTTTCAACGTTAAAGTTACCCGCACACAATATAAAAAATATAATATATATATATATATATATATATATATATATATAGGGGTATAGATATAGATATGTGATGCGAAAGCCGCCCATCATCTCCAATTACATGCACGGGTGCGACATGGGCAAATGATGTCTGCCATCGGTATCTCAAATTCAAATCAGTCTGACCTTGTTCAATGTGTATACATTACAACATGTTCGTTTCCAAAGCACACCGCGCAGATCTCCGTTATATTCATGCATGCATGGGTTTCAAACATCAGTATCTCTTATTCAAATATTTGAATTCAACTTTACATTGATTATGACCTCACCTATTCTTTTACACCCACACAGTAGTCTTCTCTTTATAATTGTACCACTAACTTTCTCTCGTGCATGCATGCACACACACTACCAGTCGGCATTATCTATCGCACGCATGCAATCTTTTTCTTCAGGTCGGTCTCCCATGAAGGCACACACCCACACACATCCCCCTCTCCCTCATACCGGGCATTCTTTATCTCTCACGCGTGCATGCGCAACGATCGATGTTCTTCTATGTATGTGTGTATATAGCTAGGTCTTTCATAGTTTTCCACACAAACCGATCAATCGATATATCCAGTGAGGTCTCACCCTCTTTCCCACGTCCACATCGATCAATCTATACCTCTCCCACGTCCACATTAATCAATCTATACCTCTCTATATAGGATTAACATAAATAGCTAATACACCCACATTAATTATATATCCAACGTCCCCCTCTCATCATCCATGCCTTCCGCTTCATCTCTTAGATGCGTGCACAATGGCAAAGACAGGGGGCAGTAAGCCCCCCCCCCTAACATCACTGTATATTGAGGCTAATATGAATGTGATCATTAGACAATTGCTGCTAAAAAAGGTTTAATTTCATGAATTGACCCTCCTCGCAAAGGATTAGCAATGCTTGGCCCCCTAGCTCATTTATTTGGCATGGCCCCGCCACTACGTGCAACAGCGCACGTGTTCGCCCCCTCTCTCTAAATATCGATCTCGCACTTGTACATTCCTTCACAGTCTCCCTCCACTCGGCCCCTCGCACCATCTTCTAGCCCCCCACCGGATTTTGCCACATGTACAATCTAGCAGACTCCATGGTCGAACTTAAGCATAATGCACAAACCTCAAAACAACAGTGGTTCTCTTTTGTTCTAGAATCTTCCGTATCATAACTGCCCAAACTTTTTTTCTAGTTGAATTGCCATTATTTGTTTTTACTTTATGCTTTACAACGCACAATTCCATGAATCATAAAATAGATTAAGGGCTTCTTTGAATCAAAGGATTCTCAAAGGAATTTTGGAGGATTCTAATCATTAGGAATTTTTCCTATGTTGGTTGTTTGATTCGTAGGATTGTAAACCATAGGAATTTTTCCATATGATTCATTTGCACTAGATTTCATAGGAAACATCCCATCCACTCAAACCTCTTTGAAAGAATTCTGCCCTTTTTCTACGCACAATCAAACACTCGTACAATCATGTAGGATTCAAGACGACATTCCACTATAATCCCATGTTTTTCCTATTCACGCATTCTTAGCTTTTTTATAAAAACTAATTTGATTTTGAATGAGATGAACTATAAAAATTAAACGAAGGGCTACATCACGCACATATGACTAAGAGCTTACATGCTATAGTGTGGTATTTATTAATAATTTGGTTGCAAAATCTGATGCGTGCAATGCACGTGTAAATTACTAGTACTTCGAGTATGTGCAAAACACGTGAATTAGAATACCAATGGCACGCTACACAGTGTCTCTCTTACAGTTCATGAAGCCACGTGGCACATGTGGAGGCGTTATCGCAACCTCCTTGCGTGGATTGATCATAGTGATGTGTTACTGGTTCCAGAAGAATGTACTCATCCTCCCTGAGTCATACTGGCGGTACATGCATGAAGCGAAGATGTGCACGCATGCACTCATTCCCTCGCACGCACACGCGGGTACACGGGCGGACGCAATTTTGTACCAAGATCCACCCCATGTGATAATTTGACGCGTGTAAAGTCATTCACTTCATTGATGGTTAATTAATACAGCGCATGCAAATTGAGTGGACGTGAGGGCGGAAGAAAGACATTATTACTCCACTGCGCGCATGCGAGTAGTTCAATCGTGGGTTGCTAGTAGTACTTCCATTGGTCTCCTTCGTATTTATGCCAAATTTTGACAGTAACATACTCCCTCCTTTCCGTTTTATAAGGATCAATTCAAAAATCTCACCAACCAAGGTAGATGGTGAGTGGTGGAATACTTTTTGTAGTTTGCAAAAGCACCCAACTAATGCTCTTGTTTTCCTCAAAAAAGTATGTTTACCAATGCATTAATTGCAATGCATACATGTATAAATTACATGCATTGGTCAATTTTTTCTTAATAATTGGATGCAATGATTTAATGCACCTTGGAATCTGAACATGTGATGGGAAACAACTAAATTGAGCCTTATAAAATGGAAAAACTAAAATTTTAAGATAAGCCCTATAAACCGGAAAGGAGGGAGTAATATTTACGCATTTGAGCAGTGTAGTCTACTTGAAATTTATGTTCCACTAAACTCATAGGGAGCCGTTTCAGGCCTCGAAACCAAAACCATCAATTAATCTTTACCTTGTTCCCATCACATTCGAAAGCCTGCTCACACCTACTAGTACTACGTACCAAACCTGAACGTGTTCCCACTATGCAGGTATTAGTACTACTAGTGCTAGTACTTAGGTTATAAAAAGGGGAACTAACTAACTGAAAATTACTCTGCCTTTCCTCCTCATAAGTGCTTCTTCTTCGTCCGTCGTTGCCATGGCCGGTGAGCATTGCTCTAGGTCGAGAACTACTCGTAACAAGGGAGCGGCAACCAAGGCTGTGGAAAAAAAGAGAGGGCTCGCCGCCACGCAGAGACCTCGAAAGATCTCTCACGGGCAGGCGATGGCTCCCAGGAGCGCCCTAGCCGCGGAGGCGAACATGCCGAGCTGGAGTCGTTATCCCTCGACGGCATGCCCGATCAGCTCAATAAGCACCTCAATAAGCAAAAGGAGTTCATCCAAGGCTTGACGGAGTTGCTGAAGGAGAGCCTCAACAACATGCCCGCTGAGCTCAAGCAGCAGGGGGAGTTGACCGCCGGCTTGGTGATGCTGCTGAAGAAGAGCATTGCCTCGGAGAAGAAGGCGACCGACGAAATCCTGCGACTTCAGGAGGACAAGGCGAAGCTCTGCCACGAGATCGACATGTTGAACGAGAAGAATGCCAGCTGGAAGAAGCTGCATGAGAATAGTAGTTCCTCGATGAAGATGCTGCTGGCCCTCGTCATGGAGCAGAAGAAGGAGTTGGCGAAGTTCCGCATCGAGCACCCGGCTGCTGTCAAGGTACATAATGCGGCCTTGGAACAGATGATGAAGGCTCGTGTCGAGAAATCCCGCATCATGGATAGAATGAAGAAGATGGCGGAGGAGACGCGCAACGAGATGGAGGTCATGGAGGCGATGAAGAAGCAGTTATGACTCTGTGGCGAATTAGATCATTTGGGGTGATAATCTTCCTTCTTCTTTTGCTGCTATGTTTCATCTTTTGCTTCGGGTGTTTCACCGCATGTGTCACGTTCTCTGCGAGGCATGAATAGAACAATGGTTTTTGTTTTTTGAGGGAATAAATAGAACAATGCTAACAATGAGATGACTAGCAAATTAGATCATTTTTTATCGCCATATGGCACTAGGTTGCCGTGTTTCGTGCTCCTCCGTCGCAGTACTACTCCAGTGGAAAACTTGAGTATACCGCACGGTTCTTTGCTCCTCCTCGATCAGGTCGTCGGTGCATTTATACAAGCAGTCAGATCACAAGGCCCCGCCTTCCAGCAGTAATGAGCCGTCAAATCACAAAGGCCCTCGCCTCTTGTGAAACCAACCAAGCTAGACTGCCCCGCCCTCTAGCCTTTTAAAAAATGTATACTTTTGTACAGCAGTAGTATCGATGGATTGCGCCATGGAGCAAAACTTGAAATTAAAAAAAAGGTGGTACATATAGAGCGCGCTCATCGCCAAATTATGCATATAGTACTATTAAAAAGGCTATTCACAATAATGGTGTCCAGCACAACCCACCCCTCAAATAAAACTAAGCACCCTGGAATTCTTTGACAAAACTAAGCACCCTGAAATTCTTTGACAACTAAACTGCTGGCTATATGATGTTGGCCATATATATTGTACGTATATAATGTGAATAAACGAGTGGTAGTACTATACCAACTAAAAGATGAAATGTAAGAAATACTAGTATGTACTTACTGAAGAGTTAGAGTAACAAGAAGAAACATAACATAGTTCTGCTGGGGGCTCAGCACAACACACCCCTCAAATTAAATTAGGCACACCTGAAATTAAACTTTGCAACTATTCCGGTAGACACTGCATTAGAACCACTATGAGCAACGACACTGCCACCTTACTCGGAGTCCTCGTCCATGTCCTCGACTTCGTCCTTGTCCCTCTTCCTCTTGGCCGATACTTCTTTGCTTGAACCGCCAACTTGGCTGTTGCTCTTCATCCAACCCTTGTAGATATTGAAACAAAGGTAGCCATCCATTGCAGCGTACTGGATGTGGTCTATATCTAGTACATTCCGCTGCCATGCATGACGATGAAACGTGCATGGAGGTTTCTCCAGTTTACCGTGCGAAGGATGAACCATGGCTCCTGCCACGGTCAGCATTGAAGGCTGACGAGAGGACACCAGCCGATTCATTTTGAGGTCGAAGGTGTTGCCTACAACGAGGCCTATCCGACGCAGGACTTCTTTGTCGTTACCAAAGTCTACAGTAACGAATTTTACTAGGTTGCTCTCGAGGAAGTCCTTAAAATCCTGGCACTCAACATCGGCATGGCATCTGTGCTAGACCAAGCATAAGTCATGCACGCAAACCTAGATCACGGCGGGCCTCTTCCTCTCTTCGCCCTTTAGATCCTTCTCTCGTCCCACGACTGTGGTGTACTCAACATCTAGCCCGGCGACCCACTCATCATGTGAGTCTTCAAACATGCGTCTGAAGCGAGAAAGGCATCCTTTCACCGTCGCAGAAGAACGGGTGTAGATGACGTCGAACTCATCACCAGTGATGGTTCTAACCTTGTACTCACCTCCGATCGGGGAGATTTGGGACGCCATGGATTTGGGAGGAGGGTTAGGATTAGTAGAACTGCCGTAATGTGAATGGACGGGACGACTAGGAGCGAACCTCCGTAGTATTAAAGGACGTGCGGGGACGAGTAGGAGCGAACTGCCAGCGTGCGAATGGCAGGGTAGTGGCTTTCCATTCTCCCATGATACGGGCTTCCGAGAGCCCTTGGATCGGAGATCGAATGGTTGCATGGCGTGATTCTAGACCAATGGGTGAATATCCTATCCTGGAGGGTTATTCTGCAAATTTTCAGCAACTTAGCATGCGATCGCTTGATCTCAGATCCAAGGGCTGCCAGCAGCCCGTATCATGGTCGCGCCTACCACGACTGTCGCGTATCTCGCGCGGTCGCGCCCTTGGAGATTTAATACGGTGTGTTAGGCTATCTGATGTTGGCATGTCATACATAGTCATCACTTAGTCACTCATACTACAACAAGGTTGGCTATAAGGTTGGCTATAAGTGTATTTTTTTACTCCTCTCTATCTCTTTCTTCGTACTCCCTCCGTCCCATAATATAAGAACGTTTTTGACACTAGTGTAGTGCCAAAAATGTTCTTATATTATGGGACACAGGGAGTACTAGTATTTATTGCATTTGCCAAGGAGTGACCTCTTCCAATGAAATGGTGTTGCTAAGTTTGCTTCATTTAATTAGCTATAGACTCAAAATTGTCTTTTCACGTAGGTACACGTGCTTAGCACCGTTTCTTCCTTGGGTCACCAAACTAGTCTCTCTCTTCTTGATTAACTTGCCACATCAGACTTTATGCCTATGTGGCAAGCTTAAGCACCTGTAGGAGCAAGTAAGGTGCTCGTCCGTGTCACGGAAGAGTGAAATGCATTGATCGGGGTGTTGTTTATTTTGACAAAGGATGTGGGGGTCATCTCATGTGCAACCGGGTCGACGTGTCAAGCACCAAATAACAGTGCAGAACAGCAGGGGGGACGCACCCCACTCGTACCGGCCCAGTGTTAGTAATGAGCAATGAGACGTCAAATCACAATGCCGCACCTTCCCAGACAGACGAAGCAACCATTGTTGCACACTTCGGTTCGACATTATATCAAACCACGTACTAGTATTTCTTCTGCCTCAAGAGGGACACGCGCATCGCCTTGGTACATCATGACATGTAGGACCGCATGACAGGCCATGCTCCCCCGCCGATCGCTGGGTAAAATCACCTCATTTTTACTATACTTCCTCCGGATCGGTTTACTACATGTCATGCATGTCGTTCTAGGTTGAGAATTTAAC
>NC_041385.1:737708524-737719428 GCF_002162155.2 Triticum dicoccoides
TTTTGTACAGTAGTACTCCACTATCGATGGATTGCGCCATGGAGAAAAAATTGAAATTTTAAAAAAAGTGGTACATATAGAGAGCTCGTCGCCAAATTATGCATATAGTACTATTAAAAAAGCTAGTATGTGCTTAATTGGGGTGCGAAATTCTGTTAAAGAAATACTAGTACTAGTATGTACATACTGAAGAGTTAAAGTAATGAGAAGAAACATAACATACTTCTGTTGGGGGCTCAGCACAACACACCCCTCAAATTAAACTAAGCACACCTGAAATTAAACTATGCAACTAATCCGGTAGACACTGCATTAGAAGTTTAGAACTGCCATGAGCAATGACACTGCCACCTTACTCGGAGTCCTCGTCCATGTCCTCGACTTCGTCCTTGTCCCTCTTCCTCTTGGCCGATACTTCTTTGCTTGAACCGCCAACTTGGTTGTTGCTCTTCATCCAACCCTTGTAGATATTGAAACAAAGGTAGCCATCCATTGCAGCGTAGTGGATGTGGTCTATATCTAGTATATTCCGCTGCCATGCATTACGATGAAACGTGTAATGAGGTTTCTCCAGTTTGCGGTACGAAAGATGAACCATGGCTCCTGCCAGGGTCAGCATTGAGGGCTAACGAGAGGGCACCAGCCGATCCTTCTGGAGATCGAAGGGGTTGCCTACAACAAGGCCTATCCGACGCAGGACTTCTTTGTCGTTCTTAAAGTCTACAATAACGAATTTGACTATTTTGTCCTCGAGGAAGTTCTTAAAATCCTGGCACTCAACGTCAGCATGGCATATGTGGTAGACCAAGCAAACGTTATGTACGCAAACCTGGATCACGGCGGGCTTCTTCCTCTCTTCGTCCTTTAGATCCTTCTCTCGTCCCACGACTGTGGTGTACTCAACATCTAGCCCAGCGACCCACTCATCATGTGAGTTTTTGAACATGCGTCTGAAGCGAGAAAGGCATCCTTTCACCATCACGGAAGTACGGGTGTAGATGACGTCAAACTCATCGCCGGTGATGGTTCTAACCTTGTACTCACCGCCGATCGGGGAGATTTGGGACGCCATGGATTTGGGAGGAGGGTTAGGATTAGTGGAACTGCCGTAATGTGAATGGATGGGACGACTAGGAGCGAACCGCCGTAGTACTAAAGGACGTGCGGGAAAGAGTAGGAGCGAACTTACAGCGTGCGAACGGCAGGGTAGTGGCTTTCCATACTCCCATGATACGGGCTTCCGAGAGCCCTTGGATCTGAGATCGAACAGTTGCATGGCATGATTCTAGACCTATGGGTGAATATCCTATCCTGGAGGGTTATTCTTAAAATTTTCCGCAACTTAGCATGCGACCGTTTGATCTCATATCCAAGGGCTGTCAGCAGCCCGTATCATGGTCGCGCCTACCATGACCGCCGCATCGCTCGCGTGGTCGCACCCTTGGAGATTTAACACGGTGCATTAGGCTATCTGATGTTGGCATGTCATACATAGTCATCACTTAGTCACTCATACTACAACAAGGTTGGCTATAAGGTTGGCTATAAGTGTATTTTTTTTACTCCTCTCTATCTCTTTCTTCGTACTCCCTTCGGCCCATAATATAAGAACTTTTTTGACACTAGCTAGTATAGTGTCAAAAACGTTCTTATATAATGGGACACAGGGAGTACTAGTATTTATTGCATTTGCCAAGGAGTGAACTCTTCCAATGAAATGGTGTTGCTAAGTTTGCTTCATTTAATTAGCTATAGACTCAAAATTGTCTTTTCACCTAGGTACACGCGCTTAGCACCGTTTCTTCCTTGGGTCACCAAACTAGTCCCTCTCTTCTTGATTAACTTGCCCCATCGGACTTTATGCCTATGTGGCAAGCTTAAGCACCTGTAGGAGCAAGTAAGTACAATAGTGCGCTTTACATGGCATTTTTGCATATGTGGAGGAAAGAGAGGCAAGGAAAAAGTGGAGAAGTGGGCTCTCATGCAAGATCCAGCCTCTACTACTACATGGTGGAGCATTGGGAGAGGCACCTATATGGAGGTGGTCAGGAATAGGGAGACTCATGCCGGTCGTAGCACCGCAGTTAAAATGATAATGGCAAGTCAAATCACGGGTCCCCACCTGTCCAGCAGTAACTCGCTGTCAAATCACACAACCCTACGTTTGCAGCAGCCTACTCCCTCGTCTTCTCGCATCTCTGTCGAACCAATTAAGGGAACTGTCCCGCCGCCTAGCGGGCAGGAAAAGCCCCGCCTTCGACTTTTAAATAGTATACAACATACTAATTTTGTATCCATGGATTGCGCCCGCGCCATGGAGCAAAGCGTCTACAAAACGGTGCTAAACATGTATGGAGTATACAGCACGCATGTCGCGTTCGCGTCGCACCCCAGACGGTCGGTCGGTCTGGCACGCTCCTCTCCGAATGGAACGCGCGTCATATTGCGTTCGCACACACATGTGGGACAGCAATTGAGAACTGACCATAGGCACACTCCCCGGCCCCGCAAGTCGGGTGACTTAATAGAATAGGGAGACGAGCGATAGTACTAGAGAAGTGTTGTACTACGTTGGTGCCTAGACGATCCCTGCAAGACACGGAAGATCAGTTCGTCCATGCATGTGACCAGACTCCAGCAGACACGCCTGGATTGGCTATCATCTACATATCGTGCAGGCTGTGTTGTACATGGCTGTAGCTGTGGTGAGAAATCTAAAAAAAGGTTTCTTGTCATCTCGCAAAATTATGTGTCATGTGCTTCGGATCACTGCGAGGGTTAAACAGCGACAACTGAGTTGGGCTAGTCATTGGGGGCACATGCACGAACAGTGACTACTTGGCTGCCATCTAGGTCAAGCCGGCTATGTTAATTAGGACATCTATCGACGGACCCCTTTTCTACGAGTTTATCTTTAATTTGAGCTTTGTTCCTTGTCTAGTTTGTCTGTCGGGATTCATGTTGTCTCCTTTGGGCAGTGAGGTTATGATTTCTTGTCATGTGGCATTTTTTCGTGTTATATGTTATAATCCGGCGCTTCAGATCAAAATGACGACAATTGCGCCTCCGGGCCACGTGCATGAAGACTTCTTGGCAGTCATTGACGGGGTCAAGCCGGCTTCGGTAGACAAAAGAAAACTAAGTACTACTCCACTATATAGGCAGGAGCCTCCGCGCTTGCTTGCTAGTGTTGCTCTCTTCACACCGTCTCGGCCTCTCCAGATCTAAACATGACAGTGGTGACCACACTCTCTCTTTCTCTGCTCACCGCTGGTCACAGATCCAGCCGGATCCTCTCCGCCGGGGAAGGTGAGAAGGTGCAACGTTCAGGCGGTCATCCTTGGCGACGGCTCTTACCCACTGCTGGGCGCATCCCGATCAGCCTGCCTTGCCGTTCTCTCTCAAGCACAGCTGGCGAGGGAGGGCCTCCGACCCCTTCTTCCTCGCTATCGTAGTGTTGGCAGATCCGGCCTCCCGCCGCCCACCTAGCGACATCCCGGCGACCATCAAGTATAACTTCCTTCGAAACCGGCCTTGCTCTACTTCCCGAGCTCTTGACATCGCTGCATTTGTAACTTTTACTATTTCTCAGGCCCCCTCGTAGATAGGATCGATCGGCTGTTCGAAAACCACCTAATTTTTTTACGTTTAAGAGGTAAAACTAGTTCATGCACTTGAATCTAGTACTACTTGGTTCAAACAAGGAAGAAAGGGGGTGGGGGTAGGGGAGGATTTGTTACCTGAATCTAGGACTTGGTCGAAAGAGGAAATAATGGGGGCGAAAAGTAGCAGAGACTGGCTATCCAACTGGTCTCTAGGTCTAATAGGAAAATAAAGGGAAACGCAGTACAAACTCAATATAAACCCGATCTATTGGTTGAAAAAGGAAAGAAAGTGGGGACTGGGGGACAAGTCAACAGAGTAAGTCCAGCACTAGATTTGTTAGCCTCACATAGTATAAGGTGTCTATACCGAACAAAAATGGGACCAACCCAGATATCCTGTTCTGATGTTTCTTGCCCTGAGCCACTCTTATGTAATGCCACTGGTAAAATGTAGCAGTCGCACTATTAAAAGTAAGGACACGTTAAACCAATGTTGTTTTCAATGTAATGCCTCCAGTAATATGAATCAATGGCACTTCTTTACATGTCCTGCTAAAATTTCCCATTAAGATAAGTTGGTTCTTTTCGTTAGAAATGCAACTGTCCTAGTCCGCCTACTTTCCCGTGCCCAAAGTAATGTCGTATTTAACGGTTATCATCGTTAATCCTAATGCCCACACTAATATCTAGCAATGCCACTGCTTTAGAAATTGCTACTGTCCTTGTATGATTGCCATTCAGATAAGGAACATGCTTCTTTTCATTTGATGCATGTTTCATCACTTGTTAGTCACCCTCCTTTCCACCTTTTTTGTGCAAACAGAGATATACATTTCACGCTCGATCTTAGTTGAACTGCACAAATGATATCCAAATTATAGTTGAGCATTCCAGGAGCTTCACAACCAACCTTGATGTTGCTCAATTTTATTGCAACTAATGAAGAAGAAGCTCTGTGGGTTTCATTTTCTGATGGAAATGGAACCGGGGCTGGAGCCCTTTTCTTAAAAAAATTGAAGAAGAAGCTGCTAGCTCACGGGACATTGCTTCATTTTAGGTGAACTGCACCAAAAGGTCCCATGAATTGAATCATCCATGTGTGGTGACTGAAAGAGCCAGCTTCAGCATCCCAGTCTAAGCACCCCCGGCCTCCATCCTTGCGACGCACGGCACATCTCGTTTGCCACCTGCTCGACCCTAGTGTCACTGATAAAATGAAGTAATAATACAGTTAAAATAGAGCGTGTGTCATCTCTATCATTTTCATTTCCAATGTAGATAAAGAAAGTGCTTCTCTTTGTTAAAGTATGTTTCATCAACTAGTCCCATTGTTAATGTTTAAGTGTTTCTGCAAACTGGGGTGCTTAATTTTAGTTGATATGTACAAAAATAGAGACTTGAATGTCTCAAGGCGCCTCCTTGTACTACTATTGTACACTAATGTTCATCACTGGCAGAAGGTGTATCTGGGAGACTTGGGACGATGTCCAGTATGAGGCGTCGCAGGGCCCATCTCGCCCTCGCAGCATGGCATACTATGATACTATCGCAATATTTTCTTCTATTTATTTTGTGTGTTTCATCAACTAGTGCCACTATAATGTAATAACACTTTTTCATTATCTGTGCAAACAGGGTTATTCAGCTGCATTTTGGTGGAACTGCACAAATGTACGTATGGAACCGGCATATGTGCAAAGTGCGAGGTGTTCCAAGTAAAAATTACCGACACCAACCATGTTGCATGCACGCATTGGCATCCACCACAACCAGTGGGATGTGTGGCACTCTCTGTGGACGGATCTTTCTCGGTAGCAAATCCTCTAACCAAATACTAGTAGCTTATATTGGCAGTTTTCTAGGGAGTACTCTTTTCTGAAAGAAGCACCAATCTATTTTTCTTTATTTGTACACTGTGTCACAACTTTGACCCAAAGGTCCAAAGCTATTTTAGGGTGATTGGCGTAGTACTCGGAGACTAATTGTAAGCATGATTTTCATTAGCTGTCACACTGATTGTAAGCATGAGCAGGGGGAAGATTAGGTTAGTGTGAAGCTTACCTTAAACCCTACCACCTCCGTTGAAACGAGGCGAGCGTCGAGGGAACCGTGGAGAACGTTGGGGAAGGACGTCGTGCCATCCGGCCTCCTCTTGCGGTGGGAGAACGAATACTCCTGTGGCTCCGCCTGGCTCTACACCCTCACGAATGGCACACCATACTCGATCGATTCGTTATCCTCTGGGTGCTCAACCTTCGACCTTGGGCGAATCTGTCAGCTCCATCGCCCATAGGAGATACTCGATGAACTCGGAGGACTGCGGCGTGACTGCCGCCGAGGAGTACATGTACATCGCCGCCCTCATCGCCGCCGTCTCGCTCTTTTGCATACATTGCCACATGGCCCGCACCGTCCTCGAAATCTCCCACTCATTGTCAAACCAACTAAGGATCTCCTTCAACCTGGCTAACTTTGCCTGGTCGCCGCCGGTGATCGGCCTGATTCGCTGCTGCATCCTCTCCATAGATGTCGTTCTAAGTGGTCCGGTGCTAGCTTTGGAAGATGGGAGGAGATACGGTGGTCTTGCAATAGATAAGAGGGAGAGGAGAGGAGGTGGTTTTGGAATGGAGATGATGGAGAGGAGAGGAGGTGGTTTTGCAATGGAGAAAAGATCAGAAGAGGGAGAGGCGAGACGGTGGTTTTGGAATGGAGATGATGGAAAGGAGAGGAGGTGGTTTTGGAATGGAGATGATGGAGAGGAGAGGAGGTGGTTTTGCAATGGAGAAGATCAGAAGAGGGAGAGGCGAGACGGTGTTTTTGGAATGGAGATGATGGAGAGGAGAGGAGGTGGTTTTGCAATGGAGAAGAGGGAGAGGAGCGTGCGGTGGCGATTTAGGATTGGGCGAGAGGGCCGGCGCACTATGGCTGGATGAAAATCAAAATCAATTTACCCTTCAATTAAGAAAGCGACCCCACATTAACTAGTCTCCCTTTTATTTTGGGTCATAATTGACCATGATTTTCGCACATAAAATATATGTTATACGTTGCAAAAATAATATAATTTGAAAGTACATACAGATATGAACCAAACGATACAATTTTTGGTGACATGCATTCACATTTTGCTTGTCACATACAGTACGTGGTCAAACTTTGACCCAAAATACGCAAAACAACAAAAAAATACTTCCAAGACCAGCGTCGCTCTTCCGCTCTTCTCCTCTTAAACCACCACCGCTCCTCTCCTGTTCCAATCTAAATCCAGCGCTGCTCCTCTCCTCTTCCATTTCAAAACCACCGCCCCTCCTCTCCTGTTCCAGTCCAAAACCAGCGTCGCTCCTCTCCCGTTCTAATCCAAAACCAGCGCCGCTCCTCTCCTCTTCCATTCAAAAACCACCGACGGCGAGTGAAGGTGCTGTGGAGAAGCAGATCGATGGAGGAGTACAACCGATACGTGAGGATCGCAGACGGCGACCCTGTGAAGCTAGCTAGGATGTTGGAGATACAGTCTTGGTTTGACAAGAAGGACCAACTAGCGGCGACGGCGACATCCATGGCCAAATATCTGCAACAGAGCGAAAAGGCAGGGATACTCCCGGAGGGAGTCGCGCCGGAGTACATAGAGTTGCTCCTCTGGGCCATGGAGCAAACAGATTCACCGAATCCGATCGTGAGGGAGCGGTAGTGGGAGTATCGATCCCAGATAGAGCATCCACCAGAGATTGAAGGATCGAGCATCTACAGGGTGTCGTTTGTGAGGGTGTCCTGCTAGAGCGAGCCGGTGGAGTCTTCGTCGACCGAACCTAACTGCAAGAGGAGAAAAGCAGTTGGCCCGACGATGCTTCCTTGCCATCGTCTCTTGCGCTGTTCACATCGTCTCACGGGGCGGCTGTCTGCCACCGAGGAATAGGAGGGGACTACCCCCCAGCCCAATAGTCGGGCAGGTTGTGAATTGTCAGGAGGACCTTACGGTTGTCAGTATTTGCTGGTTGTGAATTGTGTTTTGTGTTGTGTATTTTGAGAGTACTTTCAGATATGAATGTCTTTTGAATTTCAGATTTGCAGTACTGAGTATATGAAGAATTTTATGAATTCTAGAGATCTATTTTTAGCACCTAAAAATGTAGTTTCATAGGAGTATAAAAGTGCAGACGAGAAAAAATTGCAAGTTTCAGTTTCAGATAAGAAACTGCAAGTTCAGTTTCAGATAAGAAACTGCAACTTTCAGAGGCAGAGCATTTATATTAACACGGCCTTTTCAAACAGGGTTAACATCATGTTGGAAGTTTTATTCGTGGTCGAAAATGGAACTACCATCCAGTTAACATCATGCTGATCAACATTCATGCATAGCACATCTTCATATGATGCACAGTCAAAATGCCCACACAATGTTGAGTGTGCGAAACACAAAGAAAACAAAGGACGGAGTTTTGGCAAGTGTTGGACGTGGTTTTGGGCTGCCCCGTCTAGGCTTTCATTTTTAACATGCGCAGCCCACGACCTCGGATGGGAAGGCCTATTTGTATTTTCTTAGGGCCGTCATGTATCGATCGGCCTATGGACCTCCCATCCGAGGTTTTATTTTTGGCAGCCCAATTTATGTATTTTTTTGAAGAAAACACAGAGGTCTATTCTATTTTTCTATATAAGAATAGGAACGCCAGGTACAACTTATGTTTCCTTTTAACTATATTATATATATTTAAATTATTTTATATGTTATTATATATTATTTTTATTGTCATCATATATTTAACAGATACTTACATATGTAAGAAAACAATATCCCACATCTTACTAACTTATAAAAATAATTTCTTAACAAATAAAATCCTGGATTGTTTTGGCACGAGAATCCTAGTGATTATGTGCAAAAGCTTGGTAAGATTTAAGGACGAATGTAATAATATCACTTATTATTTAAATATATTTATAACAAAATGCTCAGCCCTTTTTATTTTTTGATAACATTGCTGGCCCAACCCAACATTATAATTAGAATCAGCCCAGCAAAATCGTGTATCTAGATAAAGTGCAAATGGCCTATAATTTTTTAGGAAATAAGATAAATGGGCCGCATGAAAGCTACATTAATTGTTCACCCAGCCCAGCTAATGGCTGTAATTCAAAAAAAGATAAAATTGACTGTAAATTCTACCGCGCAAAAAAAAGACTCTAAATTCTGAAAAATTAGGTTGAATACGTGCCACATTTTTGGAGGCTGAAATGTGGGCCAATAGGTCGAAGCCGATGCAATTCATTGTAAATTTAGTCAAAAATGATTTTGACATGTTAACCGTTGGATTTACATCCAACGGCCGGCATCCATCTTCAATCTCTCGTCTTCTTCCTCCAGCGCCACCGGGACCACCTCCCGCCTCCTGCTGCTAGCAGCTCTGCTTAGCATGCTTCGCTATGAAGTGCTACTCCACCGTTGGCCAGGCCATCCCTCCAACCCTCCACACCTCCTGTTCTTCTCCACCGACTGCTAAACTACACCACACTAGAACCAGTTAACCCTCGTACACCTCTCCGTCTGTGACTCTACTCCCGCGTCTTCCCATCTCCGGCTCGTTGCTGTCCGGGGCCTCACCGTCGTCCACCACCTTGGATGCGCTCGGCGCGGCGTGGTCAACGTGGTCAACGAACAACACCATCGGAAGTAGACTGTGCATGGAGAGGCTGACATCTGGGACCCACCGGAAGGGCCTCTGTATTTCATGAAAAAATGTGCCCCCCGCTGACTTGTTGGACCCACCAGCTATCTTCGCACGCAAGGAAGTGCCTCCTTATTACGCACAAAAAAATGAATACTCCCCCTGCCAGCTGGAACCCAGCATACTGGGAGGCTGACTTGTGGGCCTACCAAGTTGACGGGGATGGAGGGCTTTGTCAACTTAGTAAATATGAACGATTCTAGCTCCTGTTACCGTACTATGTTCATCCAATGGTTGTAGTGCTTCTTCAACCTCTGGTCTTCTTGCTCCAGCCGCCCAAACCAGCGCCAGTCGTGCTGCGTGCTCCTGCCTCCCATGGCCGGCTGTGATGCCGCGGAGGCCTCACCACCCCCTACTACTCTCACCGCTGGCCAGGCCATCCCT
The DNA here is from genome assembly GCF_002162155.2 of Triticum dicoccoides. Lineage (NCBI taxonomy): Eukaryota > Viridiplantae > Streptophyta > Magnoliopsida > Poales > Poaceae > Triticum > Triticum dicoccoides. Next base: position 737,718,237 of record NC_041385.1, read on the forward strand.
CTACTCACCCACACACCCTGTTAATCTACGGCGACAGCAGCCTCACACCGCAGCCGAACCAGTGAACCCTCGTACTCCTCTTCGCGTGGGCATCCACTGCTGCGTCTTCCCCGGCTCCGAGTCGTCCCCTTCCTAGGCCTCGCCATCGTCCACCGCCGTGGTGCTCTCGGCGCGACGTGGTCAACGTGGTCAAGGAACGACTTCCATCAGACATGGACTGTACATGGAGAGACTGACAGCTGGGTCCACGGCCGCAGCATGGAAGTGCCTCCTTATTACGCGGAAAATAATGATTCCTCCACCTAACAGCGGGGACCCACTAGACGGGCCACCGTATTTCATGAAAAAAAGTTTCCCCCTGACTGCTGGGACCCACCAGCAACATCTTCGCATGCAAGGAAGTGCATCCAAAAAAAACGATTCGCCGCCCTGACTGTTGGGACCCACCAGCTACATCTTCGCACGCAAGGAAGTGCGTCCGGGCAAAAAAAAAACGATTCGCCCCCCTGACTGCTGGGACCCACCAGCTACATCTTCGCACGCAAAGGAAGTGCGTCCGGGCAAAAAAAACGATTCGCCCCTCTGATTGCTGGGACCCACCAGCTACATTTTTGCACGCAAGGAACTGCCTGACAGTCGGGACCCACCTGGTCGAACCGTACATAGCGTTGTCATTCTGGTCGCGAACGTGTACGTACATATATACTGGTCGATATAGAGGCGCGCGCGTGTCGTAGCAGAGGCGCGCGCGTGTCGTAGTAGAGGCGCGCACGTAGCATGTACACGTACGTACAGCGGCCAGGGTGCAAGAAAGAAAATACGGCCACGTATGTGTATATATGGGCGGGGTCTCGAACGCCTAGTCGCGCATACGTACGGCGAGGGCTCGTGTTCATGGGGAGGCAACGGAATGCACGTGTTCATGGGGAGGCAACAGAATGCATCGTGTTCATCGGGAGGCAACGAAACGCGTGGGAGCCAACCGGTTGGACGGAACAGGCGATGGAAACGAGGCCTGGCGTACCGCAGAACGGAGGAAACGGACCTCCTACGGTCGAAACGGGGGTCCTGTTGATCGGGAGGGGTGTGGCGTATCACAAAACGGAGGAAACGGACCTCCTACGGTCGAAACGGGGGTCCTGTTGATCGGGAGGGGTGTGGCGTACCGCAAAACGGACGAAACGGACTTGTG
>NC_041385.1:737719438-737721478 GCF_002162155.2 Triticum dicoccoides
CAATCGGCTTCAGTTAGCAGCAGTAGCGAAGGAATCGCTCCATCGGGTTCAGTTAACAGCCATCGATCGATTGCTCGGGTTCAGTAACGCGTAGCCTGCAGTGCAATCGCTCGGGTTCAGTTAGAGCCCAACGCCTCGCTCGGGTTCAGTTAGAGCCAACGCCTCGCACACACGCGCGTACCTGTACGAGAGAAACGCGCATCACTCTCCCACCGTAACCGGCAACTCCCCAAAATTTTCCTCCCCCTCGCTTCTACCACGGTTTTTTCCGTCATGGACGGCCGAAAGAATGTCATGCAGCTGCGTCTCCGGCCCGCCCAGGATGAAAAGCCCATTTTCTGTCATGATTTTTTGTTATAGAAGTAGGAGCCCACCACATCTATGATGATACCGGGTTTTGTCACAATTATCATCATAGAAGTGTCATATGTATGACAGAAAAAAAATTCGTTCGGCCCAAAATGTCATGGATGTGTCTTTTTTTTGTAGTGACTCAACTTCACACCTTGGAACATAGGCAAGAACTCCTTCTTTGACTATTCCATTTTGAAGTACTTCAAATCGTATCAAGGTATGTACTCATTGAAAAAATCTTATCAAGCGTCTTGATCTATCTCTATAGATCTTGGTGCTCAATGTGTAAGCAGCTTCACCGAGGTCTTTCTTTGAAGAATCTCTTATTCAAGTATCCTTTTATGCTATCCAGAATTTCTATATCATTTCCAATCAACAATATGTCATCTACATATAGTTTTAGAAATGCTACAGAGCTCCCACTCACTTTTTGTAAATACAGGTCTTCTCCAAAAGACTGTATAAAACAATATGCTTTGATCAACTCATCAAAGCATATATTCCAACTCTGAGATGCTTGCACGAGTCCATAGATGGATCACTGGAGCTTGCACATTTTGTTAGCACCTTTAGGATTGACAAAACCTTCTGGTTGCATCATATACAACTCTTCTTTAAGAAATCCATTAAGGAATGTAGTTTTGACATCCATTTTCCAGATTTCATAAAATGTGGCAATTGCTAACATGATTCGGACAGACTTAAGCATCGATACGAGTGAGAAAAATCTCATCGTATTCAACACCTTGAAATTGTCGAAAAACCTTTTGCGACAAGTCGAGCTTTGTAGATAGTAACACTACTATCAGTGTCCATCTTCCTCTTGAAGATCCATTTTTTCTCAATGGCTTGCCTATAATTGGGCAAGTCAACCAAAGTCCATACTTTGTTCTCATACATGGATCCCATCTCAGATTTCATGGCCTTAAACCATTTTGCGGAATCTGGGCTCATCATCGCTTCCTCATAGTTCGTAGGTTCGTTATGGTCAAGCAACATGACCTCCAGAACAGGATTACTGTACCACTCTGGTGCGGATCATACTCTGGTAGACCTACGGGGTTTGGTAGTAACTTGATCTGAAGTTTCATGATCATCATCATTAATCTTCCTCACTAATTGGTCTAGGTATCACTGGAACTGATTTCAGTGATGAACTATTTTCCAATTCGAGAGAAGGCACTATTACCTCATCAAGTTCTACTTTTCTCCCACTCACTTCTTTTGAGAGAAACTCCTTCTCTAGAAAGGATCCATCTTAGAAACGAATATTTTTGCCTTCGGATCTGTGATAGAAGGTGTACCCAACAGTTTCCTTTGGGTATTTTATGAACACGCACTTCTCCGATTTGGGTTCGAGCTTATCAAGTTGAAACTTTTTCACATAAGCATCGTGATACGTCTCCAACGTATCTATAATTTTTGATTGATCCATGCTACTTTATCTATTGTTTTAGGCAATATTGGGCTTTATTATACACTTTTATATTATTTATGGGACTAACCTATTAACCGGAGGCCCAGCCCAGATTTGCTGTTTTATGCCTATTTCAGTGTTTCGAGGAAAAGGAATATCAGACGGAGTCAAAACGGAACGAAATCAACTGGAGAAGTTATTTTTGGAAGGAAAGCCACCCGATGGACTTGGAGTGCACGTCAGGAAAGAAGGGAGGTGCTCACGAGGGT
>NC_041385.1:737721926-737736756 GCF_002162155.2 Triticum dicoccoides
ATATATACCTACGTACCCTAAAACTTCCAAAACAGAAGATAGATCGGGAGTTCCGCCGCCGCAAGCCTCTGTAGCCACCAAAAACCTCTCGGGAACCCATTCCGGCACCCTGTCGGAGGGGGATCCCATCACCGGTGGCCATCTTCATCATCCCGGCACTATCCATGACGAGGAGGGAGTAGTTCACCCTCGGGGCTGAGGGTATGTACCAGTAGCTATGTGTTTGATCTCTCTCTCTCTCTCGTGTTCTCTCTTGTGTTCCTCTATGGCACGATCTTGATGTATCCCGAGCTTTGCTATTGTAGTTGGATCTTATGATGTTTCTCCCCCTCTACTCTCTTGTGATGAATTGAGTTTCCCCTTTGAAGTTATCTTATTGGATTGAGTCTTTTTTTAGAACACTTGATGTATGCTTGCCGTGATTATCTATGGTGACAATGGGATATCATGTGCCACTTGATGTATGTTTTGGTGACCAACTTGCGGGTTTCGTGACATTGGGAACCTATGCATAGGGGTTGGCACACGTTCTTGACTCTCCGATAGAAACTTTGGGGCACTCTTTGAAGTACTTTGTGTTGGTTGGGTGAATCTGACATTGTGTGATGCATATCGTATAATCATGCCCACGGATACTTGAGGTGATAGTGGAGTATCTAGGTGACATTAGGGTTTTGGTTGATTTGTATCTTAAGGTGTTATTCTAGTACGAACTCTTTTATAGATTGATCCGAAAGAATAGCTTTGAGGTGGTTTCGTACCCTACCATAATCTCTACGTTTGTTCTCCGCTATTAGTGGCTTCAGAGTGACTCTTTCTTGCATGTTGAGGGCTTGTTATATGATCTATCTATGTTATTATTGTTGAGAGAACTTGCACTAGTGAAAGTATGAACCCTAGGCCTTGTTTCCTATCATTTCAATACCGTTTACGCTCACTTTTACCACTTGTTACCTTGCTGTTTTTATATTTTCAGATTACAAAAACCTACATCTACTATCTATTTTGCACTTGTATCACCATCTCTTCGCCGAATTAGTTCACCTATACAATTTACCATTATATTGGGTGTGTTGGGGACACAAGTGACTCTTTCTTATTTGGTTGCACGGTTGTTTGAGAGAGACCATCTTAATCCTACGCCTCCCATGGATTGATAAACCTTAGGTCATCCACTTGAGGGAAATTTGCTACTGTCCTACAAACCTGTGCACTTGCAGGCCCAACAACGTCTACAAGAAGAAGGTTGTGTAGTAGACATCAAGCTCTTTTCTGGCGCCGTTGCCGGGGAGGCTAGGTAAAGGGCACTCACTCACAACCCGTCAACTAAGCTCTTTTCTGGCGCCGTTGCCGGGGAGGTGAGTGCTTGAAGGTATATCTTTAGATCTTTCAATCGAATCTTTTTGTTTCTTGTTTTAGCACTAGTTTAGTTTATAAAAGAAAATTACAAAAAAATGGAATTGAGTTTGTCTCATACGCTTCACCTTTTTAATATCTTTCGTGAGTATGATGGAAAGGAAAATTGTGCCAAAGTATTAGAAGAAGAATGCATTAAATTGTTTGGCACTAAATCTTTGAATGATGAGCATGATTGCAATGTTGTTAGTACGAATTCTTTGAATATCCATGATGCTAATGATGATTGCACTAGTTATGATGAAAATATCTCTTATGAGCATGTCAACTTTTGTGGAGTGCATGTTTGCATGAACACACCAAATAGAGAAGATATTTATTGCAAGAGGCATAAGTACTTAGAAACCAAATTGTTGCAAGAAGAGCTAGATGAATGTGCTGAAAGATTCAATATTTTTCGCGCTCCTTGTGAACTTTGCAATGAACATGGTCATTTAAAGCTCCAATGCTATTTGTTTCATGATCAAGTTGTGTCCAAATATTGTGATAATTTGATTACCCTTGAGCATCATAAAGAGCTTAGTCTTCTTTTGGGGTATGAAGAAATGAAACGTATAACCAAGGGTATTTCAAAATTTAATCTTGATAGATTTCTTGATTTTGATCTAGAGAAGATTTGTATGTATTGTGCGGAGAATTGCATTGAAAATCCTTATATTGCCAATTACATAAAGAAAACAAAACAAATAGAGGATGATGAGAATACTAATGAAAGGGAAGAGACTTCCCAATCTCCTCCTATTATTTCTTATGATGAATCAGGTAACGAGGAGGAGCTTTCTATTCAACCAATCTCATCAATAAGGAGCTCAAAGAGGAAGGTTGAACCTACACATAATGTGAAGAAGAAAAAGAAAAGAAGGAGCAACAAAGGTAAAAAGGTATCCCTCCCAAATGGTGTTGCTCCTACTACTACTTGTGATGATGATAATTGCTATACTATTGGTGCTATCCATATTTTTAAAGATGAGAGTGATTATGCTTATGATAAAGGGCCCAAGCTTGGGGAAGCTATGTTTGATGAGGATGAAATATTTGAGAATACATTTGCTGGAATTAATGTTTGTCCCAAGCTTGGGGATGCTATGTTTAATAATGATGATATTTTTAGCCTCTCAAGTTTTGATATGCAAAGTAGTTATGACGATAGCATGCCTTCTACCTATGATGATTGGGTTTGGAAGAGTGTCAACTTTAGGAAGTAGCGATCCCACAATATTGGAGGATGTTGAATCTTATAATATTTATGAAAGTGGATTTGTAAGAGTGTCAACTTTATTTAGTGATTCCACTATCTTGGGAGAGGTTTCAATCGATTATGATGAGAACGAAGTTGCTACTTATGATGATTATTGTGATGAAACTTATGCTATAAAAAGTAGTGATGATTATATTTAAAAATCTTGTCATGATTATGATTACCCTTTCTCTGAACATTACTCTTTTAATGTGGAAACAATTTTTAGTGTTCAAGTCTCTTATGATACACCCACTATTCCGAATGAGAAGAATTTTGCTTATGAGGAGAGTAGTAAATTTTCTATGCTAGTAGATCATGAAAAGAATGCTTTAGTTGCTGGTTATATTGTTGAATTTATTCATGATGCTACTCAAAATTATTATGAGGGAGGAATATATGCTTGTAGGAATTGCAATAATGTCAAGTTTCCTCTCTATGTGCTTAAAATCTTGAAGTTATGCTTGTTTTACCTTCCTATGCAAGTTGATTATTGTTCCCATAAGTTGTTTGCTCACAAAATCCCTATGCATAGGAAGTGGGTTAGACTTAAATGTGCTAGTCATATGCTTCATGATGCTCCCGCTATGTTTCAATTCTTGTCTTTTATGTGAGCATCATTATCATCATCATGCCTAGCTAGAAAGGCATTAAAGAAAAGCGCTTGTTGGGAGACAACCCAATACTTATACTTACTGTTTTTGCGTGTTCACATGATTATTCCACTGTAGTAATCATGTTTTATAGCTTTTGTTTCAATAAAGTGCCAAGTAAGACCTTTAGGATGGCTTACGGTGATAGTTGTGTTGATCCTGCTGAAAATCAGAAACTTTTGCACCCAGAAAATTAGTTTTGTTAATTCACATGAATGTTCTTCTGATATGGTTCTTTTATATATGGATTGGTACACAAATTTCTTAGGTCTTCCTAATTTGGTAGAATTTTTGGAGTTCCAGAAGTATACGTTTGATACAGATTACTACAGACTGTTCTGTTTTTGACAGATTCTGTTTTCTATGTGTTGTTTGCTTATTTTGATGAATCTATGAGTAGTATTGGAGGGTATGAACCATAGATAAGTTGAAGTACAGTAGATATTACACCAATATGGATTTATAATGAGTTCATTACAGTACCTAAGTGGTTGTTTTATTTTCTTATACTAACGGAGCTTACGAGTTTTGTGTTGAGTTTTGTGTTGTGAAGTTTTCAAGTTTTGGGTAAAGATTCGATGGACTATGGAATAAGGAGTGGCAAGAGCCTAAGATTGGGTATGCCCAAGGCACCCCAAGGTAATATCAAAGGACAACCAAGATCCTAGGCTTGGGGATGCCCCGGAAGGCATCCCCTCTTTCGTCTTCGTTCATCGGTAACTTTATTTGGAGCTATATTTTTATTCACCACATGATATGTGTTTTGCTTGGAGCGTCATTTACTTTTGTTAGTTTTTGCTTTCTGTTAGTTAGAATAATGTTTTGCATCTTTAGTTCCAATAAGAAAGTCAAGGATAGCCTTTGCCATGCTTATTTTGCTAGTATACATGTTGCTGTTTGAAAACAGAAAGTTTACCATTGTTGCAAAAATTCCCTAGAAAAGTCAGAGAGTGGTATAATGTTGAATATTTTTGAATATTGAGCTATGATGAATTTATTACAGTGGGAATTTTAGTTCATAATTTTTGGAGTTAGGGAAGTATGATGACTCTTGCATGCTTTACAGACGGTACTGTTTTGGCAGATTGCTGTTATGGTTGCATTGTTTGCATATGTTTGCTTGTTTAATGATTCTATTTGAAGATAGGAGTATTAAATATGCAGAGGCATTTAGTATTCAATGTTGAATAATAATTTTAGTGATTTGTTACAGTAGAAAATGATAAGGTTTTGCATTGGTTTATACTAACCTATCTCACGAGTTCTTGTTGAGTTTGTTGTGGATGAAGCTTTTGATAAAAAGAGAAACCATGATATGAGAGGAATTAAGGGGACACAAAAGTTCAAGCTTGGGGATGCCCTAGGCACCCCAAGATAATATTTCAAGAATTCTCAAGCATCTAAGCTTGGGGATGCCCCGGTAGGCATCCCACCTTTCTTCTTCAACAACTATCGGTTAGTATCGGTTGAGCCTAAGTTTTTGCTTCTTCACATGAGTTGTGCTATCCTTGCAATGTAGTTTTCTTTAGCTTTGCTTGCTGTTTGAATAAAGTATCAAGATCTTAAATTATTGAATGAGAGAGAGTCTTCGCATAGTTGCATAATTATTTAGCTACTCATTGATCTTTACTTATATCTTTCGGAGTAGTTTGTCATTTGCTCTAGTGCTTCACTTATATCTTTTAGAGCACGTTGGTGGATTTGTTTTATAGAAACTATTGATCTCTCATGCTTCACTTAGATTATTTTGAGAGTCTTTAATAGCATGGTAATTTGCTTAATGTTAATATACTTGGTATTCAAGATATGTGAAACTTTCTTTTGAGTGAATTGAATACTAAGATAAGTTTGATGCTTGATAATTGTTTTGAGATATGGAGGTGATAATATCAAAGTCGTGCTACTTGGGTAATTGTGAATTTGAGAATGCTTGTGTTGAAGTTAGCAAGTCCCGTAGCATGCACGTATGGTTAAAGTTGTGTAACAAATTTGAAACATGAAGTGTACCTAGCTTGTGCATCCTTATGAGTGGCGGTCGGGGATGAGCGATGGTCTTTTCCTACCAATCTATCCCCGTAGGAGCATGCGTGTAGTGCTTGATTTTTGATGACTTCTAAACCTTTGCAATAAGTATATGAGTTCTTTTGACTAATGTTGAGTCCATGGATTATACGCACTTTTACCTTTCCGCCTTTGCTAGCCTCTTCGGTACCGTGCATTGCCCTTTCTCACCTTGAGAGTTGGTGCAAACTTCGCCGGTGCATCCAAACCCCGTGATATGATATGCTCTATCACACATAAACCTCCTTATATCTTCCTCAAAACAGCCACCATACCTACCTATCATGGCATTTCCATAGCCATTCCGAGATATATTGCCATGCAACTTCCATCATCATATTCATGACATACATTACTTTTGTCATATTGCCATTGCATAATCATGTAGTTGACATCGTATTTGTGGCAAAGCCACCATGCATTATTTTTCATAGGTGTCACTCTTGATTCATCGCACCATCCCGGTACACCGTCGGAGGCATTCATATAGAGTCATATCTTGTTCTAAGTTTCGAGTTGTAATCCTTATGTTGTAATCAATAGAAGTGTGATGATCATCATTATTAGAGCATTGCCCAAATAAAAAAAGAGAAAGGCCAAAAATAAAAATAAAAAGAAAGGCCCAAAAAAAAGAAAGGAAAAGGGCAATGCTACTATCTCTTTTTCCACACTTGTGCTTCAAAGTAGCACCTTGTTCTTCATGTAGTGAGTCTCATATATTGTGCTTCAAAGTAGCACCTTGTTCTTCATGTAGTGAGTCTCATAAGTTGTCTTTCTATACTAGTGGGAATTTTTCATTATACAACTTGGCTTGTATATTCCTACGATGGGCTTCCTCAAATGCCCTAGGTCTTCATGAGCAAGCAAGTTGGATGCACACCCACTAGTTTTCTTTTGTTGAGCATTCATAGCTCTAGTGCATCCGTTGCATGGCAATCCCTACTCCTCATGTTGACATCAATTGATGGGCATCTCCATACCCCGTTGATTAGCCTCGTCAATGTGAGACTTTCTCCTTTTTTCTCTTCTCCACACAATCCCCATCGTCATATTCTATTCCACCCATAGTGTTATATCCATGGCTCACGCTCATGTATTGCTTGAAGGTTGAAAAAGTTTGAGATTATTTAAGTATGAAACAATTGCTTGGCTTGTCATCGGGGGTATAGAAGTTGGGAACATCTATATGATTTTGTACGGATGAACTTTTTTTTGCCATGTTATTTTGAGAAGACGTGATTGCTTTGATTAGTATGCTTGAAGTATTATTATTTTTGTGTCAATATGAACTTTTGTCTTGAATCTTTTGGATCTGAATATTCATATCACAATTAAGAAGTTTTACATCGAAATTATGCCAAAGTATCACTCCGCATCAAAAATTCTTTTTTAACATTTACCTACTCGAGGACGAGTAGGAATTAAGCTTGGGGATGCTTGATACGTCTCCAATGTATCTATAATTTTTGATTGCTCCATGCTACTTTATCTACTGTTTTAGGCAATATTGGGCTTTATTATCCACTTTTTTATTATTTTTGGGACTAACCTATTAACCGGAGGCCCAGCCCAGATTTGTTGTTTTATGCCTATTTCAGTGTTTCGAGGAAAAGGAATATCAGATGGAGTCAAAACAGAACGAAATCAACTAGAGAAGTTATTTTTGGAAGGAAAGCCACCCGATGGACTTGGAGTGCACGTCAGGAAAGAAGGGAGGTGCTCACGAAAGTGGGGGCGCCCCCCCCCCCCCCCCGGGCGCGCCCCCTGCCTCGTGGCCCCCCCTTTGGTCCACCGACGTACTCCTTTTACCCATATATACCTACGTACCCTAAAACTTCCAGAACAGAAGATAGATTGGGAGTTCCGCCGCCGCAAGCCTCTGTAGCCACCAAAAACATCTCGGGAGCCCGTTCCGGCACCCTGCCGGAGGGGGATCCCATCACAGGTGGCCATCTTCATCATCCCGGTGCTATCCATGACGAGGAGGGAGTAGTTCACCCTCAGGGCTGAGGGTATGTACCAGTAGCTATGTGTTTGATCTCTCTCTCTCTCTCTCTCGTGTTCCTCTATGTCACGATCTTGATGTATCCCGAGCTTTGCTATTGTAGTTGGAACTTATGATGTTTCTCCCCCTCTACTCTCTTGTGATGAATTGAGTTTCCCCTTTGAAGTTATCTTATCGGATTGAGTCTTTTTTGAGAACACTTGATGTATGTCTTGCCGTGATTATCTGTGGTGACAATGGGATATCATGTGCCACTTGATGTATGTTTTGGTGATCAACTTGCGGGTTTCGTGAAATTGGGAACCTATGCATAGGGGTTGGCACACGTTCTTGACTCTCCGATAGAAACTTTGGGGCACTCTTTGAAGTACTTTGTGTTGGTTGGGTGAATTTGAGATTGTGTGATGCATATCGTATAATCATGCCCACGGATACTTGAGGAGACAATGGAGTATCTAGGTGACATTAGGGTTTTTGGTTGATTTGTATCTTAAGGTGTTATTCTAGTACGAACTCTTTTATAGATTGATCCGAAAGAATAGCTTTGAGGTGGTTTCGTACCCTTCCATAATCTCTACGTTTGTTCTCCGCTATTAGTGGCTTCGGAGTGACTCTTTGTTGCATGTTGAGGGCTTGTTATATGATCTATCTATGTTATTATTGTTGAGAGAACTTGCACTAGTGAAAGTATGAACCCTAGGCCTTGTTTCCTATCATTGCAATATCGTTTATGCTCACTTTTACCACTTGTTACCTTGCTGTTTTTATATTTTCAGATTACAAAATCCTACATCTACTATCTATTTTGCACTTGTATCACCATCTCTTCGCCGAACTAGTGCACCTATACAATTTACCATTGTATTGGGTGTGTTGGGGACACAAGAGACTCTTTGTTATTTGGTTGCAGGGTTGTTTGAGAGACACCATCTTCATCCTACGCCTCCCACGGATTGATAAACCTTAGGTCATCCACTTGAGGGAAATTTGCTACTGTCCTACAAACATGTGCACTTGCAGGCCCAACAACGTCTACAAGAAGAAGGTTGTGTAGTAGACATCACATCGCAACTCCAAACTTTAAGAAACGACAGCTTAGGTTTATTGCTAAACCATAGTTCATACGGTGTCGTCTCAATGGATTTTGATGGTGCCCTATTTAAAATGAATGCAGCTGTTTCTAATCCATAACCCCAAAACGATAGTGGTAAATCGGTAAGATACATCATAGATCGCACCATATCCAAATAAAGTGCGGTTACGATGTTCGGACACACCAGTACGCTGTGGTGTTCCATGTGGCGTGAGCTATGAAACTATTCCACATTGTTTTATATGAAGGCCAAACTCGTAACTCAAATATTCTCTTCCACGATCAGATCATAGAAACTTTATTTTCTTGTTATGATGGTTCTCCTACTTCACTCTGAAATTCTTTGAACTTTTCAAATGTTTCAGACTTGTGTTTCATTAAGTAGATATACTCATATCTTCTCAAATCATCTGTGAAGGTCAGAAAATAACGATACCCGCGACGAGCATCAACACTCATTGGACCGCATACATCGGTATGTATTATTTCCAACAAGTTAGTAGCTCGTTCCATTGTTCTGGAGAACGGAGTTTTAGTCATCTTGCCCAAAAGGCATGGTTCGCAAGCATCAAATGATTCATAACCAAGTGATTCCGAAGATCCATCTTTTTGGAGTTTCTTCATGCACTTTACACCGATATGACCCAAACGACAGTGCCACAAATAAGTTGCACTATCATTATTAACTTTGCATCTTTTGGCATCAATATTATGAATATGTGTATCACTACGATCGAGATCCAACAAACTATTTTCGTTGGGTGTATGACCATTGAAGATTTTATTCATGTAAACAGAACAACAATTATTCTCTGACTTTAAATGAATAACCGTATTGCAATAAACATGATCAAATCATATTCATGCTCAACGCAAATGCCAAATAACATTTATTTAGGTTTAACACTAATCCCGAAAGTATAGGGAGTGTGTGATGATGCTCATATCAATCTTGGAACTACTTCCAACACTCATCGTCACTTCCCCTCAACTAGTCTTTGTTTATTATGTAACTCCTATTTCGAGTTACTAATCTTAGTAACCGAACAAGTATCAAATACTCAGGGGCTAGTATAAACACTAGTAAGGCACACATCAATAACCTGTATATCAAATATACCCTTGTTCACTTTGCCATCCTTCTTATCCACCAAATATTCAGGGCATTTCCGCTTCCAGTGACCATTTCCTTTGCAGTTTAAGCACTCAGTTTCAAGCTTTGTCCAGCTTTGGGCTTCTTCGGGAGTGACAACTTGCTTGTCATTCTATTTGAAGTTCCCTTTCTTTCCCTTTGCCCTTTTCTTGAAACTAGTGGTCTTGTCAATCATCAACACTTGATGCTCTTTCTTGATTTCTACCTTCATTGATTTCAACATCGCGAAGAGGTCGGGAATCGTTTTCGTCATCCTTTGCATACTATAGTTCATCACGAAGTTCTACTAACTTGGTGATGGTGACTAGAGAACTCTGTCAATCACTATCTTATCTGGAAGATTAACTCCCACTTGATTCAAGCGATTGTAGTACCAAGACAATCTGAGCACATGCTCACTAGTTGAGCGATTCTCCTCCATCTTTTAGCTATAGAACTTGTTGGAGACTTCATATCTCTCAACTCGGGTATTTGCTTGAAATATTAACTTCAACTCCTCGAACATCTCATATGGTCCATGACGTTCAAAACATCTTTGAAGTCCCGATTCTAAGCCGTTAAGCATGGTGCACTGAACTATCAAGTAGTCATCATATTGAGCTAGCCAAACGTTCATAATGTCTACATCTGCTCTTGCAAGAGGTCCGTCACCTAGCGGTGCATCAAGGACATAATTCTTCTGTGCAGCAACGAGGATAAACCTTAGATCACGAACCTAGTCCGCATCATTGCTACTATCATCTTTCAACATAGTTTTCTCTAGGAACAAATCAAAATAAACATAGGGAAGCAACAATGTGAGCTATCTACAACATAATTTGAAAAATACTATCAGGACTAAGTTCATGATAAATTAAAGTTCAATTAATCATATTACTTAAGAACTCCCACTTAGATAGACATCCCTCTAATCATCTAAGTGATCATGTGATCCAAATCAACTAAACCATGTCCGATCATCACGTGAGATGGAGTAGTTTTCAATGGTGAACATCACTATGTTGATCATACCTACTATATGATTCACGCTCGACCTTTCGGTCTCCAGTGTTCCGAGGCCATATCTATATATGCTAGGCTCGTCAAGTTTAACCTGAGTATTCCGTGTGTGCAACCTTTTTGCACCCGTTGTATTTGAACGTAGAGCCTATCACACCCGATCATCATGTGGTGTCTCAGCATGAAGAACTTTCGCAACGGTGCATACTCAGGGAGAGCACTTATACCTTGAAATTTAGTGAGAGATCATCTTATAATGCTACCGTCAATTAAAGCAAAATAAGATGCATAAAGGATAAACATCACATGCAATCAATATAAGTGATATGGTATGGCCATCATCATCTTGTGCCTGTGATCACCATCTCCGAAGCACCGTCATGATCACCATCGTCACCGGCGCGAAACCTTGATCTTCAATGTAGCATCGTTGTCGTTTCGCCACCTATTGCTTCTACGACTATCGCTACCGCTTAGTGATAAAGTAAAGCAATTACAGGGCGATTGCATTGCATACAATAAAGCAACAACCATATAGCTCCTCCCAGTTGCCGATAACTCAGTTACAAAACATGATCATCTCATACAATAAAATATAGCATCACGTCTTGACCATATCACATCACAACATGCCCTGCAAAAACAAGTTAGACATCCTCTACTTTGTTGTTGCAAGTTTTACGTGGCTGCTACGGGCTGAGCAAGAACCGTTCTTACCTATGCATCAAAACCACAACGATAGTTCGTCAAGTTAGTGATGTTTTAACCTTCTCAAGGACCGGACGTAGCCACACTCGGTTCAACTAAAGTTGGAGAAACTGACACCCGCCAGCCACCTATGTGCAAAGCACATCGGTAGAACCAGTCTCGCGTAAGCGTACGCGTAATGTTGGTCCGGGCCGCTGCATCCAACAATACTGCCGAACCAAAGTATGACATGCTGGTAAGCATTATGACTTGTATCGCCCACAACTCACTTGTGTTCTACTCGTGCATATAACATCTACGCATAAAACCTGCATTGGATGCCACTGTTGGGGAACGTAGTAATTTCAAAAAAATTCCTACGCACACGCAAGATCATGGTGATGCATAGCAACGAGAGGGGAGAGTGTGTCCACGTACCCTCGTAGACCGAAAGCGGAAGCGTTAGAACAACGCGGTTGATGTAGTCATACGTCTTCACGGCTCGACCGATCAAGCACCGAAAACACGGCACCTCCGAGTTCTAGCACACATTCAGCTCGATGACGTCCCTCGAACTCCGATCCAGCTGAGTGTCGAGGGAGAGTTCCGTCAGCATGACGTCGTGGTGACGATGATGATGTTCTACCGTCGCAGTGCTTCGCCTAAGCACCGCTACAATATTATCGAGGAGGACTATGGTGGAGGGGGGCACTGTACATGGCTAAGAGATCAATGATCTGTTGTTGTGTCTAGAGGTGCCCCCCAGTCCCCGAATATAAAGGAGCAAGGGGGGAGGGCCGGCCGGCTAGGGAGGAGGCGCGCCAAGGGCTTCCTTGTTGGATTAGGAGAAGGGGGGAAAGAGGAGGGAGAGAGAGGAAGGAAAGGGGGGGCGCCGCCCCCCTCTCCTTGTCCTATTCGGACTAGGGGGGAAGGGGCACGCGGCCCTGCCCTGGCCTCCTCTCCTCTTCTCCACTAAGGCCCACTATGGCCCATTAAGCCTCTGGGGGGTTCCGGTAACCCCTTGGTACTCCGGCAAAATCCCGATTTCACCCGAAACACTTCCGACATCCAAATATAGGCTTCCAATATATCAATCTTCATGTCTCAACCATTTCGAGACTCCTCGTCATGTCCGTGATCACATCCGGGATTCCGAACAACCTTCGGTACATCAAAACTCATAAACTCATAATATAATCATCATTGAAACTTTAAGCATGCGGACCCTACGGGTTCGAGAACTATGTAGACATGACCGAGACACGTCTCCCGTCAATAACCAATAGCAGAACCTGGATGCTCATATTGGCTCCTACATATTCTACGAAGATCTTTATCGGTCAAACCGCATAACAACATACGTTGTTCCCTTTGTCATCAGTATGTTACTTGCCCGAGATTCGATCGTCGGTATCCCAATACCTAGTTCAATCTCGTTAGTGGCAAGTCTCTTTACTTGTTATGTAATGCATCATTCCGTAACTAACTCATTAGCTACATTGCTTGCAAGGCTTATAGTGATGTGCATTACCGAGAGGGCCCAGAGATACCTCTCCGACAATCGGAGTGACAAAACCTAATCTCGAAATACGCCAACTCAACATGTACCTTTGGAGACACCTGTAGAGCTCCTTTATAATCACTCAGTTACGTTGTGACGTTTGGTAGCACACAAAGTGTTCCTCCGGTAAACGGGAGTTGCATAATCTCATAGTTTTAGGAACATATATAAGTCATGAAGAAAGCAATAGCAACATACTAAACGATCAAGTGCTATGCTAACAGAATGGGTCAAGTCAATCACATCATTCTCCTAATGATGTGATCCCGTTAATCAAATGACAACTCATGTCTATGGCTAGGAAACACAACCATCTTTGATCAACGAGCTAGTCAAGTAGAGGCATACTAGTGACACTATGTTTGTCTATGTATTCACACATGTATTATGTTTCCGGTTAATACAATTCTAGCATGAATAATAAACATTTATCATGAAATAAGGAAATAAATAATAACTTTATTATTGCCTCTAGGGCATATTTCCTTCATTTCCATCATCTGAGTCAAAGTCATATCTCCAGTCCGACCGAACTTCAGGACCAGCTCTCGATATTTAACGCCTTCCTAGAAGGCACACACTGCATGAAGGTCTAATATATTTTCCACTGTGTGATGCAAAGTGGTCCACCTCTGAATGAAATCTCTTAGAGTCTCACTCGGTTTCTGCACACAATGCTGCAATTTTGTCAACCCCGCTGGCCGCTTGCAAGTGCCCTCAAAAGTTTTGACGAACACTCGACCAAGCTCTTCCCAACTAAATATGCTTCCTGGAGCTAACTGAGTCAACCATGCTCTGGCTGACCCTTCCAACATCAGAGGAAGATGCTTCATTGCCACTTCATCATTCCCGCCACCAATCTGGATAGCCACTCGGTAATCCTCAAGCCAAGTTTCAGGCTTGGACTCTCCAGTGAACTTGCTGACTCCAGTCGCCAACCTGAAGTTGGGACGAATCACTGCAGCCCTGATGGCTCTGCTGGAACACTCTGGACCCGAAACATGAACTCTGCTGCCAGTCGGACGATCTCTGCCAAGGTCTTCCCCGTGCGCTCTATTCCGGTCGACTAGACCTTGAACGAGAATAGATCTTGCATCAAAGCCTGGCTCTTTTGGGTTGACTGGTGCTCTGCGCTCGCCACTGTGAAGGCGTCTATCATCGTACTATCGAGGCACATATGACGCACTCCTCGGAGGAGGTGTGGGCACTCGACAAAGATTGTCGCGGTCGAGTCGGTGATCATACTGCCCACGGCCTTCACGCTGCAGAGGCAATCTTGGACTGTGGGCCGACTGAACAGTATCCGCTACCACGGATCTGCTATGAATCGTATTCCGCGACTGAGACACTGTTGTGTTATGCTCCCCTGCTGCCTGGAGTAAGGCCCGGATCTGCATCAAACCTTTGTCAGCCTCCGACTGGGAAGGTTGAATTGACTCTGCTATTCGGGTCGCAGCTGTGAGATTTTGAATCGGAGTGCGGTATACCTTAGGTGGAGGCGGGAAAAGCTGTCGTCAACTAGACTCAGGGATCCGCTCCCGAGCACGCTCGTCGAGCGCGCGCTAGAGGTTCTCCAGTCGAGTGTGCTCAGCCAGATTAGCCAAGCGCACCTCCTCCAAGGCCCGAGCCTCAGGGGTTTCTCCAACGATGGATGTCTGGAGTGCATCCATGTTGCGGCGACGAAGTTCTTCCTTCTGCTATGAAGGGAGGGGTTCGGGATGGTACTCCTCGTGGACGCACGACGGATCGCCGCCACCATCCCCGCCGTCTTCACGGCGGAAACCAGGCGGACTGCGTGGTCCGTCGACCATCAAGACTTCAGCCGCAGGGTCACTGCTATCGCACTCAGATGCGGTCTCGGCGGAGCCAGACGACAGGTCGAACAGGCCGTGGAGAGTTTTGTCGCCCAGTCATTTGCTTTCTTCCTTAATATTTACATACTGGATACTCCTTGTGTTTTTACTT
>NC_041385.1:737736942-737770950 GCF_002162155.2 Triticum dicoccoides
TGTGTTAAATCTTATAAATAATGAAGGAAAGGACTATCTCGTGAGAATCTCATGATATTGCTCAAACTTCTTTCTTTTGCAGAAAAAACAGAAGATGTCACTAGGGGAGAAATGATTGTACTGCAACCTTGTTTTCCTGACATTTCTACGTGCCTAGCCTGGAAGAGGGGACAAAGGAGTACTGCCAATACAGTGATATGCTCATACGAACAACTCGTCAGACCAAAGCAAACCAAAACTGTAGCATGTGAGCTGAACTGATGAAAGATAGCTTAAAATAAACTCCAGAATCAGGAGGTGTTAAATTTGGAGTTGTCAACACACATAGAGTTGGCGAGCGGTAGGAGGGGATGAACAACAACTTATCCTGATATGTTAAACAACAGTGGAGCAACAACAACTGCTGTAGGACCGAAGCAATCTACCAATGCTGAGAGTTGTCTATGAACTAAGCTCGTTTTTTCCCAGGAAAGGTACTAACCTCGTTTTCGACCGATCGATCGAACGACGAAAGCGCATAGTTAACAATCTAGAAATGACTAATCTCCTTTTGTACGAACTGGATTAGGTTGCAGACAAAGCAGCATGTCTCAGGGCTTTACATATTAGTGAGACCAGGAAGAAACAAACAGGGGCCAAATGCTTTTGGAAGCAATGTTACGGCTGATCTTGACAAAGCTCTGACATCAGGCTCTCTCTACTTGTTAATTTTGATTAGATATATAAGCAATGCATCATCACAAGTCTTGCGCCAAAAGCAACACTCGAGGGAAATTGTACTATAATATGAGGGGGTTCTGCATCCTGTCAATGTCCTGGCACCATTGATCGTTGCATATAAAATCCATGTTAGTCGCGCAGTTAAGAGAATAATTGGCTAGGTTCCATCCTAGTCACACGGTTAATGCAATAAATGGTTAATTTTCCTTGTCTAGTTAGGTCCACTTGTTAGGTGTCTGCTTATTATGGGTTTATTATAGCAAGTGTGTTTAACTTGCTGAACAACACACGGAAGAGGGCACTCCCCTACTCTTGTAGACTCTGGACCTAACACAACACCTACTATTGGATTTGTTTGCATCCTTCTTCGGCGTGCTTATTTGAATTAGTTTTCAAATGCTTTTTATCTTGTTTCTAGCTAGTCTCTACTTTCCACGATCCAAATCAAGGATAGACTTCATTCCACATACTCACAGACCATTTTTCTCCTTAACATATCATATGTAGTGACATGATAGAGAATGTGCCCCCTTTCTATGGGTGCCTATGGATGTATTTGTATATTTCTTGTTTCTGTTTCTTTGTACGGGTTTTCTTGCATGATACAAGCAAATGGTGAGCACGGTTTTGTGTAGCTGGAGCTACACGGTACCCCTTATCTTATCCATCCATTTTGGCATCAAGATCCGTGCAGGCACATTTGTCATTTTTGTTTCTCTCAAACGAAAAAACGTATAAACTTCACACTTTGCAGGACAACAAAACATTCTAATTACTACGTGGGAAAAAACTTCCAGATTTTTTCATGCATTTAAAATGCAAAAATTTATTTTTTTTAATCAAAAAAATCACATTTTGTATATTTATGTTGGTCCAAAAAATCTGAAAGTTTTTTCACACATTGAAGTTGTAAAGTTTGTTTGATCTGGAAAGTTTGAAGTCCATATGTTCTTTCATTTGAGAGAAACGAAAAAGAGAAATCTGCTTGTTGCAAGTTAGTTGAAGAGTACGGATCTCAAAGCAATGTTGAAGGGCTGAAGATAAGAGGTTCCATGTAGGACGAGCTACAAAGGAACTTTGTGCAAATATCTCCTTTCAGTATGATTGTCAGCCACTTCCAGGTTGAAATATAACGAACGGTGGGGGTTTATCCTAACTGTCAATCTTTTAAATCATCTCAAAATACTGCGTAGGTGAATAATCATTAAAAAAAGTGTTTTCCTGCACAAGCCATACATTGGCTGCAATTTTTTTTTGGACATGAATAAAGCCTAAAACCGCGAAACAACAAAACAACATCATGGCTAGGGAACATAGATAACCTCTCTCTGCAAGATGGCCGAAGAACTGGGGTGCATGATTTCATGAGAAGTGAGGCATGCCCCCTACAAGATGTGACGGCTTAGGGCATCTCTACCAGATCCCTCACAAGCGATATTTGGAGGGGATTTTGTTTTTGTTTAGGGAATTAAGCCCCATCTAGCAGATTCACCAAAATCATTAAGCCCCCCCCCCCCCACACACACACACACATGCACATTATCCAAAATATGATGTACAGTGGGTTATAGTAAAAATAGGGACACACCGCATCGCTTCCCGCTCACCCGTAGATTTCGCACTCGACCGCGCCGCCGCCGCCTCTTGCCCCGTTGCCAGCTATCCTCGGTCCCGATGAATGCTGAAAGGAAAACCCACCCCTACTGCACCCTAGCCACCCTCGCCGGCACCGGAGGCCCACGCAAGCCCTCTAAACCATAGCGGCAGACCAAGGAACACAGAGCAAGCTAGTAAGAGATATTGAGGTCGACTGCCCAACAATACGGTATTATTTAGGAAAGAGTTATCATCCTAACATTTGATAACTAGATCGGAAGTTTTTTCCACTAAAAACGAACATATCCAAAATACAACATTTATAACAATCATTTTATTTCTGATACGGCTGGTTCCTTTTTTTTAGAGAGAGAGAGAATACGGCTGGTTCTTTTCTCCCACGCTAGGCTCATAAACGAGGCCCCATCTAGAAGGGGGTATCACAATAGCACATGACGGCTGTATCTCTATCTCTACTACTTAAAAAGAATGTAAGGTTCTCATTTCACCTTTCTTTTCACCACCCCTTCGTTCAACCTTTCATGTATATGATAATCAATCACCTTAATTTACTTACCATCTGAACCAATTCCACTTTAATTTACTTACCAAATTTTTAATCAAAATATAATATAATTCACGGTCAGAATTTGATGAACATTTATTTACACAAAAGCATTATTATTGACAGGTGAATCACAAGTTAACGTACTAAAATATTTATATCTGGTTGCAACGCACGGGCATTGTTCTAGTACAAGTAAAAAATAACAGCACTGGTGTCGAAGGTAAAATAACATTCTGATTGAACTCTCATCCGAACTAAAATAACAATAATACTTTAAGCTAGCTAGCAAGTAAACAAAAGACATACAGTATTAAAGACGTGAGGTGCATGATTAGGGCTTGCAAGTCAAAACTGTTACCAGTTGGGTTAGCGTGAGCCGGAGGGAAAGGCGATAATCTGGCAATCAGCTTCACACGGTTCCTGTATTCTTAAATATTATTTTATCATTATTTGCAATGCGGCGTAGTGCAGTGCATGCAGCTCATATGTTGTGCCGGCCGTCCGTTGATGGCTTTGGCTGGCATAGTTTAGCATATATGTGCATACATGGGGTCTTGTCCGGTCCGGCCAGTTGTGTAGTGTTTCTTTGCTTGTGGAACTGGAACAGCACTCAAAATCAATGAAGACTAATATCTTCCTATGTTTTCTTTCTATATATCGTGATACATAAGGACTATGTATACTATAGTTTAAAAGGAGAGCTGGGAACTTAGGCAAGTGAATAGAATTGGTAACGATTCCTCGGAAGAAAAGATCAGTTTGTTAGGAATAAAACAGACCAATAATGCATGATAATGTATGCAGTGACTTTCTTTTGTGGGGAATGCAGAGACCTTTTTCAAGTGAATGTTTCAATAATGGAGAGGCCAACACCATATATGCATATAAATAAGCAGACAATGTTGAGCATACGAAATTCAAACCTTTTGAAAGAAAAGACCTGGCCAGCAGCACTATTTTTTTAGGTGTGTGCATTCTTTCAGATAGGTACGTACATATATGAGTAACAAAACTGAAACCATACATTTGACTAAGTTATTACCCAAAAAATGCATATGATTTGTGTTATTTGGCGCTCGACCACATCTTTGAGTCGAAAGAAACGATATGGCATCCGCAAAAAGAAAAAATATGGGACGGACCATTTGGAACTTATTTTAGGCGAACAACGTTTGGCACTTTGTCGTAGAAACTACAATTTGGGCCGCTATCCAGGAGCTCGGCTGCCAAATGATCGTCCATCCATATCGATTTCGTGTTATTGCACGCGCGCGCCCGCGGGGGGTGGGGGGGGGGACCACATTATTTTGTCATGCTGACATCACACATTTTTCAACTTTTGTTTATATTTTGAAAGAAATACTAAATACATATGTTATAAAAATGTTTTTAAGTATTTATCGCACATTTGAAATATAAATGATGTACAAAGAAAATGTTTGCTCAAGTTTTGTAAAATGTTTGTACCATTCAAAAAAATGTATGCACATTACGAAAATTTTATGTTTTTCAAAAAAACTAAGTGATTTATTTTAAAATGTTACATAATGTAAAAAATTGTTTCATACCATTCATAATATTGTATAATGCATTTTTTAAGTGTGCACACGTTTCAAAGACAATGTTTGTGACATTTAAAAAAATCAATGTATATAAATGTTCACATAGTTTGAAAAGAATTTTTCGTATCATATAAAAATATCTTTCAACGTGTATTCGGGAAAAAATGTTCAAAACAAATTAGTTGGCAAAACGTTAATCATGTATGCAAAAACATTTAATGTATATAAGAAAAGGTTTTAGATGTATACAAAAAAATTATAATGTGCATGAAAAAATAAGCATCAAAACATACATTTGGAAAATGTTAATCATGTATATGAAAAATGTTGAACGTGTATGAAAAAATGTTCCTGGTGTATACTAAAAACATACAATGTGTATGGGAAAATAGGTATATGTGGACAAAAAAGAATATGGAAAATGTAAAAAAGAAGATTTTTTTAAAGAAACCCAATCAAAACTGAAGAAAGAAACAAACAGAACCGAAGTAAAAGAAAAAGGAAAACCAAAATCCAGAGAAAACCAAAGGAAAACTTGAGAAAAACCAATGCTACAACAGTGTATAAACCGACAAAAAACCATCAAAAAAACTCAAGCATAGCTATGCTATTGGGCCGGCTCAATACCCACCACCATGTAGCTCTCGCGTGTTACGGGTTGGTGCACTAAATATAGCCAGGAAGCCCATCTGTCTGCGCGGCCTGACTTTGTGACCCACGGTCCTTTTTCCCTGCTGCCACTTTGCAACAACACATTGAGGAGAGCAACGCTGTTTTTCAAATACATGTTTCAGAAAATTTCTTTAATTACATATTAAAAATATACATAGTTAACCCTTTCTTAGTGACATGAAACTTTTTAAAAATCTACATGAGCTTTTTTTTGCATTGCATAACCATTTTTCAAAAATATCATGAACATATTTTTAAAAGGCTTGAACATTTTTTTAAATGTCACATACTTTTTTAAATTATACAAATCATTTTTTGAAACTACACGAACATTGTTCTTACATTGCATAAACATTCTTT
This sequence comes from Triticum dicoccoides, assembly GCF_002162155.2. NCBI lineage: Eukaryota > Viridiplantae > Streptophyta > Magnoliopsida > Poales > Poaceae > Triticum > Triticum dicoccoides. The sequence continues at coordinate 737,742,421 of NC_041385.1, forward strand.
TAAATGTCACAACATTTGAAACACATGGAAACTTTTTAAAAATGTGTGTGCATGTTTTTGAATGCTATGACATTTTAAAAGGTTACGCCAACATAAAAATTTACAAGATGTTGCTTTTCTTTCAAATTCACGGTTTTTTTACAATGTTTCAAAATGTAAACAACACTAAAACAATAACAAAAAGGAACAAAGGAAAAAATGCATCAAAATTAGCAGCTTTATTATTGAAGTATAATTCGGTTACAATCCACTGGTAGGTAGCTGACCAGAAAGGCCAGGCTTTGATCAAGACAGCTTTCAATCCCATCTAATGACCCTCATACCCTCTTGGGGTTTAGGTTGCCTTGGGATTGGATTTCTATCTGGGGTCAGCATTCTTCATGCTTACATGTGTCGTCTAGGAGGTTTCATCTGTGGAACGGGAAGGATTTTCTAGCTCCCATGTGCCATGGTTGCACAACGCTTATGTCCACCCTTACCTCTATCCTTCTTTACTGAGCGAGAAAGACACTATCCACATCTATGGACCTCTCCAGCTTTGAGCGAGGCCCCATCCACATAAAATCCGTCAGACTTTGGGTGAGGCCTTACTTTCTATGAACACCTCGCCGTTGCATGAGAAACTTAGCCTCCAACACGCCAAGAGAGAAGACAAGGGCTGGAGGCAATGGCTTTAGGATATGCGTTGATCGGGTCATTAGATCCTTCACATATCTCAAGTCTTTCCCCATTTAATAAGTTTAGCTTTTCAGAGGATCTAAATCAGTCTTCGTCCTTTCACTTTTCAAAGCCCCTCGCAATAAAGATGTAAATTTATTTGCAGAAATTAAGAGATATTTTATTTCCTCGAAATAAAATGAGTTCGATTAGCAACACCAGTCTCTACAACATCAGGATAAATACCTTTTACCCATAACCTTTCCTCGTAGACTTTTTAGTAAAGATCGAGTGATGACTCGAGATAGAACGCTAATGAGACAAAGACTGATAACTTTTTGTTGAAATTTTATTGCTCTCCATACTTCTTACAATTTACTTCTATCTGCTAGCTTGCCCTAAGAAAAACAACAGTTCCACATATATCTTTTGTGATTTTCTATTTGAAACACAAGGGCGCTAAGCAAAGAAGATTTCAATTAACAAATAGTAGGTGATTTTTATTCTTTGGCCCATATCGGTGATATGTAGACTCTCAGCCCTTACTTGAATCATTGGTCCTCCCTATAGGAATAAAGAGACTTTATGCCCTCCCGAAGGAAAATGTTTGGGCCGGTTGGAGCTCGACACGGAGAAAACTATAGATGATCTCCAAAAATGGGCGACACCCATTTATTTCGGTGTCCTCATCCGAGTGTATGTTTGTGTTAGATAGGATATGGAAGGACTTACTTTACTAAAAGATAGGGTGTGTTACTTTCATTCTTTTTTATGCTTACTACTTGCTCTCTCGTGTAAGTGGTTGCGTGACCCTAAGTATAAGGGTGAAGCAACCTAGCAGTAAGTATTTCCTTTAGTAGAGAACCAAGGTTTATCTAACCAGAAGGAGTTCTTTCAGCAAACAAAGTCACTGGTACCTAAACAAAAAACAAGTTTGTCCCCAACACGTCAACAAGGTTGTAAAGCTTCTTGTCTTGCTAGTTACAAGATTAAAATAGGAATTGATAAGTAGATTAAATAAAAGAAATGGCACAACAAAAATAATATTTTTGATAGAGTTTTCAGTAATAGAGAATAGACCCAGGGGGATAGGTTCACTAGTAACATCGCTCATAAGCATACAAGTGTGGTGTGGTGAATAAATTATAGGTGGGCGGTGATTAAGTTGTAATATTTATATTTGTGACTATGACCATTCATAGTATAATCTCGTATAGACATTACGTTCGTGATATGTAGACCATTAACCAACTACTAATACCACACCCCAAGGCTGCTATCCAGCATGCATCTCGAAGTATTAAGTTCATAACGAATAGAGCATTGCAATAGGCAAGATGCATAATGTAAACAGTAAAATTATCAAGTAGTATGACAAGTTGACAACAATAATACTTGTCTTGTCTCTTTCTTTCATTGGGATATAGATCACCGCAAGATTAGTACCTACTATAGTGCACCACTCCCTCTGAACATCTACCCATCAAACTTGGCCCAAGAAGACAAATAGATCAGAGAGCATACAGATCCATTCAATTATACAGCGAAGAAACTTCAAAAGATTTAGTCAATTTCAATGAACAATCTGATCATAAAATGAAAATTCATCATATCACAACAAAGACAATATCGATTACATCAAACTGATCTTGATCATGTGACGTAGCTCACGGGGACTTGGTATTGAAGAACAAGAGAGAGAAAGAGAGAGAGAGAGGGAGGGAGAGAGAGAGGGAATGCCAGCTAGCTGCTGCTACGAACCCTAAGGTCCTAAGGAAACTACTCACACATGGTCACAGTGTTGAAAATATGCCCTACAGGCAATAATAAATGTATTATTATATTTCCATGTTCATTATTAACTTTATGTTTCTATGCTACAATTATGTTGGTTCTTGCATATGACATTCAGAGGAAAACCCAAATACATATGTGGAAATGTAAACACCAAGTGATGCCTATTCTAGCCACTAAGACTAGCTTATATATTGATTGATGATCTTGTCTTCTTGATCATGAGCATTGTTAGTTGTCGGCGTTCTGGGAACGGGGGTCCCCAGACTTGCCTGCCTGCGGCCTGCGGCGTGGCTCAAGTGGAGGCCCAGCACGATCCATCTTCATCAGCACAAGACTCAAGACCCTCACGAGGGGCCAAGCCTCGCGGGGCGGACGACACGGGGATTCCTCAAGAACGACCTTGCCAGGCAAGCTCGCGAGGAGGCGGAGAGATCAAGGAAGTGTACCTCGCGAGGTGCTCGTGACGCAAGCCATGACGATCGAGACCAGGTGGGCGCCGACCCGTGTAGTGTCCTTGTTTCCTCTTTGGTGCAAATGGGGGCAAGCACAGCCGTGGAGTACCGAGGCATCAGGAAAAGGTTGCCATTTCAGTGCAACGAGACCAAGACCAGCGGAGCGGCAGGATGGAGGTCACCGTGGAGCCCAGGACGATGTCATCGCCAGAGCCTTTGGCAGCCAAAGACCAACTTTAGTCAGGATAACTTGTACTATATATTCCCCTTTAAAATGGCCGTTGTTGGCGCCCTTCCCGCTCAATATTTGGGAAGAGGCTCTATAAATAGGGCTAGCCACCACAATAGAGCAGGATCCAGGTTTTGGGAAGACAGAGAGAGAGAGGCGATCGAACTCAGAGAAGCGGTTCATCGCACCAGCTCAAGAACACCTCTCGCGAGGCCGTTCTTCCCCTGTACTGTTCATCATCAGCCTCTGAGGCAATCCACCACACCACACACTCGAGTAGGGTATTACACCACAATGGTGGCCCGAACCAGTATAAATCTCGTGTCCTTTGTGTTGTTCATCGTTTTTAGCTTAGATCTCACGAGACGATCGGACGTAGGTCGGTAGGGGAGAGATCTTCGTGCGCACCCCAAAGTTTGAATCTTAAGGGTCTGCCGAAACCCAACATCCGACAGTTGGCATGCCAAGTAGGGGTGCGCCGGAATCTTTCTTCCGTTGTTCGCGTTTGATCCTCCGTCGTGTCCATGGCTGACGGTCGTCGGGCTCGCGCCGAGCATCGTGCTGCTCTCACTGCCCGCGTCGCCCAGACGGCTCCCATCGATGGGTGACCCCGTCGTTGCCCGTTGCCTGCCGCCAATGCCGCCACCGGCCCGGCAGGGAACAAGCAGCAGGCCTCGTCGCTGCATCCTTCGGTGCAGCGGGAAGGCCGCACCGCCACCCCGTCGCTGACTCCAGCCAGTTTGTCCTCCCACGCCCGTCACGCCCCCACGGACACGCATGCCGCGTTGCTCCTAGCGTGTGAGCTCCTGCACTACCATCCCGTCGACGACCTCTACGAGGAGTGGCTCGCTCGCATCACCGAGCTCGTCAGCGCCGCAGGAGGCTCCCCTGCGCCGTCCCTCTCGCTGCCTCGTCCTCCATCCTTCGCAGGAGGCGCAGATCAGGAGGTGCCTCCGCCACCTCCTCCCCAAGACGGCGCCCTGGCCCCAAGGCGCGCGGCCCCAGGACGAGATCCACCGCGTCCGGCGCCCGCGTGACAAGAAAGGAGCTGCCAAGAAATCCCTCGCCCCCAAGAAGGCGCACGCGTGCTCCCGGCACCAGTGCGCCACGACCGCATCCCCGTGCCAGCACATCAAGACCCCGCACTGTTCCAAGCAGCGGCGCATGAGAATTTCCAGGAGCAAGCCCAGCATCAACAGAGAGCTCCGGTAGCCACCGCAGGCTGCCGCGCCTTCACCGCCGAGCTACGTGGTGTCCCCTGGCTAGGCAAGTTCAAACCCGACCTGCCTCCTCGCTACGACGGCACTGCAGACCCCGCGGAGTTCCTGCAGCTCTATGAGCTAGGGATCGAAGCCGCCAATGGGGATGAAAAGGTCATGGCGAACTAGTTTCCCATGGCACTCAAGGACGGCGCCTGCACCTCGCTCCTGAACCTGCCTCCCGGCATGATCTCCTCCTGGGACGAGATGCGCACTCGCTTCATCGCCAATTTCCAGGGCACTCGCGACCGTCCGCCGACCGTGTGTGACCTGTGCCGCATCAAGCAGCAGCTCGGAGAGACCTTGTAGAAGTACATCTAGCGCTTCAACAATGCTCGCCTCAAGATCCCCAGGGTGACTGAGTAGGCCATCATTTCGGCGTTCTCTGATGGCGTCCGCGACGTCAGGATGAAGGAGGAGTTGGCGATCCATGAAGATCTGTGTATGTCTCTAGAGCTGCTCAACCTGGCGACCAAGTGCGCAAGGGCTGAGGAAGGACGCCTCTCCCTTCTCGAGCTCCCAGCAGCAGATCAAGAAGAAAAGAAAGCCAAGGCCAAAGATGTGAAGCGCAAGGGAGCAGCCGTGCTCGCAGCGGAGCCAAACACAAAGCGCGGCAGGGACCAGCCAGAATTGTCCAAGGGCAGCCGGTACTGTGTGTACCACGATCTCCACACCCACAACACCAACGAATGCCAAGAACTCAGGGCCGTGCAAGAAGGTCGGGTCGGTTGACGCCCGAAGCGCAATGATCGGGGCTATGGCTGAGGCGGAGCAAGAGGCGGAGGACGATGGGACGACCGTGGCCCTCGCCAAGGGTGGCGTGACCGACCTCGCGAGGACCGCTGGCAGGACCAGCCTCGCGAGGGAGCTTGGAGAGATCAGCCTCGTGAGGATCGCCTGCAAGGCAACGCAGGCCTTCCTCCTCTGCCACCACCACCAAGAAGGAATGAAGACCATCATCAGGATGAGGGGGCTGGGGTTTTCCAGGAGCCATGTGCAATCGCTTGCATCCTGGGCGGCGCTCAGGCCCTAGCCTCACAGCGCATCTTCAAGCAGTTTGCTCGCGAGGTGAATGCAGTCCTCCCAAAGCTTGAGGCCACGCGTCCTCTTAGGTGGTCCGCGTGCGCCATCACGTTCAGTTTAGCGGATCAGCTCAAGTGCGCGGCTACGGCCGGTGTCCTCCCAATGCTTTGTTCCCCAGTCATCAGCAATGTGCAAGTCACCAGGACCCTCATCAACGGTGGGGCAGGGCTCAACGTCCTATCCGTCGAGACGTTCAACAATCTCCAAGTGCCATATGATCAGCTTCAGCCAACCAAGCCTTTCTTAGGAGTCACTGATGGCTCCACTGTTCCGATAGGGCAAGTCCGCCTTCCTGTCACCTTTGGACAGCGCAACAACTACCGCACCGAGCTCATTGACTTCGACGTTGCTCATATTCTCTTGCCATACAATGCCATCCTTGGGTATCCGGCCCTGGCCAAGTTCATGGCAGTGACTCACCATGGCTACAACGTCCTCAAATGCCAGGAAGTGGCGGGGTCATCACGATCCCCTGCAAAGAAAAGGATGTGGTGTGCTCCCTCAAGCGCGCCTTCCAAGCCGCGTCAATCGAGGACCCAGACAGCAAGAGTGGAAACCTCTCCAAAGCAGCTCCCAAGAAGAAGAAGACATCACCTGGCTCAAAGCCTCAGGTGGCAGGCACCTCCGGAGGCGCCATAGCCGGACCCGCGCCCAGCCAAGGGGCGCCACCCTCCGCCGCATAGGAAGGCGCACCCGGCGCCCTCCTCGGGCAGGGCTCGGGGTTCTCTCCTGGGGAGCCACCGACTTTGCCAAGATCACGAGGGAGGCGCTTGGGCACCACTTGGAGGCGTGCTTCGTGGCGCGCGTTTCCCTCAGGAAGGAGTAAGGAAAGAAGGACCCAACCCTCAGGAGTTCATCACCAAGGCCGCTCAGGAGTTGCAGGAATCGAGAGTCATATGCGGCAACCGCTGCCTTCCCAGCGTAGCTCCCCATCCAGGTGAGGATGGCGGGCTGCGCGTCTGCATCGACTACCCAGGGCTCAATCGAGTCGCATCTCAGGAGTGCTTCTGGCCTTCGAGCATGGGGCATTGCGCGGGTCCACCGCACAGCTTCGTTCGCATGCCCTCCGGCTTGCCGAACGCGGCTGCAGCTCACCAGCGCCTGATGAGAAGCATTCTAGAAGCTCAGGTGGCCAAGCATCGCGCGTTCCTAGAGGAGATGGAGACGGACCTCACCGAGCCGCCCGGACCTCGCGAGCCTCCCTAGGCTCGGAGCCCCGAGGGCTCGTGAGGATCAGCTTCTTCATCCCGCATCGTCAGCTACTCCAACACTCATCCTACAACAGCATCAGGTGACTTCTTTCAAGTTTCGTTTCAGCTGGGGGCGCCCCCAGGGCTGCATCATTCCCAGGTCATGTGGGTCCGTCCCTGCGGCATATATCCATTTTGCTTATGTCTTCTTCTTACCTTGTTGGGGGCGCCCCTCGGGCTGCATCATCCCCAAGCCGCTTGGGCCTGACCCAGTGGCGTTTGCTTTCTCTGCGTCAATCTAAGTTGATTTGCTTCTTCATGATTAACCTGCTGGAGATAATCGCTTGCTCGGTTGACACCTACCTTTGGAGCTGCTCGCTCTGGCACGGTGCTTGCGCATGGGTCCATCCTTGCAACACCGACAAATCTGAGTGGTCGAGCTCTGGCCACGGCAGCCCTGCATAGCGCCACCTCACCAGGACCTCAGTGCCCCAATCACTCCCTCGGAGCAGCCAATGGCTGGCTGGCAACCGTAATGGCACGCCTTGTTTTCCCTCATGGTTGGTGTGCAGGATCCGCTTAAGGAATAACGTGGGGGGCGTCGTGAGCTCCCTCTCCCTCTCTCCCGTATGGTCTGCTTGCACGTTAAAAGGGGGGCGCCTGAGCATCGCGACTCATTGGCTCTTACTGGCTCTCCAGCACTCACCCCCTGGCCTTGACCCACGGCATCGCGACCTGTCATACCAGCAGCGGCTGAGCTCGCTCGAGGGCCGGGACCTGAGGATGTAGAGCACGAAGGAAAGTGCGGGGAAGAGGGGAGAAGCTCACGAGGGCCTGACCCAGCAACACCCCAGCTGCCGGCACGCAGGCCCGGCATCTCGCCAAGGAACTACTCCAAACTCATGAGATAAGTCACGCCTCAGCGAAAGCTAAATCAACGCGATGCTAATTCCACGACTAGTGCAGCTCTGTCACGGCAACGCTGCCTTCCTTTCTCTCCTGGCGGAGGCTGCTTGAGCGCTAAAGGGGACCTCCTGAGCATCGCGACTCAGGGGCTCTTACTGGACCTCATGCCGCTCACCTCCTGGCCTTGACCACGGCATCGCGACCTGGCATACCAGCTGTCGGTGTCAAAACCGGCGGATCTCGGGTAGGGGGTCCCGATCTGTGCGTCTTAGGCTGATGGTAACAGGAAGCAAGGGACACAATGTTTACCCAGGTTCGGGCCCTCTCGATGGAGGTAAAACCCTACTTCCTTCTTGATTAATATTGACGATATGAGTAGTACAAGAGTAGATCTACCACGAGATCGTAGAGGCTAGACCCTAGGAGCTAGCCTATGATGATTATGATTGTAATTGTGATCGGCCTTCTAAGGACCAACCTCTCCGGTTTATATAGACACCGGAGAGGGCTACGGTTTTCATGGAGTCGGTTACAAGGAAGGAAATATAATATCCGGATCGCCAAGCTTGTCTTCCACGCAAAGGAGAGTCCCATCCGGACACGGGATGGAGTCTTGAGTCTTGTATCTTCACGCTCCAATAGTCCGGACAATGTATATAGTCCGGCTGTCCAGATACCCCCTAATCCAGGACTCCCTCAGTAGCCCCTGAACCAGGCTTCAATGACAATGAGTCCGGTGCGCAGTCTTGTCTTTGGTGTTGCAAGGCGGGTTCCTTCTCCGAATATTCCAAAGTAATTATCAAACACGTAGACTATGTCCGGATCTGCAAAATGATCTTCACATACCGCTGTAGAGAGAATGATATTTCACAAATGCAATCTGCTGACAACTTTTTTAGACAACATGACATGTCATTACGGTCGGGTCATTATTCGAACCGTTTTCCCACAACCAGCCACAACGCATATTGCGAGGCGGTTTCCTTGAAACGTCTTGTCAAAGCAGATATCGTGTCCCCTTATCACGGGATTCTCATCAATACGGGTATGGGTAATCCCCCCATGCCATCAATCGTGGCGCTTGGGAAGTAAGCGATTCTCAACGAGCGAGTGGGGAGGTGCACCGCTTTCGTCGCCTCTATAAAGGGATAAGAGTTGCCCATTTTTACCCACGCCTTCTTCCTCCTTCACCCACTCTTACCCCCTCGAGCTCCAGCGCCCTAGCCGAAGTCTTCTCCGCACAGCTAAACATGTCCGGAGCAAGAGGCAAGTGGGTGGCTTCCACCGTGAAAGAGAAGCATATCGCGAACCTTTGGGCGGCCGAATACTTGGCCGCAGACATCGCGCACCGGCTACCGGACAAAGGGCACGCAATTCTGACCCGGATCCTCACGAGAGGGTCGTGTTTGTCGCCCACTTCGTTCGTGGACTGGGATTTCCACTTCATCCCTTCGTTCTTGGGCTCATGTTCTACTATGGGCTAGATTTTCATGATCTAGCCCCAAATTTCGTCCTCAACATCTCAGCGTTTATCGTCGTGTGCGAGGCCTTCCTCCGCATCAAGCCTCACTTCGGCCTGTGGCTGCAAATCTTCTACGTGAAGCCGAAGATCATGAGCGTCCAGCAAGCGGAGTGCGGAGGGCCATGGTGGGCAAGATGCCTAACGTCACCTGGCTTGACGGCTCCTTTGCGGAAACCGTGAAAGGGTGGCAGTCGGGGTGGTTCTACATCACCAAGCCGTGCGGCGCCAACTGGGCGGCGTCCCCCGAATTCCGATCCGGAACCCCCATGTGGCTCACCTCCTGGGAAAGAAGGACCTGTCCTGGGGCGAATCTACAGAGCTGACCGGACTCCAGAACTGCATCAAGAGCATGAAGGACAAGAACATCAAGCTCGTCAACGTGATCCAGGTCATGCTCGTTCGCCGGATTCTCCCGTGCCAAAGGCGGGCATTTAATCTGTGGGAGTTCATCCCGGCCAAACACCAGACGCTTCGGAGGCTCTATGGCATGACGCATAAAGATGCATGGAAGGCGTTGTTCAAGGCCTCCGAAGTACCTCCTCCCACATCCGAGGACCGTGGGCTTCACGCCGCGCGGCCTCCTAGTCAGGTGAGTTTTCTGACTACCACCGGATTCAACTCTTCCCAGTATATTCGTGGGGGAGCCTTAAGCAATTGTGCATTTTTAATCAGGATTATGTGGAGATAGCGGAGCGGATTGACTGTCCGGCTCCGCTACCAGAAGGCCCAGCTGATGCTCTCTTGACGGAGATGCTAGTCCCGACGCCCTACAAGGCGCTGGAGAAGAAGGCTAAAAAGAAGGCCCCGGGGACCAGGAAGGGTCTCCGGCGTAAGGTTTTACCGGAAGCCTCGTCCGAAGACGACGAGGCACAATCCTCCCCCGAAGGGGAGGAAGAAGAAGAAGGGGCCACCCCACCCGAAGAGGATGAGGGGCCTGAGGAGGCGGACCAGGGGGCCGGGAAAGGCCCCCGGCGCAAGGCCGTTGAGGGAGTCCCGGACTAGGGGGTGTCCGGATAGCCGAACTATCATCATCGGCCGGACTCCAAGACTATGAAGATACAAGATTGAAGACTTCGTCCCGTGTCCAGATGGGACTTTCCTTGGCGTGGAAGGCAAGCTTGGCGATACAGATATGTAGATCTCCTACCATTGTAACCGACTCTGTGTAACCCTAGCCCTCTCCGGTGTCTATATAAACCGGATGGCTTTAGTCCGTAGAAAAAACAACAATCATACCATAGGCTAGCTTCTAGGGTTTTAGCCTCCTTTCTCTCGTGGTAGATCTACTCTTGTAACACACATCATCAATATTAATCAAGCAGGACGTAGGGTTTTACCTCCATCAAGAGGGCCCGAACCTGGGTAAAACATCGTGTCCCTTGTCTCATGTTACCATCCGCCTAGACGCACAGTTCGGGACCCCCTACCCGAGATCCGCCGGTTTTGACACCGACATTGGTGCTTTCATTGAGAGTTCCTCTGTGCCGTCACCGGTAGGCTCGATGGCCTCTTCGATCATCAACAACGACGCGGTCCAGGGTGAGACCTTTCTCCCCGGACAGATCTTCGTATTCGGCGGCTTCGCACTGCGGGGCAATTCGCTTGGCCAACTGGAGCAGATCGAAAGCTACGCCCCTGGCCGTCAGGTCAGATTTGGAAGTTTGAACTTAACGGCTGACATCCGCGGGGACTTGATCCTCGATGGATTTGAGCCACAGCCGAGCGTGCCGCACTATCATGGCGAGCATGGTTTAGCTCTGCAGCCGGACAGTACCCTGGAGGCCGCACTCGAGCCCGCTCCGATCTTCAATTCGGAGCCGGCTGCGCAGATCGAGGACGGATGGCTAGACACCACCTCGGGGGCTGCAACCTCTACGGCGATAGAGCCGAACACTGACCTTGTCCCTCATAAAGCTCGTGACTCCGAGGTGCCGGACCCCTTTCCGGACTCCGAACCTCCCGCGCCCCCTCCAATCGAATCCGATTGGGCGCCAGTCATGGAGTTCACCGCTGCGGACATCTTTCAACACTCACCTTTCGGTGACATCTTGAGTTCGCTAAAGTATCTCTCGTTATCAGGAGAGCCCTGGCCGGACTGCGGCCAGGACGGTTGGGATGCGGACGACGAAGAAATTCAAAGCCCACCCACCACCCACTTGGTAGCCACTGTCGACGATCTAACCGACATGCTAGACTACGACTCCGAAGACATCGACGGTATGGACGACGATGCCGGAGACGACCAAGAACCAGCACCCATCGGGCACCGGAAAGCCACCCCAACGCACGACGTATACATGGTGGATACACCAAAAGGAAGCGACAACGAGGAAAAACGGGACGTGGCGAAGGACAACTCCCCCAACAAACAACCAAAACGGCGACGCAAGCGCCGCCCGAAGACCGGCCTCGATAAAAACGGCACCCATACGGACCTGGCCCTAGAGCAGGGCGAAGCAGTGGACGGCGAACATGCCACCAAGCAACCATCCGAACATGATGAACTGGACAAGCAACCCATCCCCGGCGAAGACGATCTCACATCACCAGAGCATACGAACCTTCATAAAAGGCTCGTCGCCACTGCAAGAAGTTTGAAGAAGCAAAAGCGGAAGCTCAAAATAGCGGAGGACGCACTCAGAATGAGATGGAGCAAAGTACTCAACACCGCAGATAAATATGGCGCTAGTCACTAGACAAAGAGCTAACCGAAGCGCAAGCTGTTGCCTGAATCTAACGAGGAGGCCTTAGAGCCCCCACAATCAAAAAAGAAAGAAGCCGCCTGGCCGGATAGACGACCAGATGACAGGCCAAGAGCAGCAAGGGGCGCCGCACACAAGCCGGTACACGATCAGCATAAAGATCCTTGGAAAAGGATGACCCGGCCAGGTCTATCTATGGGCCAAAAAAGAAGACTCCAGGAAGCAACATAACCCGCCGAGCATTTGAAGACAACGACACACCCAAATACAGGGGCGCCGCACACCCACTATGTTTCACCGACGACGTACTGGATCATGGATTTCCAGCGGGATTCAAACCCGTGAACATAGAGGCATATGACGGAACAACAGACCCCGGAGTCTGGATTGAGGATTATATCCTACACATACATATGGCCAGAGGAGACGATCTCCATGCCATAAAATACCTACCCCTCAAGCTCAAAGGGCCAGCTCGGCATTGGCTCAAAAGCCTCCCAGAAAATACCATTGGAAGTTGGGAAGAGCTTGAGGATGCGTTTCGAGCAAACTTTCAGGGGACTTATGTCCGCCCTCCGGATGCAGACGATTTAAGTCACATAACTCAACAGCCCGGAGAGTCAGCACGCAAATTCTGGAATAGGTTCCTCACTAAAAAGAACCAAATAGTCGACTGTCCGGACGCTGAAGCTTTAGCAGCCTTTAAACACAACGTCTGAGACGAATGGCTCGCCAGACACCTCAGCCAGGAAAAACCAAGAACAATGGCCGCACTAACAAGCCTCATGACCCGCTTTTGCGCGGAGGAAGATAGCTGGCTGGCTAGATGCAGCACCAGCGACCCGAGTACATCCGAAGTCAGGGATGGAAATGGGAAATCACGACGCAGAAGAGATCAGCGGCGGAATAAGGAAAATGGCCCAAATAGTATGGCGGTCAACGCCGGATTCAAAAGCTCTCGGCCGAATAACAAAACACTGCCCCTCAAGGACAACAGCGACAAGCTATCCAACCTAAACAAGATTCTGGATAGGCTATGTCAAATACATAGTACCTCCGGGAAGCCTGCAAACCATACCCACAGAGATTGTTGGGTCTTCAAGCAGTCCGGCCGACTTAACGCCAAAAGCAAGGGGCTCGACACACCAAGCAAAAGTGACGAACCCCAAAAGCAGCACTCCGGAGAACAGAAGACTTACCCACTAGAAGTCAAAACAGTGAACTCACTTCATGTGATAACACGAAAACACAGCGCGGCACCTGCCATACCAGGACACCGTCCGCAGAATGGGGATAGACCCTACCAAAATTCGCCATAGCAGCACTTCCTTCAAAGGAGTGACGCCAGGCCTTTAAGCCAATTATACAGGCTCTGTACCACTAGAGGTTGTGTTCGGTTCATCCGACAACCTCCGTCGCAAAAAGCTCACTCTCCATATCGCCCCATTTCACAGTGGCCCTCGAGCACTACTGGGACGCAAAGCTTTTGCCCGCTTTAACGCAATACCACATTACACGTCTATTACGCTTACAATGCCCGGTCCACGCGGCATAATCTCATTAAAGAGTAACTCCGAGTGTTCCTCGACCACGGAGAATGTGAGGCTGCCTTGACAGCCACACACTAATCTGACCTTGCAGGTCAAGGCCCCTAAAAACAGGTCATTCAGACCTCGGACACGGTTAGGCGAGTCCGGCGTAAATAAACAAGGGGCTTCCCAGCTGCATACCCCCTTTATAAGGGGCTGCGCGTATAAATGATGAGAGCCAATAAAGCTCAACTTTCTTCATCTTCCAAATTATACTTCATTTTAATACAACTTTTGCACGATATTTCTTGGAAACTAAGTCCTTCTCTTTTACAGATGAAGCACGTGCTACACCCATCCAGGATACAGCACAACGGAGACACGGGCGCAGACGTGCAGCAGGGACCTGTTGCAAGGATTCTTTTCAGATTAAGACCCTGCGTAAAACTTTCTTACTGTCTCTTGTTGATACACATCCCCCGGTTTCCTACCATAGCCGAGGAGGAGGCTGGCATTTTGGCATCGGCCGCGTCAGAAGTTCCCGCCTGTACCTGGACACTAGGGGCTTAGGGCATTGTTTTGCCCGGTATCATAAAGACCGAACACCTCAGGGAGTGTTCGGCGTCTCGAGTTAGGCCTTATATGCATCAGCTCCGAATCATGTCTTTGGTCAAATGTTGGGTTTGCCCGGCTCCTGTGTTTTGCTGCCTTACGTTCCGCTCCATCGGCTAACGCGGCACTAGGAGAACTACTGCGATTGTGCCCCGGTTCGGCTGGGCGAGCACCTCCGTAGAGAAAGTCGAAAACTGACTGTCATGATATAGCGAGAGACTGGTCAACCACTCGATCGACCATTGGAATGTTTAGAATTCCTCCGCTTTGACGAAGGACCGCTTCCCGGTCAGGCACATACGCGCCCCGAGTTCGGAGAAGAGCGGTGCCGCTAGGGGCTATATAGTAGCCCTACATTCGAGCTCCTGTGGCTAAGTGAAAGTGATAAAGCATTATAGTCCGGTTGCCTAGTTTGCTATGCTATCACCTCCTTAAAAGGACCAAGACGTTGGATTAAGTGTGAAAAAGCGCTTTTCTTTTTGCAAACACCCCCACACCATGTGCATGGGGGCTGAAGCCAAAGACTGCCATCTTTCAGATTATACATACATATACGGCCGCATAGGAGATAGTTCAATACTTGAACGCACAAGTATAAAAAGCTATTGCATTATAAACATGATCTCAGAAATCATACATGTCATTTAAACATAACATCTTTCGAGCACTGCGACTCTATTAAACGAGCGCCCTGTAGGACTTCCTCAAAATAGTGCTCGGTGGGGAATCGGCTTTTGTCCGAACCCCGGGATGCAACAGCGGTGGCATCCATCTCCGCCCGGTATGTCTTAACACGGGCAAGAGCCATCCGTGCACCTTCTATGCATGCCGACCGCTTCATCGCCCCGATATGCGGCACCGCCCCAAGGAATTGCTGCAACAAGCCAAAATAACTCTTCAGCTTTGGCCTTTCCGGCCACAGATGAGCGACCACATCCGTCATGGCAAGTCCGGACAATCTATTCAGCTCAGCCCACTCAACCAGCCGATCACTCAACGGAAGTGGACGCTCCGGACTATGGAATTGAGACCAGAAAAGCTCTTCCATTTCGTGATCCTTCTGGCTTCGGAAGTGCATGACTGCGTCCACCGCACTCGCCGCCAAATCCAGATAAGGATCCTCCGCACTGCACAATCGGCCCAGCTGAGCATACTTCGGATCCGTGAACTTCCTACGCAGCATAAAGGGCTTTCCAGCCACAATGTCTCCGACCTGACGCAGTTCCTCCTTCATAGCCCGCATCGCACTATGGGCATCCTTGGCTTCGTCGTCGGCCTTCTTCAGGTCCTCTTGCGCCGCTCGGCGTTCTCTTTCAAGAACCTCCTGGCGGTCGGTAGCATCTTTTAATTTCGCGGCCATTCCGGCCATCTCCTCCCTACTTCGGCAATGAGTAGCCTTCTCGGCTTCTAGCTCTTCCGCTGCCTTCGAGGCAGCCGCCTCGCTTTTTCTGGCTTGCTCCTTGGCCCGAGCAAGCTCTGCTCGAAGGTCTTCCAAAGCAGCAGCACCATCTGCATCAAGCATACAAACTGTAAGGAATGGGCATCAGCTCCCTTACTAGGCGACCGTGGAGCAACCACATACCTTGTGACTCATCAAGTCGTTTATTGACCAGCGAGATGTCCCCATCCGCAATGTCGAGTTGCCTCTTCAGCTCGGCAACTCCATCAGTCCGGCTGGCCACCGAACGTTCCGCCACCTGCATAGGAAAGGCGACAATCTATAACTGAGATTATGATCCTCGGCCCGCTGTCGCTTCCGACAGCATACCGAGTCTCAGGGGCTAATATCTATATAGGGCGCACTTCATGTGCAAAACTGTTAAAAGGTATGTCATTTTTTGCGTACCTCAAACCCCGTCAGCAAACTTCCGACGGCCTCACACAACCCGCTTTCGGTGGACGAGATCCTCTCAATCACCATACTCATTAATGTGCGGTGATCTTCTGAGATAGACGCCCTCTTGACCAAATCCTGCAGCTCCACCGGCCGTACTCCAATGGGTGCCGAACTCTCCGGCCCCGCCGGACTCGGGGAGACCCTCCATGACGACACCTCAGGGTCGTCCGCCCCGCACGACGGGGCGGCAGATGGAGGCATTTCACTCTCCATCATCTCCGGACGAAGGTCCCCCGAAGATGAGCTGTGCTGAGATGGGCTGAGATCCGAACTACAAGGTGAAAACTTCGGTTACCTTTAGAAATTAAGCAGGGGTGTCCACTATTACAAAATCCCCCCTTTTTTACTTACGGCTCGCTGGAGGGCTGATTCCTCCGAGGAGACAGTACGGCCGGGGCTCTTCCTGGCACAGGACCTTCCGGTACAGATTTCTTTCCCCGCTTTGAGGCCTTGGCCTCCGGGTCTTCCGAAGCGGTCCTATTCTCCCCCTGGAAGGAGGGACTCTCAATTCCTCCCTTACTTAAAGCCTCCTTGGCAGAGGTGGTAGTTCCCCTGTGCCCCCCTTCACCCTCCTCCGAAGGTGCAACCTCCAACATTTTGATTAACACGGGATCCTGCATGGTCTCAGGGAGGGGGGCCGGACACTGTATCAGTTTTGCTTGCGCTATCCACTCCTGTCCAAGGGATAGCTGGGTAAAAGGCAAACCCACGGTAAATAAATGGACGATGTGTCCGGACACAGGGCTACTTACTTGAGTATCCAGGCGATTGCAGCTTAGGCCAGCATCCTCGGTCAAGTCCGGACGCATCTCTTGCGATCCGAAGAATAGTTTGTACATCTCCGTGGGTGTCAAACCCATGAAGTGTTGAAGAGCTCGTGGCCCCTCCGGATTAAATTCCCACAGGCGGAGGGGGCGACGTTTGCAGGGCAGTAGGCGCCGGATCAGCATAACCTGTACCACTACGACCAGATTGATCTCCCTTTCTTGGAGGCCTCGAATCCGGTCCTGCAACAGGGGTACGTCTTTGGATGGCCCCCAATCACGCCCCTTGTTGACCCATGACGTCAGCTGTTGTGGAGGGCCTGAGCGGAAGACGGGCGGCGGCCTCTGCCTGCTGCCCCTGGGAGCGGTGATATAGAACCACTCCTGTTGCCACAAGCCGGGCTCCTCCTGAAAAGAGCCCTCGGGCCATGGAGCATCGGCCCTCTTGCTTATAACCGCCCTGCCGCACTCTGCCTGACGCCCCTCAATCATCTTCGGCTCCACGTTGAAGGTTTTGAGCCACAAGCCGAAGTGAGGGGTAGTGCGGAGGAAGGCTTTGCAGACGACAATGAATGATGAGATGTGGAGGATGGACTCTGGAGCCAAGTCGTGGAATTCCAGCCCATAGTAAAACATGAGCCCCCTCACGAAGGGATCCGTCGGGAAGCCTAAACCCCGACGGAGGTGAGACATGAACACGACGCTCTCGCCAAGCTCGGGAGTAGGAATAACTTGCCCTCGGGCAGGCAGCCTATGCGAAATTTCCTAGGTTAAGTACCTGGCGTCTCTCAGCTTTAGCACGTCCTCTTCCGTGACGGAGGAGGGCATCCACCGGCCTCGTAGGTCGGGGCCGGACATTGTCGAAGATCGAAGGTACCCGAATCTGGAGCCCTGGGTGTTGGAACTCAGGGCGAGGGGCGGATTCGATAGAGGATTGAAGGAAAAGAACGGGCCTTGGTCTCATTATAAAGAGGAAGAATACCAAGAGCCGTCCACGTGACCGTTTGGAACCCGCCTTCGGTGGAGGGGGCGTGGCAACGGGCGCGGTGGGGTTACCCACGTCCGTATTTATGGGAATCCCGGAATAAGGGGAACACGATCTCTGCTTCGACAAGACGTGCCAAGGAAACCACTTCGCTAAACACGCTGAGGTGGTACAATAAAAACGATTCTAGTAAAGGCTTGGTAGTGGTGTGACGTCACGCCACAAAATACGTCAACAGATTGAACTTGTGTAATATTGTTCTCTCTACGGTGGTACGTGGAATTTGTTTTTGCAGAGCCGGACACTATCCTGGTGTTCACAATCTTCTATAAATTATTCGGAGGAAGAACCCGCCTTGCAATGCCGAAGACAACATGCGCGCCGGACTCGTCGTCATTGAAACCTGGTTCAGGGGCTACTGAGGGAGTCCCGGACTAGAGGGTGTCCGGATAGCCGAACTATCATCATCGGCCGGACTCCAAGACTATGAAGATACAAGATTGAAGACTTCGTCCCATGTCCGGATGGGACTTTCCTTGGCGTGGAAGGCAAGCTTGGCGATATAGATATGTAGATCTCCTACCATTGTAACCGACTCTGTGTAACCCTAGCCCTCTCCGGTGTCTATATAAACCGGATGGCTATAGTCCGTAGAAAAAACAACAATCATACCATAGGCTAGCTTCTAGGGTTTTAGCCTCCTTGATCTCGTGGTAGATCTACTCTTGTAACACACATCATCAATATTAATCAAGCAGGACGTAGGGTTTTACCTCCATCAAGAGGGCCCGAACCTGGGTAAAACATCGTGTCCCTTGTCTCCTGTTACCATCCGCCTAGACGCACAGTTCGGGACCCCCTACCCGAGATCCACCGGTTTTGACACCGACAGCCGTCATACCCACGTCGTCTGACGACGACGAGGCCGATTCCTCCTTTAGAGGCGGGGGAAGCAAGAAGAAACTCTACCTCCCCGCACTGGGGAGGAGAAAAAGAGGAAAGCCGCCCTGGAGGGGGAGGCTGGGACGTCCAAGAAGGGAAAGGTGTCCCTTCCAGACTACTCCGCCACGGCCGCCCATAGCGAGGAGGGGTGGCTGCCCAGGGGGAAGCCCCTAGCGCGATCGTAAGTATACGCACTCTATCGTGATTTTACTTCATAGTCTTTTTATAACACCGAACATGTATGCAGTCCGGCCAGGGCTCATCCCGAGGTATCGTCTTCGGATGGGTCACTGAGCGATTCGGTGATGAACTCGCTCCCGACGACCACTACTCCTCAGCCCGCGGATGACACAGAAGTGTTGTCCCGAAGGCTCCTAGAGCGGGGGGAGGTGACTCTGGAGGCGCCCCAAGGCGGAATTCCAGATGTCGGACACGCGGGGTTCAAGATCCCCGCGGATCGTGTCGATGAGAGCTGCAATAGGCCAGGCTCTCAGCCGAACACTGTTCCGAAACCTCCAACGTTTTCGGACTCAGGCGAGAAGCCCCTCGTTAGAGAGGGCGAGCCGTCCGTGTCGAGGACTTCCGCCATGCCAGAGGCGCCGGATAGTCTAGTGGAAGCGCTTCGAGGCGCTTCCATGGATGACGAGCACCGTACTCTTATGAGTGGGGTGATTCAAAAGGTTCTGTCCACCAAGAGCGGACTAACCGAAGCCTGCACAAGCCTCCTGGCGGGCTTCACTGTAAGTAGGAAATATGTAAAATAACCACCCGATGGGTAGTAGCCCTGATACTTTGTTTGGTATTCGGAAAGAAAAGCCAAACCAAGGGTCAATTATAATCCGCAGGAGTCTAACAATAAGTCTGCATGTGAATAAGCAGGTTGTGTTGCTTGCCGCTGCTGTCCGCACAGCCGAGGTCGCCGGACTAAAGCGGGACCTGGAGCAGGCACAGGGAGAGCTTGACCTCATGAAGAGGCAGCTCGAGAGAACAAAGGTGAGTGGTTCCCCCCTCTCATGTAATGAAGGATAGATAAAATTGGGTATTCTAACAACGAAGCGTCGTGACTGTGTAACAGGCGCCACTGCCGAAGTGGCATCCCTGAAGAAAGCGTTGTCCGAGGCCGAAAACAAGGCGGCCTTGGAATGCAAGGAGCGCGAAAAGCAAGATGCTAGAGTGGGCGAGGTACAGCAAGAGCTCCAGGAGCTCGGCAAGAAGTTCGAGTCCGTGGAGCATGAGCTTAATATGAAAGAGACCGAGCTTGCGAAGGCCCTTGCTAGTATAAAAGACGCCAAGGCCGAAGTCGAGAAGGCACGGCAGGAAATCCAGGAGGCCAAAAAGATAGCGGCGGGTAAGAAATTCTTTATGCAAAGCAAACATGTGGAGGGGGCGTTTCTTTTACTTACCCGAATTCGGAGCTCTCCAGGGGCATTCGCAGATCTGCCATGCAGCGTATCAGATGCCGCGGAGTTCTACCGTGCCAAGGAGGGGAGCTCAACAGAGAAGCTGTTCTGGTCCCAGTATGCTGGGGCCGAACACCCAATGCCTCTGAGTGACCAACTGAAGCAGTTGGTCGAACTCCACAGGGAGGCCGAAGTGGCTATGAAAGATTTCATAGTCCGGATGTGGCCTGGTGAGCCCCTGCCCACTAGCTACTTTGGCCTGATCAAGCGGATGGTGAATGCCTGTCCGCAGCTTGAAGTCATCAAGCGATCCATTTGCATTGAGGGTGCCCGCCGGGCCTTTGCCCGTGCAAAGGTGCATTGGGGCAAGCTGGATGCAGAGAAGCTGGTGAAGGACGGGCCGCCGGAGGGCAAGGCGCATCGCTATCCCGAGAAGTACTATGATGGCGTTATGAAGGGCGCTCATCTTGTGGCTGATGAATGTACCAAGGACAAGATCTTTGAATAAATGTACCTTTGTTGTTGTTGTAATTTAAAGACGAAGTTACTTGTGCTATGTTGCACTGTTTGATTTAAAATATTACCTTCCGTGTGGCTGTTTATAAAATTCTGAAAGTAGGCCAGTCGTCGGCTTCCGCCCCCACGTAACTAGTAGCGGGGTGTTCCTGGAAAAACCCGGATACTCTTTACCCAAATTTTTGGTCCCTTAAGGAGGTATCCGGCGCAGCGAACAAGGCAATCAGACTATGCGGCTTTATAACTTTCACTTAGCCATGGAAGTCTATAATTTTAAATTTCGGTGAAGCCCCTAGAATTCGGAGGGCCGAATTGGGGCGCTATATACGCCTAAATCGGACGAGGACGATTCATCGCCTAAAGCAAAAAAAATCTTTAAGGATTTTAAGACCTCTCGAACAGAGACCAGCTCTTGCCGCATCATGCCGGTCAGTTTTTGGCTTTCTCTACTGAGGTGCTCGTCCGGAAGAACCGGGACACAATCGCAGTAGTTCTCCCTGCGCTACCTTAGTCGATATAACGGAACATAAGGTACCAAAACAAGGGAGCCGGGAAAACACAACTATTGACCCAAGACGTGATTCGAAGCTGATGCATATAGTGCTATAAGTTCGGGGTGCCGCATTGTTGAAAGTGTTCGGACTTTACTTTCCGTATTATGGGGCGCCATAAGAAGCCCCTGGCAAACTGACCGTACCAAGGTCTACGGATGCAATATCAAATAAACATTTGTAAGAAAAAATGCTCAAATAAGAATAATAAGCTGACGTTATATATGATCTTCCACTGAATAATATGTTTAAGCGTATCTTTACAACGGTAGCATTTAAGCGGTAGTAAATAGGAATATTTAACATGTCCTATCCAAGGGCAGGCTGCATGTAGGTATATAAAACAGGTATAACGATCGTGAACAGATTCCACCTGGGTATTTCCTTTTGTGCGCAAAGCCTGTTGCCTCCTTGGTTTTCTCTCGTATGTAAGTCCGACAATCTGGATCTTTTGAAGAGGCTGCCCTAAAGCAATGTCCTGAAAGATAAAAAGGGAAGGTTATGAAGGTATGCTGCAGTGATACCGCACTGTTGACTGAGTCGTTGCCGCGCCTCCGCCTATGCCCTTGGTATTTTGAGTGCGTAATTGTGTATGCGTGGAACGAATGCTGCTTTGTAGGGGCTTGAGCGGAGGCCAGACTGCTAGTCGCGCTCCTGGCGTGCCTGATGATCCTGCTGCGGGTTGCTCCGGACTCGCTTGACGGTGCTCGAAGTTTTTGTCGCCGGATTGGTTTGTCGGAGGAGGCCGCATTGTACTTTCGTCGCGAGGGCTGCAGTATGCTCTTCTGTTCGGAGAGAGTGGTCCATGTTTCCATTGACTGTTATGACCCCGCACGGTCCTGGCATCTTGAGCTTGAGGTATGCGTAATGTGGTACCGCATTGAATCTAGCAAATGTGGTTCGTCCCAGCAGTGCGTGGTAACCACTGCAGCAGGGGACGATATCGAAGATTAACTCTTCGCTTCGGAAGTTATCCGGAGATCCGAATGTTGGGGAACATAGTAATTTCAAAAAAATTCCTACGCACACGCAAGATCATGGTGATGCATAGCAACGAGAGGGGAGAGTATTGCCCACGTACCCTCATAGACCGAAAGCGGAAGCGTTATGACAACGCGGTTGATGTAGTCGTACGTCTTCATGATCCGACCGATCCAAGTACCGAACGTACGGCACCTCCGAGTTTAGCACACGTTCAGCTCAATGACGATCCCCGGACTCCGATCCAGCAGGGTGTCGGGGATGAGTTCCGTCAGCACAACGGCGTGGTGACGATGATGATGTTCTACCGACGCAGGGCTTCGCCTAAGCACCGCAACGATATGACCGAGGTGGAATATGGTGGAGGAGGGCACCGCACACGGCTAAGGAACGATCACGAAGATCAACTTGTGTGTCTTGAGGTGCCCCCTGCCACCGTATATAAAGGAGCAAGGGGGGAGGCCGGCCGGCCCTAGGGCGCGCCAAGGAGGGGGGGAGTCCTCCTCCTAGTGGGAGTAGGACTCCCCTTTCCTAGTCCAACTAGGAAGGAGGAAGGGGGGAGGAAAGAGAGGGAGAGGGAAAAGGAAAGAGGGGCCGCGCCCCTTCCCCTAGTCCAATTCGGACTCCTCATGGGAGGGGCGCGCCACCTCCTGGGCTGCTGCCCTCTCTCTCCCCTCAGGCCCACTAAGGCCCAATACTTCCCCGGGGGGTTCCGGTAACCCCTCCAACACTCCGGTTTTCTCCGAAATCACCCGAAACATTTTCGGTGTCCGAATATAGTCGTCCAATATATCAATCTTTATGCCTCGACCATTTTGAGACTCCTCTTCATGTCCGTGATCATGTCCGGGACTCCGAACAACCTTCGGTACATCAAAACTTGTAAACTCATAATAAAACTGTCATCGTAACGTTAAGCGTGCGGACCCTACAGGTTCGAGAACTATGTAGACATGACCTAGAACTGTTTCCGGTCAATAACCAATAGCGGAACCTGGATGCTCATATTGGCTCCTACATATTCTACGAAGATCTTGATCTATCAAACCTCATAACAACATACGTTGTTCCCTTTGTCACCGGTATGTTACTTGCCCGAGATTCGATCGTCGGTATCCAATACCTAGTTCAATCTCGTTACCAGCAAGTCTCTTTACTCGTTACATAATGCATCATTCCGTAACTAACTCATTAGCTACATTGCTTGCAAGGCTTATAGTGATGTGCATTACCGAGAGGGCCCAGAGATACCTCTCCGACAATCGGAGTGACAAAACCTAATCTCGAAATATGCCAACTCAACATGTACCTTTGGAGACACCTGTAGAGATCCTTTATAATCACCCAGTTACGTTGTGACGTTTGGTAGCACACAAAGTGTTCCTCCGGTAAACGGGAGTTGCATAATCTCATAGTTGTAGGAACTTTGTATAAGTCATGAAGAAAGCAATAGCAACATACTAAACGATCAAGTGCTAGGCTAACAGAATGGGTCAAGTCAATCACATCATTCTCCTAATGATGTGATCCCGTTAATCAAATGACAACACATGTCTATGGTTAGGAAACATAACCATCTTTGATTATTGAGCTAGTCAAGTAGAGGCACACTAGTGACATTATGTTTGTCTATGTATTCACACATGTATCATGTTTCCGGGTAATACAATTCTAGCATGAATAATAAACATTTATCATGATATGAGTAAATAAATAATAACTTTATTATTGCCTCTAGGGCATATTTCCTTCAGTCTCCCACTTGCACTAGAGTCAATAATCTAGATTACACAGTAATGATTCTAACACCCATGGAGTCTTGGTGTTGATCATGTTTTGCTCGTGGAAGAGGCTTAGTCAACGGGTCTGCAACATTCAGATCCGTATGTATCTTGCAAATCTCTATGTCTCCCACCTGGACTTGGTCCCATATGGAATTGAAGCGTCTCTTGATGTGCTTGGTCCTCTTGTGAAATTTGGATTCCTTTGCGAAGGCAATTGCACCAGTATTGTCACAGAAGATCTTCATTGGTCCCGATGCACTAGGTATGACACCTAGATCGGAAATGAACTCCTTCATCCAGACTCCTTCATTTGCTGCTTCTGAAGCAGCTATGTACTCTGCTTCGCATGTAGATCCCGCCACGACGCTTTGTTTAGAACTGCACCAACTTACAGCTCCGCCGTTTAATAAAAACACGTATCCGGTTTGCGATTTAGAATCGTCCGGATCAATGTCAGAGCTTGCATCGACGTAACCATTTACGACTAGCTCTTTGTCACCTCCATAAACGAGAAACATATCCTTAGTCCTTTTCAGGTATTTCAGGATGTTCTTGACCGCTGTCCAGTGATCCACTCCTGGATAACTTTGGTACCTACCTGCCAAGCTTATTGCTAAGCATACGTCAGGTCTGGTACACAACATTGCATACATGGTAGACCCTATGGCTGAAGCATAGGGAACATCTTTCATTTTCTCTCTATCTTCTGTTATGGTCGGGCATTGAGTCTGACTCAACTTCACACCTTGTAATACAGGCAAGAACCCTTTCTTTGCTTGATCCATTTTGAACTTTTTCAAAACTTTATCAAGGTATGTGCTTTGTGAAAGTCCAATTAAGCATCTTGATCTATCTCTATAGATCTTGATGCCCAATATGTAAGCAGCTTCACCGAGGTCCTTCATTGAAAAACTTTTATTCAAGTATCCCTTTATGCTATCCAGAAATTCTATATCATTTCCAATTAATAATATGTCACCTACATATAATATCAGAAATGCTACAGAGCTCCCACTCACTTTCTTGTAAATACAGGCTTCTCCAAAAGTCTGTATAAAACCATATGCTTTGATCACACTATCAAAGCGTTTATTCCAACTCCGAGATGCTTGCACCAGTCCATAAATGGACCGCTGGAGTTTGCATACTTTGTTAGCACCTTTTGGATCGACAAAACCTTCTGGTTGCATCATATACAACTCTTCTTCCAGAAATCCATTCAGGAATGTAGTTTTGACATCCATTTGCCAAATTTCATAATCATAAAATGCGGCAATTGCTAAACATGATTCGGACAGACTTAAGCATCGCTACGGGTGAGAAAGTCTCATCGTAGTAAACCCCTTGAACTTGTCGAAAACCTTTCGCAACAAGTCGAGCTTTGTAGACAGTTACATTACCATCAGCGTCAGTCTTCTTATTGAAGATCCATTTATTCTCAATGGCTTGCCGATCATCGGGCAAGTCAACCAAAGTGCATACTTTGTTCTCATACATGGATCCTATCTTAGATTTCATAGCTTCAAGCCATTTTGCGGAATCTGGGCTCATCATCGCTTCCTCATAGTTCGTAGGTTTGCCATGGTCAAGTAACATGACTTCCAGAATAGGATTACCGTACCACTCTGGTGCAGATCTTACTCTGGTAGACCTATGAGGTTCAGTAGTAACTTGATCTGAAGTTTCATGATCAATATCATTAGCTTCCTCACTGATTGGTGTAGTTGTCACAGGAACCGGTTCTTGTGATGAACTACTTTCCAATAAGGGAGTAGGTACAGTTACCTCATCAAGTTCTACTTTCCTCCCACTCACTTCTTTCGAGAGAAACTCCTTCTCTAGAAAGGATCCGAATTTAGCAACTAAAATCTTGCCCTCAGATCTGTGATAGAAGGTGTACCCAATAGTCTCTTTTGGGTATCCTATGAAGACACATTTCTCCGATTTGGGTTCGAGCTTATCTGGTTGAAGTTTCTTCACATAAGCATCGCAGCCCCAAACTTTAAGAAACGACAACTTTGGTTTCTTGCCAAACCAAAGTTCATAAGGCGTCGTCTCAACGGATTTTGATGGTGCCCTATTTAACGTGAATGCGGCCATCTCTAAAGCATAACCCCAAAACAATGGCAGTAAATCAATAAGAGACATCATAAATCGCACCATATCTAATAAAGTACGATTACGGCGTTCGGACACACCATTTCGTTATGGTGTTCTGGGTGGCGTGAGTTGCGAAACTATTCCGCATTGTTTCAAATGTAAACCAAACTCGTAACTCAAATATTCTCCTCCACGATCAAATCGTAGAAATTTTATTTTCTTGTTACGATGATTTTCCACTTCACTCTGAAATTCTTTGAACTTTTCAAATGTTTCAGACTTGTGTTTCATCAAGTAGATATACCCATATCTGCTCAAATCATCTGTGAAGGTGAGAAAATAACGATACCCGCTGTGAACTTCAATATTCATTGGACCACATACATCAGTATGTATGATCTCCAATAAATCAGTTGCTCGCTCCATAGTTCCGGAGAACAGCGTTTTAGTCATCTTGCCCATGAGGCATGGTTCGCAAGTACCAAGTGATTCATAATCAAGTGATTCCAAAAGTCCATCAGTATGGAGTTTCTTCATGCGCTTTACACCGATATGACCTAAACGGCAGTGCCACAAATAAGTTGCACTATCATTATCAACTCTGCATCTTTTGGCTTC
Organism: Triticum dicoccoides; assembly: GCF_002162155.2. Classification (NCBI taxonomy): domain Eukaryota; kingdom Viridiplantae; phylum Streptophyta; class Magnoliopsida; order Poales; family Poaceae; genus Triticum; species Triticum dicoccoides. The sequence goes on from NC_041385.1 coordinate 737,768,897, forward strand.
AACATTATGAATATGTGTATCACTACTTTCGAGATTCAATAAAAATAGACCACTCTTCAAGGGTGCATGACCATAAAAGATATTACTCATATAAATAGAACAATCATTATTTTCTGATTTAAATGAATAAATGTCTCGCATCAAACAAGATCCAGATATAAGGTTCATGCTCAACGCTGGCACCAAATAACAATTATTTAGGTCTAAAACTAATCCCGATGGTAGATGTAGAGGTAGCGCGCCAACCGCGATCACATTGACTTTGGAACCATTTCCCACGCGCATCGTCACCTCGTCCTTAGCCAATCTTCGCTTAGTCCGTAGTCCCTGTTTCGAGTTGCAAATATTAGCAATAGAACCAGTATCAAATACCCAGGTGCTACTGCGAGCATTAGTAAGGTACACATCAATAACATGTATATCACATATACCTTTATTCACTTTGCCATCCTTCTTATCCGCCAAATACTTGGGGCAGTTCCGCTTCCTGTGTCCAGCCTGCTTGCAGTAGAAGCACTCAGTCTCAGGCTTAGGTCCAGACTTGGGTTTCTTCTCTTGAGCAGCAACTTGTTTGCTGTTCTTCTTGAAGTTCCCCTTCTTCTTCCCTTTGCCCTTTTTCTTGAAACTGGTGGTCTTATTGACCATCAACACTTGATGCTCCTTCTTGATTTCTACCTCCGCAGCCTTTAGCATTGCGAAGAGCTCGGGAATAGTCTTGTCCATCCCGTGCATATTATAGTTCATCACGAAGCTCTTGTAGCTTGGTGGCAGTGATTGAAGAATTCTGTCAATGACACTATCATCAGGAAGATTAACTCCCAGTTGAATCAAGTGATTATTATACCTAGACATTTTGAGTATGTGGTCACTGACAGAACTATTCTCCTCCATCTTACAGCTATAGAACTGTCAGGACCCCGACTCAATGCCACATCAATCTAGCATGTAACACCTCATATCACTTTGCGGCCTCACGCACGGTATTCCCACGGGTGTCGCCTTACCTTTGCCCGGGACCGTTTGCGCCTTTTGGCACACGTATATGACAGTGTCGCTAGCATCCATATGATAAGGAGCCCGGGCTGACATGGCTAGTCGTAAACCCAAAGCGGCACAGACTTACAGGGACAGGCATCCATGACCCAGCATCGAACGTGTCGGTCATCAGCAAGTGAATCCAGGCTGTAGCACTGGGCTAGCAGGACTCCGGTGAACCGGGCTGTAGCGGGCTAACAGGACTCCGGTATTCACCGCGTGACATTTCCCCGAAGGGACAGACACAGGAACGAAGAAGGACACATGCCGGCCAGCCTAAGTGCTCCGGAGCAGTAGCAAGCTACCATGGCTCGGTGGAAACACTAGGAGACATTTCCCCGTAAGAGAGGCTACTAAAGATAAACAACTAGATGGTTAGATCCCACACATACCAAGCATTTCAATAACATACACACAATATGCTCGATATGTGCAAATACAACATGGCATCACAACATGACTCTACAACTCAAGTATTTTAATCAATAGGCTCCGAGGAGCGAGATATTACAAACATGGGTCTCACGACCCAACAATCAGAGCATACAAGTCAAAGCACAAGCGGAAGCTATCATGCCTGGGTACAGACATCTATAAATGAAAAAGGCCGAGAAGCCTGACTATCTATCAGATCCTGCCGAGGGCACAAGATCGTAGCTGAGGTAACAAGCTAAACGTCGAAGTCCACGTGGAACTACTAGTGAGACTGAAGTCTCTCTGCAAAACATAAAATAGGCAAACGTGAGTACAAATGTACCCAGCAAGACTTACATCAGATCTAACTACATATGCATCATTTTCAACAAAGGGATGGTGGGGTTTAACTGCAGCAAGCCAGCTTTGACTCGGTGGCTATCCTAAACTACGACTGCAAGCGACTCTTTTGAGGTGGCGCACACGAGTCCACATATTCACCATATCAATACACCACTATGGATCCGCTCCTGTCTCCCTACGAGAACGCCATCCATAGCACTCACGCTTATCTTGCGCATTTTAAAGTATCCACTTTCACTTGT
>NC_041385.1:737772973-737781116 GCF_002162155.2 Triticum dicoccoides
AGAGAGAGAGAGAGCAGAGGAGCGAGGGGGGGGAAGAGAGAACCAGAGAGTGAGAGAGCATCGGGGTCGCGTGGCGTCGCGGAGGAAGTCCAGGGCAATGAGGGGGGGGCAGCAGGAGGTGGAAGCAGGAGGTGGCGCTCGGGCGCGGGCGCGTCGACACGCCTCTGCCTACTGGCAGAGGTTGAAGACGGTGGGGAGTTGGGCTGGGCTGGCCGGGGGAGATGGGCCAGGTAAGTGGCCCAGGTGGCTGCAGGTAATGTTTCTCTCTCTCTTTTATAATTCTGTTCTGTTTTATATTTTTTTCTATTTCTGCAATTTGTTTTTGATTTGTTTTAAAATATCAAATCATTTTATAAAATCCTGAAAATAATTATGGGTACTTTCTGAATTATTTCAGTGACCCTTATCAATTTCCAACATTTATTTGAGCATTTAAATTATTTATAGTATTTAAATGCCCAAAGTCAAATACAATATGATTTAATTCAAAAATCCAAAAATGACCTAAGAATATAATCATCATTTTTGGCAGAGGTTTCCACCTTAACCAGAAATCATGAACTTTTCTTAGGAACCTTTTGGGTTTATTGAAAAGATTTTAATTCACCCTAGTTGAGTTGATTTAATGCTAGGGTTTGAACATCCCCATTTCAAATTTAGGCAAAATTTAAATATGATGCAAACATGAAGCTAGCCTAGAGCACTACCAGCAGCTAGGGATGTGACAACTCACCCCCACTAAACAAGAATCTCGTCTCGAGATTCAAGCGTAGGGTAAGGTGAAGGGGAAACGCAAACTAGTACAATCTTCACGATCCAGGGTGCACTTCAGTTGAACGTTGATTCGATCACCATCATTGTCTTGATGTCTTGCTCTGAGAACTCCAGCTAATCATGACAAGAAGAGGAAAGGAAAACTCTAGAACAATCGATCTTCGAGAAGACCGAACAACTTAGGATCAACTCATGGAATGGGACATAGCAACATCTCTTGAGCTGAGAGACGAAGCACAGATCCGAAGAAATGGAGTAAGACAGATGACGAGGGTTCACTAGGTAGACAACAATTTCACACCTACGAAGGTGGTAATCGATTGTCAACGTAACGAGGAGTTGAGTTACCATGATACCATAACGATACACCTTAGGGAAGGTGACTCGTAGAGATATCCCCTTAAGTGGCAAAAAGAATTACCTTTGATTCAGAGATCATTGAAACTCTTTATACCAGCCTAAGGAAAATCTCGAGCGATCGTTTGGAGGGGTTCGGTAGAATGGCATACTCGGACTTGGATGATGTGGATTACCTTGTTGAAGACAACGTAATGGATGATTTTGCTTATCACCGGAAATGGAAGAGACCCATGGTAGAATGGCACATTGGCGGTGCAAGCTGGGAACAAAATGCAAATGCTGGGAATGATTCTGGTAACTGGGGAAGAACCCAACAATAGAGAGTGAATTCACTGTTGGAGTGGTTATAGCATAACCGAGGAAATCTGGGGCAATCCCGGCTAGTGCCGATGATAAGACGTAGCGCTTGTGCGTGCTCTCAAGAACTTGAGCATTTCCACAATCATCAAGATTCCACCAATATCCGTGTCAAGGATTCTGGCAACACAACTTGCTACCATAATGAATGGTGATGGAGGATGCAGATGCAAAGGAAGATAACACCTTCTCAGATTTCACCTTAGCGAGGCCAAGCAAATAAAATCTGGATGATCGACCGAGAGACATTTAGCACTCCGCTTCTAATGTTCTCCTTGATGTGCTAGTATAACCCATTCATAGATATGGTTTGATATCTAAAACATCAAGTAAAAGGTCGGACTTCGGGAACACAAAAATCCATAGGGGCAACTAGGGAGTAAATCCTACGAAATCCCTATGGGGGGGGTGGTCAACTTCATCAATCAAGATACTATAGTAATAGGTCTACCGGATGGGTGTGTTGGCCACGACATCCACCTTACCGGTTATCGAGAGACCAATATTATAGTTCTTAGGGAAATGTTCCAACCATCATATCTCCTGAGATTCAGCTCTGGTTGGTGTTAGGATATTCCAGGCTCATCGAGTCTTGGAAGAAAAACGGAAGTTTGCAACACAAATCGACGAGATGACGTTGCGGGATTCTCGGGAGATGAACTACGATAGCAAGCTCCAAAACATGAGCTGGTTCTGCTACAAACATGTGAACACGTTGTCCCAGACAAGCATGACCACGTGGTAGTCTTATAATAAAACACTACCGAGTTCAGGAGGGGGAACCATCAACGAGGGTATCGAAGTTCTTTCATAAGTCCGGATTAGCTCTTATGAAGATACTCCTTCTCCCTGAACAAATCAATCAGTGGCTTGGTGTGCTAGGGATACATATAGATTGAAGGTTGCAAGTCTTCAAACCACAGCATTCTTCGCACGTGTGCATGACTGATTAGGAATGATTCCAAAGAAAGCAACATTGACTTTCTCGAATCCACGGCGGCAACTTGCATCAGATGCACATGAATTAAAGGAAGTCACTACCTTCATCCAAACATATGCTTCATGAGCTAGCATGAATAAATGCTTTCAAAAGTTTCCAACACTAGCTTAATGTTCAGCAAAATTATGGAGAAGACAAGGATGTTGTCAATGGGCACAACAACAATTCATCTGGGTTTCCTTTTAAAAGGAATTCCATAGTTAAGTGAACAAGTGATAGCATTGGTCAGACCCAAAAGATATAATGGTGTATGCTCGAGGGATCAACCACGAATAAGACAACATTACGAGCATCGTTGGTACTGATTTGATTTGATGATAGCCCACACTCAAATCAAAGGATTGATAGGACAATAGATCCAGCAACTGATCACAAGGACCAATCGATGAAGATATCATCTTTCTTCAACACACACTACACAAGAATATCCCTTTGGAACGAACTAAGTCAGGCAAGATTTTATCTTCCAACTCTCCAAGTTGTCGTTTAGCTTAACCAACTAGCTTAGGGATATCTAACACCGATTCTTGGAGAGAAGGTGGTTCACAAGAAACCAACTTGATCACGAACTCAACATAGCGGTCAGGGGACAACCCGGTAACACCTCCAAGAAGATATTTGGAAAGTCACGAACCACCGGTATGTTACTAAGCTCGAGAACAATCTTGCCTTTCAGGGCAAGACGATATGATCAAATGAGTGAGGACTTGACAAGATCCTAACTCATCGATCGAAGGGTGCACCGAAATAAGGACTAGGTAGCACGATCAGTCCTAGAATGATGATTCACTAACCAACATGCTAAGAATGAAATTATTATCCTTTAACTACCAAGCAACAAGGTTGCTAGGAGTATTGAATTCACACATCACGATTCACTTGTCGGCGTTCCGGTTGCGACAACACGGAACCGAGGAATGAAAAAGGATGGCGAGAAGTATCACTATGTCAAGAATTCACAAAAGGTGGTGCAATTCTCATGAAATTCTTGATATAAAGATGGTAATACTCCAAGGTAGAACAGAACAAAAGTTGGGTTAGCAACTTGATCTGCAGAGTACAACTACTTTGACCCAATCCTAGATATGGAAGAGGTACTGGAGTTTGTTTCTCCTAGTCATTCCGGAATAGAATGGCTTGACAGACCACAAGAGTCATAGGCATCGATGAACGAACGCACGCATACTCTTGACTATCAATTGATAGACGAGGGTCAGAATGCAACTAAAGAGAACAACTCAAAGGAACATATAACTTTCTGAGTTGTGGATGCATAGATTAGTATGTCGAACCAAGTTCAACATATTTCTTCCGGATAACCCATGCAGAAAGGTAGAACTGGCAGAGTCACGATTTATGAATGGAGAACTCCTCAAGAGTACTCTAATTGTCATCTTTTGGTTCAGAAGAACTCCTGCCAAGAATGGTTCATGGTAATTGGAAGAAGATACCACGGACTTCAAGGACTATCGCAAAGGTTACTAATATCCTAAAGGCACTAGCAATTACTATCAACATGAAGTAGGTAGAGTGAATCTCGGGTTCAAAGCCCAAGGAGTAGAATACCTACTACTAAGTGGCATCACGGGATGCTTTCGAGAATGATGGCCAGAATCATCACACTGGGAACACAAATCATGGCTAGACCACTAGATGATCCCCTAAGCACTTAGGGTCATAATAATAATTCCAACATATATGTCGAGGCAATAATTACCTCAACACACCGATTAGTGTGGTTAATCTGGCCCATGGGAACATCGGAAACAGAAGGAAGGGATTTGCAAATGCATCGGACTATTTGGAAACCTGGGATGACTCGGACAGCATAACGGCTATAATTGCTCAAAAAGATTTGAGACAATCACAAAAATGGTGGCATAACCACTCAGAAGCACAATATCAAGGTTCCGAGATCAACAATTAACATACGGAAGTAGTAGGAACTGAACTGAGACTTAAATCCAACAATCTTATAAGTCTACTGATTTGTAACACGTGATCCTAATAGAAAGAAGAGATAGCCTAGTTCTTAATCCCCGCAGGAAAGATAAGATAACTCAGATCAGAAGGGCATGAGGTATAAGGAGTAAAAAGAGCCTTACGTTCCATCCCACAATCAATTCCCTTATATAACTAAAGAATTTTCTAGACTCAACTTCGACTGGTTTGGCTTGGTAATCCTACAGGCAGTCAAGCTCTGATACCAACGCTGTCAGGACCCCGACTCAATGCCACATCGATCTAGCATGTAACACCTCATATCACTTTGCGGCCTCACGCACGGTATTCCCACGGGTGTCGCCTTACCTTTGCCCGGGACCGTTTGCGCCTTTTGGCACACGTATATGACAGTGTCGCTAGCATCCATATGATAAGGAGCCCGGGCTGACATGGCTAGTCGTAAACCCAAAGCGGCACAGACTTACAGGGACAGGCATCCATGACCCAGCATCGAACGTGTCGGTCATCAGCGAGTGAATCCAGGCTGTAGCACTGGGCTAGCAGGACTCCGGTGAACCGGGCTGTAGCGGGCTAACAGGACTCCGGTATTCACCGCGTGACATTTCCCCGAAGGGACAGACACAGGAACGAAGAAGGACACATGCCGGCCAGCCTAAGTGCTCCGGAGCAGTAGCAAGCTACCATGGCTCGGTGGAAACACTAGGAGACATTTCCCCGTAAGAGAGGCTACTAAAGATAAACAACTAGATGGTCAGATCCCACACATACCAAGCATTTCAATAACATACACACAATATGCTCGATATGTGCAAATACAACATGGCATCACAACATGACTCTACAACTCAAGTATTTTAATCAATAGGCTCCGAGGAGCGAGATATTACAAACATGGGTCTCACGAGCCAACAATCAGAGCATACAAGTCAAAGCACAAGCGGAAGCTATCATGTCTGGGTACAGACATCTATAAATGAAAAAGGCCGAGAAGCCTGACTATCTATCAGATCCTGCCGAGGGCACAAGATCGTAGCTGAGGTAACAAGCTAAACGTCGAAGTCCACGTGGAACTACTAGTGAGACTGAAGTCTCTCTGCAAAACATAAAATAGGCAAACGTGAGTACAAATGTACCCAGCAAGACTTACATCAGATCTAACTACATATGCATCATTTTCAACAAAGGGATGGTGGGGTTTAACTGCAGCAAGCCAGCTTTGACTCGGTGGCTATCCTAAACTACGACTGCAAGCGACTCTTTTGAGGTGGCGCACACGAGTCCACATATTCACCATATCAATACACCACTATGGATCCGCTCCTGTCTCCCTACGAGAACGCCATCCATAGCACTCACGCTTATCTTGCGCATTTTAAAGTATCCACTTTCACTTGTGTGTGAACTGATATAAGCAACCCAGAAGTCCTTTACCGCGGACACGGCTATTCGAATAGATGATGTTAACCCTGCAGGGGTGTACTTCTTCATACATGTTTCCACCACTTAGCGTCTGCACACGACATGTGCTCGGCAGACTTCAAGCGAAAGCCGACGTGGGTGTAGACCACGACCTACCTAAACACTCAAGTCTCTAGTCCAGGTTTATCGCCTATTCGGGTTCCATCCATGAGGAGATCCGGCCGGAGTTTCGCTCACAGCCCCAAACGATGTGAACAGGGTTCCCGAGATACCAAACGGGCATCCGGTACACCGTGCCACGTACCTACCGCATCACAGCCCACCCCTACGGTCAGCGCTATCCACGGCCTCCAGTAAGCTACAAACACCAGAAACTACTTGCAACTCCTGGACAGAGGACTAGGGTGATTAAGAAGTCGAGCGGGGTCATATTTCAGGGCCCAATGTATGGTAGTAGCTGAATCATGGATCACAAACACAGAACTCAGTTCCTGAGGACGGCTGCAATGAGACAACCCACCATGTACTCCTACATGGCCTCTCACCGCTACCTTTACCAAATCGTGTTCAAACACTTAGCTCACACACAGTAGGACATGTTCACACGCCTCTGATTCATCCCCGATGAATCAGACCTGACTCAACTCTAAGCAGTAGCAGGCATGACAAACAAGCAAGAATGAGTAGGCACAACAGGGCTCAAACAACTCCTACTCATGCTAGTGGGTTTCATCTATTTACTGTGGCAATGACAGGTCATGCAAAGGATAAAGGGGTTCAGCTACCGCAGCAAGTAACAAATATGTCGTTGTTGTCCTAATGCAGTAAAAGAGAGCAGGAGCGAGAGAGTAGGATTGTATCGGAATGAACAAAGGGGTTATGCTTGCCTGGCACTTCTGAAGATAACATTGAGTCTTCATCAGTGTCAACGATCACATCATCGGTATCACGTCTATCGAGAGGGGACAAATACCGGCAACACAGAAGGGAACACAATCAATGCAATGCACAATATGATGCATGATCATGACATGGCAAAATGAATGTGTTTTGAGCTAATGCAACTAGCAACAGATTAAATGAAGTTGGTTTGAATACAAGATTCAAATTCAAACTCCATATGTGATTATTTAAATGCCCTTTAAACGATTTGTGCTAAACAGCAGCTATAAGTTGTTCTAACATGCATGGAAATGGTACAGATGGATTCCTTGAATTTTTCTGATAATTTTTCATATATAATTTATTAAATTTGGAGTTACGGTTAATTTTCTATGATTTATTGAAGTTTTAGGCATTTTCTGGAATTTCAGAATTAAATTAAATCCAGAAAATACTTATGACATCAGCACTGCGTCATGCTTGCATCAGCAAGTCAACAGGGCTGCCCCGGGTCAAACCTGACGTGTGGGGTCCACACGTCAGTGACACAGGGACTAATCCCGCGTTGACCCGGGCTGGTTAGCTTTGACTAAGCCCTGGGGCCCACTAGTCAGCGTCAGTAGGTGGGGGGGTTAGTGACTAATTAACTAAGCCACGTCAGCCCGCCGGAGTTCTGGCCGGCGGCGACCATTAGCGCGGCGGCGAGAGTGGTTTTGGCCACTCCGGCGACCAAATGGGCCGCGGAGGGCATCTAGGAGGAGCTGGGGACGAGCCGAAGCTACTGGTGGAGTCAGTTGCGCTCGGGGCAGCCGGAATCGGTGCCGACGGCGAGCGAGGCGGCGGCCGGAGCTCGGGCAACAGCGGAGATGGCGCTATGGTGCATGGGAGGAGGGGCTGGTGGGCGTTACGGGCTCCTGGGAGCGCTCTGAGTACGTCTGCGTGCTCGGTTTGGACGGAGGTGAACCAAAACGACGACGGCGACAAGTCCGGCGCCGGTGAGGTCTCGGTCTCAACGGAAACGACGGATACGACGAGCTAATGGACAGGGAAGAAGGGGGGGGTCGATAGAGGAGCTCACGGCGGGGTCGTTGGTGATCTCAGAGAGCTCGGGGACGGCCTGGTGATGACGAATCGGTCGACGGCGGCCGTCGGTGCGGAGGACGAAGATGGCGTCGGCGACGGCGCTGCTAGGCATCCGCAGGCGTGTTCTTCGGCGTGGAGCTTCACGACAGCGAGGCGGAGCTAGGGGTCACAGCCACGGGGCAAGGGAACGGCGGTGGGCGCGGTGCCTTGCAGCGGCGGGCACCGGCTGATTTGGGCGGCCGTGAGAGAGAGAGAGAGCAGAGGAGCGAGGGGGGGGAAGAGAGAACCAGAGAGTGAGAGAGC
>NC_041385.1:737781126-737781819 GCF_002162155.2 Triticum dicoccoides
TCGGCGTGGATCTTCACGACAGCGAGGCGGAGCTAGGGATCACAGCCACGGGGCAAGGGGACGGCGGTGGGCGCGGTGCCTTGCAGCGGCGGGCACCGGCTGATTTGGGCGGCCGTGAGAGAGAGAGAGAGCAGAGGAGCGAGGGGGGGAAGAGAGAACCAGAGAGTGAGAGAGCATCGGGGTCGCGTGGCATCGCGGAGGAAGTCCAGGGCGATGGGGGGGGGCAGCAGGAGGTGGAAGCAGGAGGTGGCGCTCGGGCGCGGGCGCGTCGACACGCCTCTGCCTACTGGCAGAGGTTGAAGACGGTGGGGAGTTGGGCTGGGCTGGCCGGGGGAGATGGGCCAGGTAAGTGGCCCAGGTGGCTGCAGGTAATGTTTCTCTTTCTCTTTTATTTCTATTTTCAGTTCTGTTTTCTATTTTCTGTAATTGTGTTTGGATTTATTTTAAAATATCAAATCATTTTATAAAATCCTGGAAACAATTATGGGTACTTTCTGAATTATTTCAGTGACCCTTATCAATTTCCAACATTTATTTGAGCATTTAAATTATTTATAGTATTTAAATGCCCAAAGTCAAATACAATATGATTTAATTCAAAAATCCAAAAATGACCTAAGAATATAATCATCATTTTTGGCAGAGGTTTCCACCTTAACCAGAAATCATGAACTTTTCTTAGGAACCTTTTGG
>NC_041385.1:737781829-737791742 GCF_002162155.2 Triticum dicoccoides
CAGGTAAGTGGCCCAGGTGGCTGCAGGTAATGTTTCTCTCTCTCTTTTATAATTCTGTTCTGTTTTATATTTTTTTCTATTTCTGCAATTTGTTTTTGATTTGTTTTAAAATATCAAATCATTTTATAAAATCCTGGAAATAATTATGGGTACTTTCTGAATTATTTCAGTGACCCTTATCAATTTCCAACATTTATTTGAGCATTTAAATTATTTATAGTATTTAAATGCCCAAAGTCAAATACAATATGATTTAATTCAAAAATCCAAAAATGACCTAAGAATATAATCATCATTTTTGGCAGAGGTTTCCACCTTAACCAGAAATCATGAACTTTTCTTAGGAACCTTTTGGGTTTATTGAAAAGATTTTAATTCACCCTAGTTGAGTTGATTTAATGCTAGGGTTTGAACATCCCCATTTCAAATTTAGGCAAAATTTAAATATGATGCAAACATGAAGCTAGCCTAGAGCACTACCAGCAGCTAGGGATGTGACAAGAACTTATTGGAGACTTCATATCTCTCAATCCGGGCATTTGCTTGAAATATTAACTTCAACTCCTAGAACATCTCATATTCTCCATGACATTCAAAACATCGTTGAAGACCCGGTTCCAAGCCGTAAAGCATGACACACTGAACTATCGAGTAGTCATCAACTTTGCTCTGCCAGACGTTCTTAACATCGTCAGTTGCATCAGCAGCAGGCCTGGCACCCAGCGGTGCTTCCAGGACGTAATTCTTCTGTGCAGCAATGAGGACAATCCTCAGGTTACGGACCAAGTCCGTGTAATTGCTACCATCATCTTTCAACTTAGCTTTCTCAAGGAACACATTAAAATTCAACGGAACAACAGCACGAGCCATCTATCTACAACAAACATAGACAAGGAAAACACTATCAGGTACTAAGTTCATGATAAATTTAAGTTCAATTAATCATATTACTTAAGAACTCCCACTTAGAAAGACATCTCTCTAGTCATCTAAGTGATCACGTGATCCAAATCAACTAAACCATGTCCGATCATCACGTGAGATGGAGTAGTTTCAATGGTGAACATCACTATGTTGATCATATCTACTATATGATTCACGTTCGACCTTTCGGTCTCCGTGTTCCAAAGCCATATCTGTATATGCTAGGCTCGTCAAGTTTAACCTGAGTATTCCGCGTGTGCAACTATTTTGCACCCGTTGTATTTGAACATAGAGCCTATCACACCCGACCATCACGTGGTGTCTCAGCACGAAGAACTTTCACAATGGTGCATACTCAGGGAGAACACTTCTTGATAATTTAGTGAGAGATCATCTTAAAATGCTACCATCAATCAAAGCAAGATAAGATGCATAAAGGATAAACATCACATGCTATCTATATAAGTGATATGATATGGCCATCATTATCTTGTGCTTGTGATCTCCATCTCCGAAGCACCGTCGTGATCACCATCGTCACCGGCGCGACACCTTGATCTCCATCGTAGCATCGTTATCGTTACGCCATCTATTGCTTCTACGACTATCGCTACCACTTAGTGATAAAGTAAAGCAATTACAGGGCGTTTGCATTTCATACAATAAAGCGACAACCATATGGATCCTGCCAGTTGCCGATAACTTCGGTTACAAAACATGATCATCTCATACAATAAAATATAGCATCACGTCTTGACCATATCACATCACAACATGCCCTGCAAAAACAAGTTAGACGTCCTCTACTTTGTTGTTGCAAATTTTACGTGGCTACTACGGGCTGAGCAAGAACCGTTCTTACCTACGCATCAAAAACCATAATGATAGTTCGTCAAGTTAGTGTTGTTTTAACCTTCACAAGGACCAGGTGTAGCCACACTGCGTTCAACTAAAGTGAGAGAGACAGACACCCGCCAGTCACCTTTAAGCACGAGTGCTCGTAACGGTGAAACCAGTCTCGCATAAGCGTACGTGTAATGCCGGTCCGGGCTGCTTCATCTCACAATACCGCTGAACCAAAGTATGGCATGCTGGTAAGCAATATGACTTGTATCGCCCACAACTAACATGTGTTCTACTCGTGCATATGACATCTACGCATCAAACCTCGCTCGGATGCCACTGTTGGGGAACATAGTAATTTCAAAAAAATTCCTACGCACACGCAAGATCATGGTGATGCATAGCAACGAGAGGGGAGAGTATTGTCCACGTACCCTCGTAGACCGAAAGCGGAAGCGTTATGACAACGCGGTTGATGTAGTCGTACGTCTTCATGATCCGACCGATCCAAGTACCGAATGTACGGCACCTCCGAGTTCAGAACACGTTCAACTCGATGACGATCCCCGGACTCCCATCCAGGAGGGTGTGCGGGATGAGTTCCGTCAGCACGACGGCATGGTGACGATGATGATGTTCTACCGACGCAGGGCTTCGCCTAAGCACCGCAACGATATGACCAAGGAGGAAAATGGTGGAGGAGGGCACCGCACACGGCTAAGGAACGATCACAAAGATCAACTTGTGTGTCTTGAGGTGCCCCCCTGCCCCCGTATATAAAGGAGCAAGGGGGGAGGCCGACCGGCCCTAGGGCGCGCCAAGGAGGGGGGGGAGTCCTCCTCCTAGTGGGAGTAGGACTCCCCTTTCCTAGTCCAACTAGGAAGGAGGAAGGGGGAAGGAAAGAGAGGGAGAGGGAAAGGGAAAGAGGGGCCGCGCCCCCTCCCCTAGTCCAATTCGGACTCCTCATGGGAGGGGGCGCGCCACCTCCTGGGCTGCTGCCCTCTCTCTCCCCTCAGGCCCACTAAGGCCCAATACTTCCCCAGGGGGTTCCGGTAACCCCTCCAGCACTCCGGTTTTCTCCGAAATCACCCGGAACATTTCTGGTGTCCGAATATAGTTGTCCAATATATCAATCTTTACGTCTCAACCATTTCGAGACTCCTCGTCATGTCTGTGATCACATCCGGGACTCCGAACAACCTTCGGTACATCAAAACTTATAAACTCATAATAAAATTGTCATCGTAACGTTAAGCGTGCGGACCCTACGGGTTCGAGAACTATGTAGACATGACCTAGAACTGTTTCCGGTCAATAACCAATAGCGGAACCTGGATGCTCATATTGTGTCACGCCCAATATGCGACCCTATCCAAAAGGAACTCGAAGGTCCCACCAAGGATAGACCCGCATATTGAAACGCTTTTGCAAGGTGGATATCATTACATCAACATTACATAATAGGTAGGGATACAAACATAAGGCATACAATTCCACACGAATAAAACATCATCTTACATAAGGGCATCATCCGACTACGGATGAAACGCAAACAGAAACTGAAACGACATCCACCCTGCTAGCCCAGGCAGCCGACCTGGAACCTATCCCCTGATCGAAGAAGCAGCAGAAGAAGAACTTCAAAACAAGCAAACATCGCTCTCGCGTCATGATCATCGCAAAACCTGTACCTGCAACTGTTGTTGTAGTAATCTGTGAGCCACGAGGACTCAGCAATCCCATTACCATGGGTATCAAGACTAGCAAAGCTTAATGGGAAAGGAAGGGGTAAAGTGGTGAGGTTGCAGCAGCGGCTAAGCAAGTATGGTGGCTAACATACGCAAATAAGAGCGAGAAGAGAGCAAGCGGAACGGTCGTGAAGCTAGCAATGATCAAGAGGTGATCCTGAACTCCTACTTACGTCAAACATAACACAGAAACCGTGTTCACTTCCCGGACTCCGCCGAAAAGATACCATCATGGCTACACACATGGTTGATGCGTTTTAATTCGGATCTGGTGTCAAGTTATCTACAACCGGACATTAACAAATTCCCATCTGCCCATAACCGCAGGCATGGCTTTAGAAAGTTTAAACCTTGCAGGGGTGTCCCAACTTAGCCCATGATAAGCTCTCGCGATCAACGAAGGATATTCCTTATCCCAGAAAGACCCGATCAGACTCGGAATCCCGGTTTACAAGACATTTCGACAATGGTAAAACAAGACCAGCAAAGCCGCCCGATGCGCCGACAATCCCGATAGGAGCTGCACATATCTCTTTCTCAGGGCAACACCGGATAAGTCAAGCTACGAGTAAAACCAACCCTCAAGTTGCCCCGAGGTGGCCCCGCAGGTTGCTCGGTTCGGACCAACACTTAGACAAGCACTGGCCCGAGGGGGCTAAAATAAAGATGACCCTCGAGAGCACGACTCCCAAGGGAAAAGTAGGTGGTGGTGAGGCAAATGGTAAAACCAAGGTTGGGCCTTGTTGGAGGAGTTTTATTCAAAGCGAACTGTCAAGGGGGTCCCATAAATCACCCAACCGCATAAGGAACGCAAAATCTGGGAACATAACACCGGTATGACGGAAACTAGGGCGGCAAGAGTGGAACAAAACACCAGGCATAAGGCTGAGTCTTCCACCCTTTACCAAGTATATAGATGCATTAATAATATAAGAGATATTGTGATATCCCAACATAATCCTGTCCATCATGGAGCAATCTTCAACTTCACCTGCAACTAACAACGCTATAAGAGGGGCTGAGCAAAGCAGTAACATAGCCAAACAACGGTTTGCTAGGAATGGTGTCAAAGGTTAGAGGTTCATGGCAATTTGGGGAGGCTTGAAGAACAAACGATAGGTAACGCAGCATAGCGATAGAACGAAGCAACTAGCATAGCAATGATAGTAGTGAGATCCAGGGTAGCGGTCATCTTGCCTGAAATCCCGCTAGGAAGAAGAACGAGTCCATGAAGAAGATGAAGCCACGAAGACGAACCAAGCGTAGACGAACGAATCCTCACGATCGCAATGAAACGGGAACTATCGAGAAGAAGCACACAACATGGTAAACACACCACACATGAACAAGGCATGATGCACAACAAGCATGATGCCTGACAAAGCTACATGAATCTACTCATGGCAAGAGATGATGCAAACAAGAGCAACACATCAAGGCAAGTTTAAATGAGGCCGGAAGCAACATATAACAATTCCGGTAAGTCCTCATATGCAAATTTCGAAATGGTCCAGATCTGAATAAACCTTATGTTCAGTTTGTTAAACCGCAAGTTAAGATGCACAAGGATGATCTACACGAGATTCTAGTCAAGTTACATATAAAGTTCATTTAATTCGGAGCTACGGCCTAGAAGATATGAGCAAAACAAGTTAAGCCTGGCATTGATGCAAAATGCATACAAACATCAAGCAAACACCTCAAAACATGGATGCAACATGATAATATGAAACTACATGCAAAATCAAGCAAGTTTCATATAGAGCACACTCAAAACGGAGCAACGGTTCAACACATACACTCCAAACAAGATATAGCAACAATTTGTCCATAACAGCAACTAGGCATCTTGCAAGCATCAAAACAACATGCTAAAGTACCACAATATGAAAACAAAAGGCATGAACATGATGTACACGTAAAGCATAACAAAACATGACCACTGAGCTATCCCCAGAAATCACTAGAACATGCTCAAACACACATGGCAAGATTGCAAATAATAACAGTTTTAGATTTATCAGGAAATAACATCAGGTTGCAATGTTTAGAGCTATCAAACAACATGTTACAGGAACTTAACATGGCAAACAAATGAATGGCATGAATCTACTAATTGCATAGAACAAAAGTTCCTTACTGACCATGAGCCAAAAAGGATTAGAAGATATGATGGCACCCTTATAAACATGGCAAGTTATATGACAGATTCATACATGGCAGGAACAACAATAAGTAGGAATGTTGGTGAGCTTGTACCACTCACCACAGAGCAATACATGGCATGGCAAGGCAACCAGAAGTAAGAAGACATGTTTATGAAGCAAAGCATGTCAAGAGCAAGTTCATAGGGTGCATAGATCACTAGCAACAATCATGGCAACATTGAACTTCATGTTAACAGGCCGACAGCAACATCATTTAGCAACTTTGGAGCAAGATATGAACAATCTACAGCAAGCTATAAATGCAACCAGGGGCATGGACAGATATCTCATAACCATATGTACAAAACATCCTTACTGAAGTATCTCAAAATAAGCATGGATCTCTCTGTAGCATCAAGTTTACATGGCATAAAAATAACAGCAGAAGAGGGACTAAAATCAGCAACATCACGAGGCCTAGTTCACATGCTTGTGCTAGTCACCACATTGATCACAAAAATACATGGCATACACCCCTGTAAAGATGGCATGGCATAGTTCAAAACACATGTAGACATCAACCTCATAGGATGCACACATCAAACATGGCAAAAATGACAAATGAACATGTTCTGTTAACAGACAGCAGACAACATCACATAGCACTTTTGCAACGAAGATTCAGGCATCGAGATGAGCTCAAATGAACATGATGTAATGGAATGAAATGAAGTACTCGTTGAGACCAACAATTTGACATATTACACGCACGAAACGGAGTAGTATGCAGCAAGTTATGATGCGATGAACAGGGCAACATATTATGACAATTTCGGGACTTGGCAGAAATTTTGAAAAAAAAACAGGGAAGCGCGCGGGATAGCTAAATCACACACGGGCGGGCAAAATGCGGGGCTCACCTAGCAGGCCTTGGCCCGGTCGTGTGGAGGCAGGCCGGGGCAGGCCAAGCTGGGCCGGCAGCAGGGCCTTGCGGGGAGGGGCCCACGCGCGAAGTGCAGTTGCGCGTGAGCCCACACGCATGCACGATCGAGGAAGGTTGCGCCGGCGGCTGCTTCCGGCGATGGATGGAGTCGGTCAGGCAGGGCCGGCGAGGAGGTGACGTGGCCTGCAGATCGGGTCCGGCGGGGGTCGCAGGTGGCGGATCCGGTCGATCCCCGGCCGGATCTGGCCAGAGACGAGGCCGGCGGCGAGGTGAGCGGCGACCTGGCTACCTCCGGCGACGGAGACGGCGACCCTGTGAGAGAGAGAGAGAGACGGGGTCAGGGAGAGAGAGGAGGAAGCCGGACGGGGCGGCGCATGCTCACCGGCGACGAGCGCGAAGTCGGCGGCAGCGCTCCTGCAGCCGGAGCGGGGTCGACGCGGGCGGTGCAGAGGAACTCGGGAAGAGCGGGAGCCGTACGCTGGGCGGCGGCGGTGCCGGCGCGTGGGCTCGGCCGGGCCCAGATGGGCTCGGGCGGGCTAATTTCGGGCCCCGCGGGCTTGTGGTGGTGGAAGCGCGCTGAGAAGGCGAGGAGGCGGCGTGGCGCGCCCGGATTGGCCGGGGCGACGCCTTAGGTGGCCGCGCGGCGATTGGCAGCGCGCCAAGTGGCGGCGGAGGAGCGGGCCGGCACGGAAATTGAGGTGGGGGCACTGGTTCCGAGGAGAAGGAAGGTGGCTGCGGTTGGGAGGCGGCTAGAGGTAGGTGAGGGGCTAGGGATGCCCAAAATTGGAAGGAGGGGTCTATAAATAGTAAGGGGGCTAGGATTAGGGGAACCATCATCCGTTTTCGGGCATCGGATCTCGATCTGACAGTCCAGAGCGGAGGGGGTTTTAGGTGGACTGCAGGTGGGCTGTGCAGAAGGGTTGGGCTGAGAGGAGAGAGGAGAAAAAGGCCCGGCGGCAGTTTCGGAGACCGAAACGTTCGACGAATAAACCGGCAACGGTGCCGCTACGGATGACAGTAGGGCTACCAAACGAACTCCGAATGCGATGAAATTTGGCAGGTGGTCTGTCTACACTATAATAAGACCGCACGCCAAGTTCCAACCCATTCCGAGAACATTTTTATGCCATGTATAAAATAATATTTCGGAGGTGCCGCGGGCGCGTGCGAGTGTGTCCGGACTCGGAACGGACAAGGGAGAGAACCGGCGGAACCCGAACGGATGCAAGTTTTGAAAAACATGTGGATGAAATGCAGGTGATGACATGGAAAAATGCAACACTCAAGCAAATGACATAGCAACGACGGCGAATAACTGGCAAACACCTGGCGCACGAATCCGGGGCGTTACAACACTCCTCCACTAACAAGAGATCTCGTCCCGAGATCTTAGGACCGAGACGGAAGGAAAAAGGGAAGAGGTGAAACAAGAACTCAAGAGAAGAAGCAAAGAATAGAGAGCACTCGAGAAGAAGAGAGGAACGACGAGAATGATGAGAATCGAGAGCTCACGGAATCAGATAGACTATGAAACCACTCTGGTTAGAATGAGATAAGAAACGAATAAGACTGAAAGGATTTAGGAAGCACTCCGACTGAAACATGGAGGAATAGAACACGAGCTAGAGAGGATGGAATGATACTTGATGAAGACATGACACAAAACCTCAGGAAAGAATTGAAAGAGAATTGAATGAAAAGAATTTAGAAGGATTGAATGGAGTTGTTGAGAAAATCAACAACGAAAAGAATAAGCTTGTTGTGGACTTATGGATAACATCTCAAAAATTATGAGGTGATCACCGACCACAAATGGAAATGATAGAATAGCCGAGAAAAATGAAGAAATGCAAAACTCCACTTCAAAATAATACAGAGAAATAATTGCACTTCGACACGCGAGAAGAAAAGATACTTGAACTCCACCAACAAAATCTTGATGAAGACTTGAAGAATGAATTAAATCATAAAGAACCACCATGAAGAACTCTGGTGACAAAAGGATGATGAGATAAAATTGAAGGATGTAATGGATAAGATTAAAGCCTTGCGATGATTTAGATGGAGGTTCCGACGAGATGGCCGAGGAAATTTGAACTCTGGGAAAATAAAAGATGAAAACACTTGAAACTAGAATTTATTCCTCACGAACAAACTCCGAAGGAAGGGATTACTCACTTTGAGGAAATAAGAATAAGATTTATTGTATGCTTATCCTTCATCAAATTAAATTGATGACAAGCAAAGGATTTTGCATACCACTTATTCTTCTTGAAAAGGATTGAGAAGTGACATGTCGCAAACTTGAGAAGGTCTTCCTGATCCACCGGTAGGATTCGAAAGAACGAATGGATTAGTATGATAATCAAAGAAAAAGAATCTTGAACGAACCACCGTTAGAAATGAAAATGAACGAAGAAAAGAGAAAGAATCGCTGGGAAGAATTAGAAGAACCAATATGCTTGAGGGGGATTTAGATGCAAAAGAACGAAGAGATAATGAGCTGATTAAAGAACACTTGAACGAAGCACCGGGATAAATGGATAATGGTAGATAAAATGTGAGGACGAGGAATTCTTATGGAACGATGGCCTCTGGTGAAAAGAAATGGAAAAACAACTCTTGACATACTCCGGATGGTTAAGAAAAAGGAATATCTGACAACTGGAATAATTCGAGAGGATAACATGAATCTAGAACCACGAAACTTCGAGAGAACGGACAAGATTGAGAGGAAAAAACTCTTCTTTGGTCTTCAAATGACGACGAGAAACACCACCAAAATTACTGAGGTACTCCGGTAGAATGAAAAAGCAGAGAGGTTAAGCCAACAATGAAATGATTTGAAATCGATCTTGGAAAGGCATGTGACTGATGGGATCCATTCTTACGTCATACGTGAAAAGAATTGAGAATAACTCAGAGGAAATTAGAAGAGTCAGGTAAGATCCTGGGAAAAGACCTGTGGGTTAAGGCCCACTAACAGAAAACACCATTGAAAAGGATTGTTGAAAGATAGATGATTCACCGGAATGATTGAAATATTTGAATGAGGTGACAACCTCGAATTAATTGGAACACAGACGAATCTCCTGAGATGTCTTGAGCACTCTGGAAGGATAAACTAGTGAGAGGCGAACGAGAAGGGAAAACACTTGAGCCGAGGAAAAGAATATAATCACTACCAAAAAACTAGAATTGAATCCACCGGAAAAGAAAAAGAGATGAAGAATGTCGAACAAAACGAGAATTCACCGGTTGAAATAATTGAGGGAAGACTGAAGAGGCTCCGCATGAAAGAAATTGAT
>NC_041385.1:737792205-737823042 GCF_002162155.2 Triticum dicoccoides
AAAAAGGGGTGGGAGGGCGGGAAAAACACCGGAAACTGGAAGGGGAAACCGACGAATATCTTGAAGAGAAAACACCGGTTGAAATCATTGAGGAAATAAAGCAAAGACTTCGCACGAGTAGGATGGATACTCGATTACGGACTCCGGTTCCAAGAAGAAAAGGGTGGGCGGGTGGGAAAAGAAAACAACTGAGGATTGAACTCAAAGATGAAGAGACTCGAGTCAACTTGACGAGAAATGCACCGGATGAAAAGAGCTGAGGAACAACGATCGAAAAACCAACTGCGTGATCCTAAAGAAAAATTTGAATGGGAAGAGGAGTAATTCAAAACACCTACGTCAAGATTCCTCACCAGAGCGACGAAGGGGCTGAGGAGTAAAAAGAATTCCTACTCTCCGATATAACTAGACTCCGAAAACAGTTTTCTTCTAGACTCAACAACGGCCAAACTAGACGATCAATCAAGGGGGCTCCTAGGGTCGGTCGGGGCTCTGATACCAACTTGTCACGCCTAATATGCGACCCTATCCAAAAGGAACTCGAAGGTCCCACCAAGGATAGACCCGCATATTGAAACACTTTTGCAAGGTGGATATCATTACATCAACATTACTAATAGGTAGGGATACAAACATAAGGCATACAATGCCACACGAATACAACATCATCTTACATAAGGGCATCATCCGACTACGGATGAAACGCAAACAGAAACTCAAACGACATCCACCCTGCTAGCCCAGGCTACCGACCTGGAACCTATCCCCTGATCGAAGAAGCAGCAGAAGAAGAACTTCAAAACAAGCAAACATCGCTCTCGTGCCATGATCATCGCAAAACCTGTACCTGCAACTGTTGTTGTAGTAATCTGCGAGCCACGAGGACTCAGCAATCCCATTACCATGGGTATCAAGACTAGCAAAGCTTAATGGGAAAGGAAGGGGTAAAGTGGTGAGGTTGCAGCAGCGGCTAAGCAAGTATGGTGGCTAACATACGCAAATAAGAGCGAGAGGAGAGCAAGCGGAACGGTCGTGAAGCTAGCAATGATCAAGAGGTGATCCTGAACTCCTACTTACGTCAAACATAACACAGAAACCGTGTTCACTTCCCGGACTCCGCCGAAAAGAGACCATCACGGCTACCCACACGGTTGATGCGTTTTAATTCGGATCTGGTGTCAAGTTATCTACAACCGAACAATAACAAATTCCCATCTGCCCATAACCGCGGGCACGGCTTTCGAAAGTTTAAACCCTGCAGGGGTGTCCCAACTTAGCCCATGATAAGCTCTCGCGATCAACGAAGGATATTCCTTCTCCCAGGCAGACCCGATCAGACTCGGAATCCCGGTTTACAAGACATTTCGACAATGGTAAAACAAGACCAGCAAGTCGCCCAATGCACCGACAATCCCGATAGGAGCTGCACATATCTCGTTCTCAGGGCAACACCGGATAAGTCAAGCTACGAGTAAAACCAACCCTCAAGTTGCCCCGAGGTGGCCCCGCAGGTTGCTCGGTTCGGACCAACACTTAGACAAGCACTGGCCCGGGGGGGCTAAAATAAAGATGACCCTCGAGAGCGCGACTCCCAAGGGAAAAGTAGGTGGTGGTGAGGCAAATGGTAAAACCAAGGTTGGGCCTTGCTGGAGGAGTTTTATTCAAAGCGAACTGTCAAGGGGGTCCCACAAATCACCCAACCGCGTAAGGAACGCAAAATCCGGGAACATAACACCGGTATGACGGAAACTAGGGCGGCAAGAGTGGAACAAAACACCAGGCATAAGGCCGAGTCTTCCACCCTTTACCAAGTATATAGATGCATTAATAATATAAGAGATATTGTGATATCCCAACATAATCCTGTCCATCATGGAGCAATCTTCAACTTCACCTGCAACTAACAACGCTATAAGAGGGGCTGAGCAAAGTGGTAACATAGCCAAACAACGGTTTGCTAGGAATGGTGTCAAAGGTTAGAGGTTCATGGCAATTTGGGGAGGCTTGAAGAACAAACGATAGGTAACGCAGCATAGCGATAGAATGAAGCAACTAGCATAGCAATGATAGTAGTGAGATCCAGGGTAGCGGTCATCTTGCCTGAAATCCCGCTAGGAAGAAGAACGAGTCCATGAAGAAGATGAAGCCATGAAGACGAACCAAGCGTAGACGAACGAATCCTCACGATCGCAACGAAACGGGAACTATCGAGAAGAAGCACACAACATGGTAAACACACCACACATGAACAAGGCATGATGCACAACAAGCATGATGCATGACAAAGGTACATGAATCTACTCATGGCAAGAGATGATGCAAACAAGAGCAACACATCAAGGCAAGTTTAAATGAGGCCAGAAGCAACATATAACAATTCCGGTAAGTCCTCATATGCAAATTTCGAAATGGTCCACATCTGAATAAACCTTATGTTCAATTTGTTAAACCGCAAGTTAAGATGCACAAGGATGATCTACACGAGATTCTAGTCAAGTTACATATAAAGTTCATTTAATTCGGAGCTACGGCCTAGAAGATATGAGCAAAACAAGTTAAGCATGGCATTGATGCAAAATGCATACAAACATCAAGCAAACACCTCAAAACATGGATGCAACATGATAATATGAAACTACATGCAAAATCAAGCAAGTTTCATATAGAGCACACTCAAAACGGAGCAACGGTTCAACACATACACTCCAAACAAGATATAGCAACAATCTGTCCATAACAGCAACTAGGCATCTTGCAAGCATCAAAACAACATGCTACAGTACCACAATATGAAAACAAAAGGCATGAACATGATGTACACGTAAAGCATAACAAAACATGAACACTGAGCTATCCCAAGAAATCACTAGAACATGCTCAAACACACATGGCAAGATTGCAAATAATAACAGTTGCAGATTTATCAGGAAATAACATCAGGTTGCAATGTTTAGAGCTATCAAACAACATGTTACAGGAACTTAACATGGCAAACAAAGGCATGGCATGAATCTACTAATTGCATAGAACAAAAGTTCCTTACTGACCATGAGCCAAAAAGGATCAGAAGATATGATGGCACCCTTGTAAACATGGTAAGTTATATGACATATTCATACATGGCAGGAACAACAATAAGTAGGCATGTTGGTGAGCTTGTACCACTCTCCACAGAGCAATACATGGCATGGCAAGGCAACCAGAAGTAAGAAGACATGTTTATGAAGCAAAGCATGTCAAGAGCAAGTTCATAGGGTGCATAGATCACTAGCGACAATCATGGCAACATTGAACTTCATGTTAACAGGCTGATAGCAACATCATTTAGCAACTTTGGAGCAAGATATGAACAAGCTACAGCAAGCTATAAATGCAACCAGGGGCATGGATGGATATCTCATAACCATATGTACAAAACATCCTTACTGAAGTATCTCAAAATAAGCATGGATCTCTCTGTAGCATCAAGTTTACATGGCATAAAAATAACAGCAGAACATGGACTAAAATCAGCAACATCACAAGGCCTAGTTCACATGCTTGTGCTAGTCACCACATCGATCACAAAAATACATGGCATACACCCCTGTAAATATGGCATGACATCATTCAAAACACATGTAGACATCAACCTCATAGGATGCACACATCAAACATGGCAAAAATGACAAATAAACATGTTCTGTTAATAGACAGCAGACAACATCACATAGCACTCTTGCAACAAAGATTCAGGCATCGATATGAGCTCAAATGAACATGATGCAATGGAATGAAATGAAGTACTCGTTGAGACCAACAATTTGACATATTACACGCACGAAACGGAGCAGTATGCAACAAGTTATGATGCGATGAACAGGGCCACATATTATGACAATTTCGGGACTTAGCAGAATTTTTTTAAAAAAAATAGGGAAGCGCGCGGGATAGCTAAATCACGCACGGGCGGGCAAAAGGCGGGGCTCACCTAGCAGGCCTTGGCCCGGTCGGTGTGGAGGCAGGCCGGGGCAGGCCGAGCTGGGCCGGTAGCAGGGCCTCGCGGGGAGGGGCCCACGCGCGAAGTGCGGTTGCGCGTGCGCCCACACGCATGCACGGTCGAGGAAGGTTGCGCCGGCGGCTGCTTCCGGTGATGGATGGACGGCGGTGAGGCAGGGCCGGCGAGGAGGTGACGTGGCCTGCAGATCGGGTCCGGCGGGGGTCGCAGGTGGCGGATCCAGTCAATCCTCGGCCGGATCTGGCCAGAGACGAGGCCGGCGGCGAGGTGAGCGGCGACCTAGCTCCCTCCAGCGACCGAGATGGCGACCCTGTGCGAGAGAGAGAGAGAGAGAGACGGGGTCAGGGAGAGAGAGGAGGAAGCCGGACGGGGCGGCGCGTGCTCACCGGTGACGAGCGCGAAGTCGGCGGCAGCGCTCCTGCAGCCGGAGCAGGGTCGACGCGGGCGGCGCAGAGGAACTCGGGAGGAGCGGGAGCCGGACGCTGGGCAGTGGCGGCGCCGGCGCGCGGGCTCGGCCGGGCCCAGATGGGCTCGGGCGGGCTGATTTTGGGCCCCGCAGGCCTGTGGTGGTGGAAGCGCGCTGAGAAGGCGAGGAGGCAGCATGGCGCGCCCGGATTGGCTGGGGCGACGCCTCAGGTGGAGGCGCGGCCATTGGCAGCGCGCCAAGTGGCGGCGAAGGAGCGGGCCGACGCGGAAATTGAGGAGGGGGCGCTGATTCCGAGGAGAAGGAAGGTGGCTGCGGTTGGGAGGCGGCTAGAGGTAGGTGAGGGGCTAGGGATGCCCAAAATTGGAAGGAGGGGTCTATAAATAGTAAGGGGGCTAGGGTTAGGGGAACCATCATCCGTTTTTGGGCATTGTATCTCGATCTGACGGTCCGGAGCGGAGGGGGTTTTAGGTGGGCTGTAGATGGGCTGTGCAGAAGGGTTGGGCTGAGAGGAGAGAGGAGAAAAAGGCCCGGTGGCAGTTTCGGAGACCGAAACGTCCGACGAATAAACCGGCAACGGTGCCGCTACGGATGACAGTAGGGCTACCAAACGAACTCCGAATGCGACGAAATTTGGCAGGTGGTCTGTCTACACTAAAATAAGACCGCACGCCAAGTTCCAACCCATTCCGAGAACATTTTTATGCCATGTATAAAATAATATTTCGGAGGTGCCGCGGGCGCGTGCGAGTGTGTCCGGACTCGGAACGGACAACGGAGAGAACC
Source organism: Triticum dicoccoides (assembly GCF_002162155.2). Classification (NCBI taxonomy): domain Eukaryota; kingdom Viridiplantae; phylum Streptophyta; class Magnoliopsida; order Poales; family Poaceae; genus Triticum; species Triticum dicoccoides. The sequence goes on from NC_041385.1 coordinate 737,797,413, forward strand.
GGCGGAACCCGAACGGATGCAAGTTTTGAAAAACATGCGGATGAAATGCAGGTGATGACATGGAAAAATGCAACACGCAAGCAAATGACATAGCAACAACGGCGAATAACTGGCAAACACCTGGCGCAACGAATCCGGGGCATTACATATTGGCTCCTACATATTCTACAAAGATCTTGATCTATCAAACCGCATAACAACATACGTTGTTCCCTTTGTCATCGGTATGTTACTTGCCCGAGATTCGATCGTCGGTATCCAATACCTAGTTCAATCTCGTTACCAGCAAGTCTCTTTACTCATTACATAATGCATCATTCCGTAACTAACTCATTAGCTACATTGCTTGTGAGGCTTATAGTGATGTGCATTACCGAGAGGGCCCAGAGATACCTCTCCGACAATCGGAGTGACAAAACCTAATCTCGAAATATGCCAACTCAACATGTACCTTTGGAGACACCTGTACAGCTCCTTTATAATTACCCAGTTACGTTGTGACATTTGGTAGCACACAAAGTGTTCCTTCGGTAAACGGGAGTTGCATAATCTCATAGTTGTAGGAACTTTGTATAAGTCATGAAGAAAGCAATAGCAACATACTAAACGATCAAGTGCTAGGCTAACGGAATGGGTCAAGTCAATCACATCATTCTCCTAATGATGCGATCTCGTTAATCAAATGACAACACATGCCTATGATTAGGAAACATAACCATCTTTGATTAATGAGCTAGTCAAGTAGAGGCACACTAGTGACATTATGTTTGTCTATGTATTCACACATGTATCATGTTTCCGGGTAATACAATTCTAGCATGAATAATAAACATTTATCATGATATGAGGAAATAAATAATAACTTTATTATTGCCACTAGGGCATATTTCCTTCACCGAAGACCACTTACAATGTTATAGAGCCCGTGCAACGGGCCTCTACTCCAGGAATTACACCTTTAAAGGTGGTTTTGGTGGGCTTGATCCTTGAAGGGTCGATGCCCATTTTACCCACTGTGTCCTTGTAAAGCAGGTTCAGGCTGCCGCCGCCGTCCATAAGGACTCGCATGAGGTGGAATCCGTCGATGATTGGGTCTAGGACCAATACGGCTGAGCCGCCGTGACGAATGCTAGTAGGGTGATCCCTACGATCAAAGGTGATCGGACAAGCTGACCATGGGTTGAATTTGGGGGCGACTGGCTCCATCGCTTAGACGTCCCATAGTGCTCGCTTCCGTTCCCGCTTGGGGATGTGAGTGGCCTAGATCATGTTGACCGTTTTCACCTAGGGGGTGGATTTCTTCAGTCCCCCTGTGTTCAGACGCCGGGGCTCTTCGTCATCGTCGCTGTGCAGCCCCTTGTCCTTGTTTTCGGTGTTTATTTTGCCGGCCTATTTGAACACCCAGCAGTCTCTGTTGGTGTGGTTGGCTGGCTTGTCCGGGATGCCATGAATTTGGCACGAGCGTTCCAGTATACGGTCCAGACTGGACAGTCCCTGATTGTTCCTTTTGAACGGCTTCTTCCGCTGACCGGACTTGGATCCACTGAATCCGGCGTTGACTCCCGTGTCTTCAGTGTTGTCGTTGTTGTTCCGTCGCTTATGTCTGTTGTGCCGTGGCTTGCCGTTATTGTCGCGGACATCCGAAGTGCCAGAATGTGGTGTAGTGCTGCTGCGAGCCAACCAGCTGTCCTCGCCCACACAAAAGCAGGTCATTAGTGTTGTGAGAGCTGCCATGGACTTGGGTTTTTCCTGGCGGAAGTGTCGGGCGAGCCACTCGTCACGGATATTATGCTTAAAAGCCGCCAGGGCTTCGGCGTTCGGACAGTCGACTATTTGGTTCTTTTTAGTTAGGAACCGAGTCCAGAATTTCCTGGCTGACTCTCTGGGCTGTTGAGTAATGTGGCTCAAGTCATCAGCGTCTGGTGGTTGCACATATGTGCCCTGGAAGTTGTTGAGTGATACGTCTCCAACGTATCTATAATTTTTGATTGCTCCATGCTACTTTATCTACTGTTTTGGACTATATTGGGCTTTATTTTCCAGTTTTATATTACTTTTGGGACTAACCTATTAATCGGAGGCCCAACCCAGAATTGCTATTTTTTGCCTTTTTCAGTATTTCTAAGAAACAGAATATCAAACGGAGTCCAAGCGGAATGAAACCTTCGGGGTTGTGATTTTCCAACCGAACGTGATCCAGGAGACTTGGACCCTACTCCAAGTAGTTCCCGAGGAGGTCACGAGGGTGGAGGGCACCCCCCTGGGCGCGCCCCCCTACCTCGTGGGCCCCTCGGAGCTCCACCGACGTACTCCTTCCTCCTATATATACCTACGTATCCCTGAACGATCAGAACAGGAGCCAAAAACCTAATTCCACCGCCACAACCTTCTGTATCCACGAGATCCCATCTTGGGGCCTGTTTCGGAGCTCCGCCGGAGGAGGCATCCACCACGGAGGCCTTCTACATCATCACCATAGCCCCTCCGATGAAGTGTGAGTAGTTTACTTCAGACCTTCGGGTCCATAGCTAGTAGCTAGATGGCTTCTTCTCTCTTTTTGGATCTCAATACAATGTTCTCCCCCTCTCTCGTGGAGATCTATTCGATGTAATCTTGTTTTTGCGGTGTGTTTGTTGAGACCGATGAATTGTGGGTTTATGATCCAGTATTATCTATGGAAAATATTTGATTCTTCTCTGGATTCTTTTATGTATGATTGAGTTATCTTTGCAAGTCTCTTCGAATTATCCTTTTTGGTTTGGCCAATTAGATTGGTAGTTCTTGCAATGGGAGAAGTGCTTAGCTTTGGGTTCAATCTTGCGGTGTCCTTACCCAGTGATAGAAGGGGCAGCAAGGCACGTATTGTATTGTTGCCATCGAGGATAACAAGATGGGGTTTTTATCATATTCCATGAATTTATCCCTCTACATCATGTCATCTTGCTTATGGCGTTACTCTGTTTTTACTTAATACTCTAGATGCATGCTGGATAGCGGTCGATGAGTGGAGTAATAGTAGTAGATGCAGAATCGTTTCGATCTACTTGTTTTGGACGTGATGCCTATATACATGATCATTGCCTAGATATACTCATAACTATGCTCAATTCTGTCAATTGCTCAACAGTAATTTGTTCACCCACCGTAGAATACTTATGCTCTTGAGAGAAGCCACTAGTGAAACCTATGGCCCCCGGGTCTATTCTCATCGTACCATTCTCTATCACTTTATTTACTTGCTTTGTTTTTACTTTGCCTTTATTTTTACTTTGCATCTATCTATCAAAAATACCAAAAATATTATCTCTATCAGATCTCACTCTCGTAAGTGACCGTGAAGGGATTGACAACCCCTAAGCGTTGGTTGCGAGTTGCTATCGTTTTGTGTAGGTACAAGGGACTTGTGCGTGGTCTCCTACTGGATTGATACCTTGGTTCTCAAAAACTGAGGGAAATACTTACGCTACTTTGCTGCATCATCCTCTCCTCTTCGGGGAAATCCAACGCAGTGCTCCGGAGGTAGCAAGAAGAATTTCTGGCGCCGTTGCCGGGGAGGCTCACGCAAGCAAGTCAACCATACCAAGTACCCATCGCAATCCCTATCTCTCGCATTACATTATTTGCCATTTGCCTCTCGTTTTCCTCTCCCCCACTTCACCCTTTCCATTTTATTTGCCCTCTCTTTCCCAATCTTCTCCTCTCTTTCCCGTTTGCCTTTTTCTCGTTGCCTTTCTGTTTGCTTGTGTGTTGCATTACTTGTTGCCATGGCACAAGATAATACCAAATTGTGTGATTTCTCGAATACCAATAATAATGATTTCCTTAGTACTTCGATTGCTCCTCTTAATAATGATGAGTCTTGTGAAATCAATACCGCTTTATTGAATCTTGTTATGAAAGATCAATTCGCCGGCCTTTCTACTGAAGATGCCGCTACTCATCTAAACAATTTTGCTGATTTGTGTGATATGCAAAAGAAGAAAGATACGGATAACAATATTGTCAAATTGAAGTTATTTCCGTTTTCACTTAGAGATCGTGCTAAAGTTTGGTTTTCATCTTTGCCTAAAAATAGTATTGATTCTTGGAACAAGTGCAAAGATGCTTTTATCTCTAAGTATTTCCCTCCCGCTAAGATTATCACTCTTAGGAACGATATTATGAATTTTAAACAACTAGATCATGAGCATGTTGCCCAATCTTGGGAAAGAATGAAATTAATGCTTCGCAATTGCCCTACTCATGGTTTGAATTTATGGATGATCATACAAAAAATTTATGCCAGAATTAAGCTTCTATAAATCTTTTAGATTCGGCCGCGGGAGGCACTTTTATGGAAATTATGTTAGGGGATGCTACCAAATTGCTTGATAATATTATGGATAATTATTCTCAATGGCACACCAAAAGATCTTCTAGTAAGAAAGTGCATGCTATAGAAGAAATCAATGTTTTGAGTGAAAAGATGGATGAACTTATGAAGATGTTTGCTCCTAAAAATACTCCTCTTGATCCCAATGATATGCCTTTATCTACTTTGCTTGAGAATAATAAAGAATCTATGGATGTGAATTTTGTTGGTAGGAATAGTTTTGGAAACAACGCTTATAGAGGGAATTTTAATCCTAGGCCTTATCCTAGTAATACTTCTAACAATTATGGAAATTCCTACAATAATCTTATAGAAATTTTAATAAGATGCCCTCTGAATTTGAGAGTAGTGTTAAAGAGTTTATGAATTCACAAAAGAATTTTAATGCTTTGCTTGAAGAGAAATTGCTTAAAGTTGATGATTTGGCTAGGAACGTTGATAGAATTTCTCTTGAAATTGATTCTTTAAAGCTTAGATCTATTCCTTCTAAGCATGATATCAATCAGTCTCTCAAAGCCATGAGAATTTCCATTGATGAGTGCAAGGAAAGAACCGCTAGGATGCGTGCTTCCAAAGATGCCTTTATTAAAGCGTGTTCTTTCAATCCCTATGAAAATCAAGATGAAGATCTAAAAGTTATTGATGTGTCCCCCATTAAATCTTTTTTTTGCAATATGAATCTTGATGAATCTGAAGATTATCTTCCTTTACCTAGAAGGCGTTTTAAGAATTCGGAGTTTCTAGATCTTGATGATGAAATTGATGAAAGTGGGATTGAAATAAATAAAAACCGTGATGTTGCTAAACCCACTATTTTGGATCTCAAGGAATTTAATTATGAAAATTGCTCTTTGATTGGTTGTATTTCCTTGTTGCAATCCGTGCTAGAATCTCCTCATGCTTATAGTCAAAATAAGGCCTTTACCGAACATATTGTTGATGCTTTGATGCAATCTTATGAAGAAAAACTTGAGTTGAAAGTTTCTATCCCTAGAAAACTCTATGATAAATGGGAACCTACTATTAGAATTAAAATTAAAGATTTTGAGTTTCATGCTTTGTGTGATTTGGGTGCTAGTGTCTCTACTATTCCCAAAACTTTATGTGATTTGCTAGATTTCCGTGATTTTGATGATTGCTCTCTAAACTTGCATCTTGCGGATTCCACTATTAAAAATCTATGGAAAGAATTAATGATGGTCTTATTGTTGCAAATAGGAATTATGTGCCCGTAGATTTTATCGTTCTTGATATAGATTGCAATCCTTCATGTCCTATTATTCTTGGTAGACCTTTCCTTAGAACGATTGGTGCAATTATTGATATGAAGGAAGGGAATATTAGATTCCTATTTCCCTTAAAGAACGGTATGGAAAACTTCCCTAGAAAGAAAATAAAATTACCATATGAATCTATCATGAGAGCAACTTATGGATTGCCTTTCAAAGATGGCAATACCTAGATCTATCCTTGTTTTATGCCTAGCTAGGGGCGTTAAACGATAGTGCTTGTTGGGAGGCAACCCAACTTTATTTTGTGTTTTTTGTTTTTGCTTCTGTTTAGGAATAAATAATCCATCTACCTTCTGTTTGGATGTGGTTTTATGTTTTAATTAGTGTTTGTGCCAAGTAGGACCTATAGGATAACCTACGATGATAGTTGATTTGATTCTGCTGAAAAACAGAAACTTTGCACGCACGAATTTAGTTATGATAAATTAAAGGAACGTGATTTTGTGTTGATTCTTTTTGCTTCTGATCAATAAACAAATTTTCCAGGACTTACTATTTTGGTAGAATTTTTAGAGTTCCATAAGTTTGCGTTAATTACAGATTGCTACAGACTGTTCTGTTTTTGACAGATTCTGTTTTTCGTGTGTTGTTTGCTTATTTTGATGAATCTATGGCTAGTAAATTAGTTTATAAACCATAGAGAAGTTGGAATACAGTAGGTTTAACACCAATATAAATAAAGAATGAGTTCATTATAGTACCTTGAAGTAGTCTTTTGTTTTCTTTCTCTAACGGAGCTCACGAGATTTCTGTTGAGTTTTGTGTTGTGAAGTTTTCAAGTTTTGGGTGAATTCTTTTGATGGATTATGGAACAAGGAGTGGCAAGAGCCTAAGCTTGGGGATGCCCATGGCACCCCCAAGATAATCCAAGGACACCAAAAAGTCAAAGCTTGGGGATGCCCCGGAAGGCATCCCCTCTTTCGTCCACTTCCATCGGTAATTTACTTGGAGCTATATTTTTATTCACCAACATGATATGTGTTTTGCTTGGAGCGTCTTGTATTATTTGTGTCTTTGCTTGTTAGTCTACCACTATCATCCTTGCTGTACACATCTTTTGAGAGAGCCATACATGAATTGGAATTTGTTAGAATACTCTATGTGCTTCACTTATATCTTTTGAGCTTGATAGTTTTGCTCATAGTGCTTCACTTATATCTTTTGAGCGTGATAATTTTTTCTCTAGTACTTCACTTAGATCTTTTAGAGCACGGTGGTCGATTTGTTTTAAAGAAACTATTGATCTCTCATGATTCACTTAGATTATTTTGAGAGTCGTTGATAGCATGGTAATTTGCTTAATGTTAATATACTTGGTGTTCAAGATATGTGAAACTTTCTTTTGAGTGAATTGAATACTAAGATAAGTTTGATGCTTGATAATTGTTTTGATATATGGAGGTGATAATACCAAAGTTGTGCTAGTTGGGTGATTATGAATTTGAGAAATACTTGTGTTGAAGTTTGCAAGTCTCGTAGCATGCACTTATGGTTAAAGTTGTGTAACAAATTTGAAACATGAAGTGTACCTGGCTTGTGCATCCTTATGAGTGGCAGTCGGGGACGAGCGATGGTCTTTTCCTACCAATCTATCCCCTAGGAGCATGCGCGTAGTACATGAATTTTTGATGACTTCTAAATTTTTGCAATAAGTATATGAGTTCTTTTGACTAATGTTGAGTCCATGGATTATACGCACTTTCATCTTTCCGCCTTTGCTAGCCTCTTCGGTACCGTGCATTGCCCTTTCTCACCTTGAGAGTTGGCGCAAACTTCACCGGTGCATCCAAACCCCGTGATACGATATACTCTATCACACATAAACCTCCTTATATCTTCCTCAAAACAGCCACCATACCTACCTATCATGGCATTTCCATAGCCATTCCAAGATATATTGCCATGCAACTTCACCATCATCATCATGACATACATTACTTTTGTCATATTTCCATTGCATGATCTTGTAGTTGACATCGTATTTGTGGCAAAGCCACCATGCATTATTTTCCATACATGTCACTCTTGATTCATTGCACCATCCCGGTACACCGCCGGAGGCATTCATATAGAGTCATATCTTGTTCTAAGTTTTGAGTTGTAATCCTTATGTTGTAATCAATAGAAGTGTGATGATCATCATTATTAGAGCATTTCCCAAATAAAAAAAGAAAGGCCAAAAGACAAGAAAAAAAAGAAAGGCCCAAAAAAAGGGAAATGCTACTATCTCTTTTTCCACACTTGTGCTTCAAAGTAGCACCTTGTTCTTCATGTAGTGAGTCTCATATATTGTGCTTCAGAGTAGCACCTTTTTCCTCAAGTAGTGAGTCTCATAAGTTGTCTTTTTATACTAGTGGGAATTTTTCATTATAGAACTTGGCTTGTATATTCCTACGATGGGCTTCCTCAAATGCCCTAGGTCTTCGTGAGCAAGCGAGTTGGATGCACACCCACTAGTTTTCTTTCGTTGAGCATTCATAGCTCTAGTGCATCCGTTGCATGGCAATCCCTACTCCTCATGTTGACATCAATTGATGGGCATCTCCATAGCCCATTGATTTGCCTCGTCAATGTGAGACTTTCTCCTTTTTGTCTTCTCCACACAATCCCCATCATCATATTCTATTCCACCCATAGTGATATATCCATGGCTCACGCTCATGTATTGCGTGAAGGTTGAAAAAGTTTGAAATTATTTAAGTATGAAACAATTGCTTGGCTTGTCATCGGGGGTATAGAAGTTGGGAACATCTTTGTGTGACGAAAATGAAGCATAGCCTAACTATATGATTTTGTAGGGATGAACTTTCTTTTGCCATGTTATTTTGAGAAGACATGATTGCTTTGATTAGTATGCTTGAAGTATTATTATTTTTGTGTCAATATGAACTTTTGTCTTGAATCTTTCGGATCTGAATATTCATATCACAATTAAGAAGATTTACATTGAAATTATGCCAAAGTATCACTCCGCATCAAAAATTCTTTTTTATCATTTACCTACTCGAGGACGAGCAGGAATTAAGCTTGGGGATACCTGATACGTCTCCAACGTATCTATAATTTTTGATTGCTCCATGCTACTTTATCTACTGTTTTGGACTATATTGGGCTTTATTTTCCACTTCTATATTACTTTTGGGACTAACCTATTAACCGGAGGCCCAGCCCAGAATTGTTGTTTTTTGCCTTTTTCAGTATTTCGAAGAAACAGAATATCAAACGGAGTCCAAACGGAATGAAACCTTCGGGGTCGTGATTTTCCAACCGAACATGATCCAGGAGACTTGGACCCTACTCCAAGTAGTGCCCGAGGAGGTCACGAGGGTGGAAGGCGCCCCCCTACCTCGTGGGCCCCTCGGAGCTCCACTGACGTACTCCTTCCTCCTATATATACCTACGTATCCCCGAACGATCAGAACAGGAGCCAAAAACCTAATTCCACCGCCGCAACCTTCTGTATCCACGAGATCCCATCTTGGGGCATGTTCCGGAGATCCGCCGGAGGGGGCATCCACCATGGAGGCCTTCTACATCATCACCATAGCCCCTCCGATGAAGTGTGAGTAGTTTACTTCAGACCTTCGGGTCCATAGCTAGTAGCTAGATGGCTTCTTCTCTCTTTTTGGATCTCAATACAATGTTCTCCCCCTCTCTCGTGGAGATCTATTCGATGTAATCTTCTTTTTGCGGTGTGTTTGTTGAGATCGATGAATTGTGGGTTTATGATCTAGTATTATCTATGGAAAATATTTGATTCTTCTCTGGATTCTTTTATGTATGATTGAGTTATCTTTGCAAGTCTCTTCGAATTATCCTTTTTGGTTTGGCCAACTAGATTGGTAGTTCTTGCAATGGGAGAAGTGCTTGGGTTCAATCTTGCGGTGTCCTTACCCAGTGACAGAAGGGGCAGCAAGGCATGTATTGTATTGTTGCCATCGAGGATAACAAGATGGGGTTTTTATCATATTGCATGAATTTATCCCTCTACATCATGTCATCTTGCTTACGGCGTTACTCTGTTTTTACTTAATACTCTAGATGCATGCTGGATAGCGGTCGATGAGTGGAGTAATAGTAGTAGATGCAGACTCGTTTCGATCTACTTGTTTTGGACGTGATGCCTATATACGTGATCATTGCCTAGATATACTCATAACTATGCTCAATTCTGTCAATTGCTCAACGGTAATTTGTTCACCCATCGTAGAATACTTATGCTCTTGAGAGAAGCCACTAGTGAAACCTATGTCCCCCAGGTCTATTCTCATCATATCAATCTCTATCACTTTATTTACTTGCTTTGTTTTTACTTTGTCTTTATTTTTACTTTGCATCTATCTATCAAAAATGCCAAAAATATTATCTCTATCAGATCTCACTCTCGTAAGTGACCGTGAAGGGATTGACAACCCCTAAGCGTTGGTTGCAAGTTGCTATCGTTTTGTGTAGGTACGAGGGACTTGTGCGTGGTCTCCTACTGGATTGATACCTTGGTTCTCAAAAACTGAGGGAAATACTTACGCTACTTTGCTGCATCATCCTCTCCTCTTCGGGGAAATCCAACCCAGTGCTCAAGAGGTAGCATCGAGGAATGCATCTTCCAGGTTTTCCCAACTGCCAATGGAATTTGCTGGCAGGCTGTTTAGCCAGTGCCGGTCAGGTCCTTTGAGCTTAAGGGGAAGATACTTGATGGCGGGTAGATCGTCTCCGCGGGCCATGTGAATGTGGAGAAGGAAATCTTCGATCCATACTGCGGGGTCTGTGGTGCCATCGTATGATTCAATGTTTACGGGTTTGAATCCTTGTGGGAATTCATGATCCATCACTTCGTCAGTGAAGCAGAGGGGGTGTGCGGCGCCTCTGTCTCGGGCTATGTGGCTACGCAGTTCGGATTGGTCTGGGTGGCTGTGTTCGGCCCAGCCGGACTTGTTTGTGGTGTATCCGTCGTAACGGTCATTGTCGCATGCTGGGGCGCGCCCCCGCGATCCGTAGATCGATCTTGGCTGTCCTGCTTTGTTTTCCAGTGTATCTTGCAGGTCTTGCCTACTGCCCCGGGCCGTAGTGTATTGGCGTGGGGGTGCGGGCTGGTATTCGGGCTGATATGCCGTTTTATCCCGGCCGCGGGGTGGCCGGTCAGCCATGTGGCGCTCGAGTCTGTATTCCTCGGCTGCCAGGACCTTAGTCCATCTGACTGTGAGCAGGTCTTGATCAGCTTGGAGTTGCTGCTGCTTCCTTTTCAGGCTCCGCGCAGTGGCCATAAGCTGACGCTTGAAGCGCTCCTGCTCCACGGGATCCGCAGGCACGCCAAACTCGTCGTCGCCGAGGCTAATCTCGTCTTCAGAGGGGAGCATGTAGTTGTCCTCCTCCGGATATCCGTCGGTCGCCTGTTTGTCAGGGCTGACCTGCTCATCATCCTGCTCGAAGGCTGGCTGATCAGGGTTGTATTCCTCTTCGGCACCATCCGGATTGTTTTCGTCTCCTTGGCCGTATTGCTGTGGCGGAGCTTGGAGCGGCGCCGACGATGCCCATGTTTTGTTTTTCTCCCTGAGGGGTTATCCTCCGTTGCCTCATCACCATTGGTTTCCTTCGGAGTGTCCACCATATATATATCTTATGAGGAAGTGGTTGTCCACCGTCCCGTGAGCGGTGGTTCCTGTTCTTCTCCTGCATCGTCGTTCATACCGTCGATGTCTTCGGAGTCGAAGTCAAGCACGTCGGTTAAATCATCGACCGTGGCAATGAAGTGGGTGGTGGGTGGGCAACGAATTCCTTCGTCGCCTGCTTCACACTCGAGTCGGACATAGTTCGGCCAAGAGCCTCCTGACAAAGAGAGAGACTTTAATGAGTTCAGCATGTTGCCAAAGGGCGAGTGCTGGAAGATATCCGCAGCGGTAAACTCCATCACTGGAGCCCAACCTAGCTCGGCTGGCTCGAGAGTGCGCGGACTGGAACCAACAACCAGATACGAGTCCGGGGGTCCGGAGTCACAGGCTTCCACAGAGGTGAGACCTGTGTTCGGCTCCACCACCGATGAGTGTGCGACCTGCGGGGCGGGGTCCATCCCTCCGTCCCTAGGCAACGCAGCCTGCTCCGAATTTAGGTCCGCGGCTACTGCAGGGGCGATATCCCGAGCATTGTCCGACAGCAGGTCTAAGACGTGCTCGTCGTGACTGTCCGGCGCTCCTGGCACTGGCCCGAATCCATCGAAGATCAAGTCTTCGCGAATGTCGGCCGTGTAATTCAAGTTTCCGAACCTGACCTGGTGGCCAGGGGCGTAGCTATCGATCTACTCCAGATGGCCAAGTGAATTGGCCCGCAGTGCGAAGCCGCCGAACACGAAGATCTGTCCGGGGAGAAAGGTCTCGCCCTGGACCGTGTTGTTGACGATTGAGGGCGCCATGAAGCCTTGCAGCAACGACACAGAGGAACTCTCAATGAAAGCACCAACGTCAGTGTCAAAACCGGCGGATCTTGGGTAGGGGGTCCCGATCTGTGCGTCTTAGGCTGATGGTAACAGGAAGCAAGGGACACAATGTTTACCCAGGTTCGGACCCTCTCGATGGAGGTAAAACCCTACTTCCTGCTTGATTAATATTGATGATATGAGTGGTACAAGAGTAGATCTACCATGAGATCGTAGAGCCTAGACCCTACGAGCTAGCCTATGATGATTATGATTGTAATTGTGATAGGCCTTCTAAGGACCAACCTCTCCGGTTTATATAGACATCGGAGAGGGCTAGGGTTTTCATGGAGTCAGTTACAAGGAAGGAAATATAATATTCAGATCGCCAAGCTTGTCTTCCACGCAAAGGAGAGTCCCATCCGGACACGGGACTGAGTCTTGAGTCTTGTATCTTCACGCTCCAATAGTCTGGACGATGTATATAGTCTGGCTGTCCGGATACCCCCTAATCCAGGACTCCCTCACCAGTGACGGCTGAAGCCTGCCTGGGAACCGGGGCCTGTCAGCATAGAGCACCAAGCCCTCATGAGGAAAGAAAGGGGGAGCTGAGCCGGAACAGGACACGCACCACGCATCAATTCATAATAAGGGTATCGCGTTCACAAAAGATACGGCAGGCGCCTTACATACCCCCGCGGGGTGCTACTATGATTCTTCACAGGGAACAAAAGGTGCTAATCCTAAGGAGCGCTAACTACGCGCGCCTCCGCAGGAGACGCCATCATCAATAGTGGGCCGTCAGGAGCCGGCGCTAACCCCATCCAGATCAATGGCGCCGACGGCCTGACGTAGCTGCCCTGCTCCGAGCGCGACGCAAGCTCAGGGGCTCGTAACTGTCATCGCTCGTCTCCGGAGTCGCATGAAGCTCGGGAGAGTCGCTGGATCCTCTGGCTCCTTCGCTGCTGCCTGAGGAACTACTGGGAAGGCGATTGGTCGGCCTGGCCCTCACCACTCTGGTGCCCCGGCTGCTTTCCTTGGGGCAGCACTCCAGCCGGCGTCCTTCCATGTCGAAGACCTTGAAGAACATCAAGGAGGCGCCATCGTACTCCAGATGAATTACGATGGCACCCCTTGTCCGGCAGACCCGGGCGATCTCGCCCCAGCCCCGAGTCATGAAGACCTTGCCCGGAGCGACAACCGCAACCTCCGCTCCGGTTGCGAGGGTGCTGCAGTAAGCGTGCTGCAGCCAGAGCTCTAGAGACCCACTCGGCGGCATCTCGATGGCGAAGGAGGGAGGAAGGCGAATCCAAGATCGCGGAGGCATGGCGGCGTGAAGCACGAGCTCACGAGAAGAGCTCTCAGCATGGACTCCAGGTGTGACGATGCGTACTGCCGTGACTCGCCGGGGTCGCCTGCGGCGCTGGCGATGTCGCTCGGCGGCTTCTTCTCCAAGGCCCACGATTCAGGCGTACAAGGGCAGCGGAAACCCAGGCGGCGGCCGCTCGTACCAGGGCCGCGACGACCCCTGCCAAGCGACCACGTCGCGGCGGCCAGGGATAGGCCGCTTCTTCAGCGGAAGCGAATTGGGACCCTCTCGGGGGGCCTTTCCCTTCTCTTCCGCAGAAAACCGGCGGATCGGCGCCATTGGTGCAAGGTGGAGCAAGGGCGAGGAAGAAGAAGGAGGAGAGTAGCAGGAAGGGATGGACTACGGGGGCTCTCGCCCGTCCGTACTTATAGTCCGGAGGAGGCCAACCTCGGCCACCATGATCTCAGGTAATCATGACCCATTTTTGCATGCAGGGACTTGTCAAGTCGAGTGGTTGCCGAGGCAGCGTGGGGAAGCGGAGGCGCCCATGTCCAATCAACTGCCACGCGGCGCCCAAGGCCACAGGCTGATGGGGCCCGTGGCGCTCCGCACTTGCCCCTTCGCTTCTCCGCTAAGCCAAGTCCGAGTGGGCCTTGGGCCCGGGGGCTACTGTCAGCGTTCCGGGAACGGGGGTCCCCAGACTTGCCTGCCTGCGGTCTACAGCGTGGATCAAGTGGAGGCCCAGCACGGCCCATCTTCATCAGCACAAGACTCAAGACCCTCGCGAGGGGCCAAGCCTCACGGGGCGGACGACACGGGGATTCCTCAGGAATGACCTCGCCAGGCAGGCTCGCGAGGAGGCGAAGAGATCAAGGCAGGGTACCTCGCGAGGTGCTCATGACGCAAGCCATGACGATCGAGACCAGGCGGGCACCAGCCCGCGCAGTGTCCTTGTTTCCTCTTTGGTGCAAAGGGGGCAAGCACAGCCATGGAGTACCGAGGCATCAGGCAAAGGTTGCCATTTCAGTGCAACGAGACCAAGACCAGCGAAGCGGCAGGATGGAGATCACCGTGGAGCCCAGGACGGCATCATCGCCAGAGCCTTTGGCAGCCGAAGACCAACTTTAGTCAGGATAACTTGTACTATATGTTCCCCTTTAAAATGGCCCTTGTTGGCGCCCTTCCCGCTCAATATTTGGGGAGAGGCCCAGGGCCTCTATAAATAGGGATAGCCACCACAATAGAGCATGATCCAGGTTTTGGGAAGAGAGAGAGAGAGAGAGGCGATCGAACTCACACAAGCGATTCATCGCACCAGCTCAAGAACACCTCTCGCAAGGTCGTTCTTCCCCTGTACTGTTCATCATCAGCCTCTGAGGCAATCCACCACACCACACACTCAAGTAGGGTATTACACCACAGTGGTGGCCTGAACCAGTATAAATCGCGTGTCCTTTGTGTTGTTCATCGTTTTTAGCTTAGATCTCATGAGACGATCGGACGTAGGTCGGTAGGGGAGAGATCTTCATGCGCACCCCAGAGTTTGAACCTTAAGGGTCTGCCAGAACCCAACATCCAACATTAGTGTAACAAGGATCCTATCAATATATGAGAACACTGTTGTTATGATAATAACAGAGTTGGATAGACCCAACTTATGAATTACTGAGAGATTTTATCGTTGCTATGTTGTCGGTACTTCATATGACTTATTCACGTTTGCATTATTCCTTAGACCAGGAGAATATTGCATACCAACATACTAGATGGATACTTTGGGGTTTACCACATGTCAATCCATAAATGGATGTGAATAAAGGTGACTAACGGGTATTCCGGAAACGTATGTTTCGGTAGCAATAGTGCAAGACTGGGATTTGATCCTCTCACGATAGGATACTCTCTGGGCCCACTCGGTGTTACAGTGTCATTATCGTCCAGCCAAACACTTGTGGTTATGATCACGGGATACCAGAACACGGACATGAGTAAAGAGAAATGAAACCGGTAACGAGGATAACTGGTATAGTGATCAAGGAGTTGATCACGGGGATACCGATAATCTCTCCCCTAGTTTCGTAAACCTATTGCGAAGCAAACAAAGTGGTTTTCATAAACATAGGTTCGCTTGAGAACTTCGTGAATATACGGGAGTTAACAAGGGTGTCAAGATCCCGTTGTTAACTATTGACCGGAAAGGATTTCGAATCATGTTCGTTTATTTCCGAACCTATAGGGTCACACGCTTAACGGGTTCTAGTCCTAATTACCAGCGAAATGAGTTAGAAGAGCATTGGAAGAGTTTTCGATAGTTCCGTAAGTGTTTCGAATGGTTCTAGAAGGGTTCTGGGAATTCCGGAAAGGTATGAAATGATTTCGGACAGTTTGGATCTATATATAGAAAGTTTTCGTGGTCATCGAAATGGGTTCTGGAGACATCCAAAAAATCCAGGATTTTACTTGTGAAAGAAAAGTGTGAAGGACCGTCATGAGATGACGAACCCTAGTGGGATCACAGGGGCGCCCAGGGCTATAGCAGTCCCCTAGGCCGAATTGGAAGGGAGGGAAAACTTCCCTCTTCCACCAAGTGCCTCCCTTGGTGCCTGCTCCTCTTCTTCCACCTATATATATATATATATGTGGGGAGGCCTCCCACTTGAGACACATCAAATCCAAGGGGCTCTTTCCCGCATAGCTCCACGCTCTCCCAGTCTAATTGGCCTAAGTGTTTAGGCTCGTAATTAGACAGGCTCTAATGTTGGTCTAATTGGTCTAATAGAATTAGACTCCTAATTAGACGAGAAGTGTCGCTAAGCTTTCTCGCTCTCTAGTTTTCTTGCGGTTCTTCTTCCTGGATGGTCATATACTTCGACTCTCATCTCGGAGAAAAATACTCGCGGCTGGGAGGTGTAGCCTAGCTGCGGGAATCAACGGGATCGTTAAGTTGCACTCATTCGTCACTGCTTCCCCTACTCTGCACCGTCTGTGTGTTTGATAATTATCTCCATCTTCATAGTGTTCTTCTGTATGATCGTGTAATATAATTTTTTGTTGTTGAGTAGCACGTTCCCCTACACATGAAAGTAGAAAGCTTGATGAATAAGCCTCCGGCAATGTATTCCTCCTCCGACAGAGTGCCGGAGTAGGTCTCCAGATTGGATCTCCTCAAAACAGAAACTTGTGGTGGCGAAGAAATGAGAGAAAATTGGTACTGATGGTTTCGCGAAATATGGGATTTATAGGCAGAAGAATGGAGCTAAGGTGGTGCATAAGGGCCCCACCTGGCCGCGCCAGGTGGCCGCGTGGAGGCCCCCTCCCTTCTGCCTCCGGTACTTTCTAGATTCTTCTCATGGAGAAACAAATCGTATTGAATCTCCGTGACATTTTCACCCAGGTAAATATTGATTTCCTGAAAAAACAAAAATATGTCGAAAACAACAACACTAGACACTAGATTAATAGGTTAGCGTAGAAAATAATATAAATTGCTATAAAAAGTATATAAAAGTGATATTTTAATAGCGTGAAACAACCAAAAATTATAGATACATTTGAGACATATCACTTACCCGCATGTTACTACAATTATGTACAGAACATGACACAACACAGACGGTCAAAACTGAGAGATTTTTTGGTGTGTACCGTACCTTGGGGATTAACGTAATTGTCGTGTCAATCGGACCCAGCGGTAGTTCTCTACATTCAAGAACTCCAACACAGCAAGAGAGATATCATCCCCTAGAACATCCTAATCTCATTGATAAAATCCTGCAGAAAACTCATCAATGTCCGGTCCCTCTGACGGTGCCATATCAAATAATTCCCGTTTAACTTGCTTAGACACATAGTCTTTTTCAATAACCACATTCATATCTTCAGTAACACGGGGCAGAACACAATCCAGCAGCTCATTCATAGGTCGGTACCTTCGTGATTGGTGCAACATTTTATAGAAGCTACTGATTTTGTCCTTCACCTCCGTTGGTTCCACACAAATTTGCCCATCCGCCTTTTCCAGTGAGGTGATGGATTGATTCTTTTTGGATGAGCAGCTTGAGCTTGGAAATAGCATTTTTTTTGGTTGCCCTCATGAAACCATTGCACTCACGAGCAATGTTTTAACCAAACTTCCTCTTGCCGAAGCACCTCATGCAGCTGTGGGACAACAACTTTTTCCTCTTACGGTCCACGATCGAGGCAGTTTTGGAGCTTACAAACTTTTTTCCAATAGGTTTGCCAAACTCACGCTCTGTCCATGGCCTCAACTTCTTATGTACCTCGCCAAGGGCATTGGCTGATGTTGTAGCAAATGCTTCAGACAGTTAGCAATCCCCCAAAAATAAATTTCCCTCGCGAGGAATCAAACAAAAACCCTCTTGATAGAGAAGAGGTTGCTAGCCACTAGAGCTAATTAGCACTTATGTATAATCGACAACACAAAGACATTAAGAAGTAAAAAAAGTGCACAATCCAAAACATTTTCTCAAATTTCAAAACAAAGAAGTTTTTTTTAAAACAGAGTGTTTGTTTAAATACGAACATTTTTCAAATTTGCGGGTAGTTTTTTTATATCAAATATTTTTTGAAGATGCGAATATTTTTTGAAAATTCCAAAATTTTAAAATCCATAAACATTTTTTTAAAACGGGATATTTATTGAAAATTCTAAAAAAAATGAAAACAAGAATAGTTTTTGAAAATATGTGACAAATGGAAAATGGAAAAAGTTTTTGACTCCGAACAAAATTTACAAAACCAGACATTTTTTGAATATGTGAACATTTTATAAAATCATGATTGTTTTTTAAATTTGTATTTTTTAGAAAACATACATTTTTAAAAAAAATCAGTACATTTTGGAACCACCGACATATTTGAAATTTTTGAATATTTTTGGAATATATGAAAAAAATGAAAGTGAGAACATTTTCAAAATTTTGAACTTCAACTCTTTCAAACATTTTGGAGAAAATGACCTTTAAATAAAAATAATAAATAAACTTTTGAAAATAAACAGAAAAAATGAAAAAATAATAAAGAAAAAAACAGAAAAACCTAGTTCAGGAACCTTCTAGAAGGTTCCCAAAACTGGTCAAAAACTAGGGTTGAAACTTTTAAAAATGTTTTTAGAATCGAATCGAGTTTAAACAGGCGGGCCCAACTGACTGGTAGTTTCCCTTTTTCTGTGTGAAGGTTGGACATTTTAACGCCTAATGCCTCATATAGGGAACTCCCGCCTAAAGGACCTCCTATATGACGCATTTTGCGTCATAGAGGAGCTCGATGCACAGGGTCAGACGGACTACTGGGCCAGCCCACGAACCCGTTTGTTGTATCGTTTCCTATTGGGCGACACATAACAGTTTTAAAAAAAGCAGAGCGCGACATGTTTCGAACCATCGACCTCATGCACCGATCGCGAGCCATTAGTCACCACACCGGTCGCAGCTGATTGCACGTCAAGGTGCAAAACACTGTAAGAACACACAACAAGGTCGACATTTAGAAACCATTTTTTGGAAATCCGAGCAATTTTGAAATGCCGCAATTTTTTATATTCTAAATTCCTTTGTGAAAGTGAAGATGTTTTCTAATTCAGATTTAAAAATTGAACAAACAGAAATTTTACAAATCCTGAACAATTTCAAAAACACGAACAATTTTTTAAAAAATGAATATTTTCCGACAAAACGAACAAATTACGGAATACATACATTTTTTCAGATTTTCCAAAAGCATCTGAGATCAGGAACAGTTTTTATTTTTTTAATAAAAATGGAAAATAGTAACTTTTTTAAATCAGAACAAAAAACTAAAACACAAATTTTAAAAAAATTGCAAACAAAATTTGTATATATGCTTTTTTGGGAATGCGAACAAAATTTTACCATTGGAATATTTTTTGAAATTCTGAACAAAAATCTAAAACCACGAACATTTTTATAAAGTGGTGAACAAATTTTGAAAACGCGACATTTTCTGAAATTCCTGAACATTTTTGAAACATGAACAACTTTCTAAAATTTTGAACAAATTTGAAAACTATAACATTTTTTGAATCAGGAACAATTTTATGAAATTGTGAGCAAATTAAAAATACAAACATTTTTTTAAATTGTCTTTGAAATTCCTGAATATTTTTTGAAAGTCCTGAATATGTTTTGAAATTGTCTTTGAAATTCCTGAATATTTTTTGAAATATGAATGTTTTTGAAATTTTTATCTTTTTTGGAAAAAAGTATTTTAAGAACTTTCTAACTATATTTGGTATTTCCGAACAATATAAAAAAAGAAAAAAAGAAACAGAAAAAAAAGTTAACCTAAAAGAAACATAAACCGAAAAACAAAAAACAAAAAACAAAAAAGGTAAGAAAAACAGGAAAAGGAAAAGAAAAAATAGAAAATTTGTTCAGAAACCTTCTAGAAAGTTCCCAAAACCGATAAAAACCACCTGGAAATCTCTGGAAGGTTCCTAAAACCGAAATCGCGGCAAGAGGTTAATGGGCCGGGCCACCTGTCTGCTTCAATCGGCAGCCTGTGCGAAAGCACTACAGTTAGACGCAAAATGCGGAGAGCAACTAATTAACGAGCGCTCCTTCGGAAGCCTCGCAACGATCAGCGCCACATGGCGCGCTCTCAGCGATTCGCCACGTGTCGCGTTCTGGGCGCTCCTTCCAGATTTTATATTTTTATTTTTCCGCGCGCGTTTTCGGTTTTCTAAACGGATTTTTTTCGGGGCGACGTTTTGGTTTTCCACCTGTCTACTCTAGCTTTTCGACCAATTTTTTTTTTGCAAAACTACATGTTCTCTTTTTTTTCCTTTCGCGAGAGTCACGGTTTTGTTTTTGCAAGAGGCACGGCCGTGCCTCTTGGAAACGAAAAAGAACACGTTTTATGTTGTTTTTTTTGCGAGAGGCACGTTTGTGCTTTCGCGAGAGGCACGGCCGTGCCTCTTGGAAACGAAAAAAAATGTGTTCTTTGTTTTTTTTCCTTAGCGAGAGGCACAGTTTTGCTTCCGCGAGAGGCATGGTTGTGCTTTCGCGAGAGTCACGGCCGTGCCTCCTCGGAAATGGAAAAAAACGCGTTTTATATTTTTTTTCTTTCATGAGAGTCACGGTTTTGCTTCCGCGAGAGGCACATTGTGATTTCGTCAGAGGCACGGGCGTGCCTCTTTCGGAATGAGAAAAACCCGTGCTCCCGGTTCGGTTTTTTCGTCTATTTTTTTTGTCCGATTTTTTTATGAAAAAAGTTCATCAAAACCTATCAACATTGGATCTAGTTTTGAAGATCTCGACGCGAGAAATCCAACAGCGAAAGTGGTTCGAGATTTGGATGCACGGTTTAAGAGATAAAACGTTTTGAATAAACGGGTCTACAAAAAAAGGGAAAACTCCCAGGTTGCGACAAGTGGCGCACATGCAGCACGCCACTTGTTGCAACCTGGGAAATTGAAATTATCTTCGCAACGAGTACTCCTTAACTAGTGATTTCGCAAAATGCGTCATCGCTCAAAAAAACAAGAAACACGCAAACTGCGTCAAATAGGATATTCCGGTCAAATAGGATATTCCCGCCTTTTTACCAATGGCCGGTTTTCTCATTTTCTTCAAACTTTTTTCTTTTTTCGTTTGTTTTTGAAATGTTCTAACAAATATAATTGGAATATATCTGAAAGTGAGAACATTTAATTTATTGTTTTATGACATTCATAATGCATTTTCAAAATATTCATGCACTGTAAAAACATAGTTTGTGCAATTTTTAATAAATTATCGTATTTGTAACATATCAAATTGTTCACTCGTTTAAAAATAGGTTCATGATAGTTTTCAAAAAAATTATGCAAGCAAAAATCCGTTCAGGTGATTCTAAAAAATGTGCATGAAATGTAAAAAATTGTTTGTGCAATTTTTTTTAAAAAGTCACATATAATGGTTGTAACATTTATAAAAAATGTTTGAACACCGTTTTTTTGCTTTTTTAAAGTGTTCAACTTGTGTTTGAAAATGTTCGTTGTGTATTTAAAAATGTTCAATGTGTATTTTAGAAATGTTGTATCTAGAAATTGTTTTATCTACATACGAGAAATCTTCAATTATATTAAGAAAAGTTGACATGTATCTTCAAAAATGCAAAAAAAAAAATAGATAGAGCCTTCTCAAAACTAGCCAAAACTGGACGGAAAGTTATGATGAATTCATCCTTAGAAGCTTTTCACAATCATTGGCTACCACTTATTGGGCCGGCCTACTTTCATTGTTCCTTTAGGTGAGCGCTACTTTTCAGATCGCAACAACATTGGCGGTGAGCAGAGCAAGACCGGTCAATGCACCCAGGCATGACTTGCAGTCAAAGTTGATGTGTAGTTCAGTAAATTTGATAACCTAGAGGATGGATCAGGCATCACTTTTCTCGCGAACGCAAGGACGCACAAATGCATATGGTTTCCCCCGCCTTTTGTCTGCGTCGACGCCCGCGGCTTGCCTCATCTCCTTTGACTTTAGGGTCATTGAGGTGCGGTGGATCCCGACCCTTTGCCGGCGACAGGGCTATGTTTTTAGGTGTTTTCTTGACTTTTCGGCTCGTGAAAGATGGAATAAGCTTTTCTCTGTCTAGTCCCCGTTGTCAGTGTCAAAACCGGCGGATCTCGGGTAGGGGGTCCCGATCTGTGCGTCTTAGGCTGATGGTAACAGAAAGCAAGGGACACAATGTTTACCTAGGTCCGGACCCTCTCAATGGAGGTAAAACCCTACTTCCTGCTTGATTAATATTGATGAAATGAATAGTACAAGAGTAGATCTACCACGAGATCGTAGAGGCTAAACCCTAGAAGCTAGCCTATGATGATTGTGATTGTAATTGTGATCGGCCTTCTAAGCACCAACCTCTCCGGTTTATATAGACATCGGAGAGGGCTAGGGTTTACATGGAGTTGGTTACAACGAAGGAAATATAATATCCGGATCGCCAAGCTTGTCTTCCATGCAAAGGAGAGTCCCATCCAGACACGGAACGGAGTCTTGAGTCGTGTATCTTCATGCTTCAATAGTCCGGACGACGTATATAGTCTGGCTGTCCGGATACCCCCTAATCCAGGAATCCCTCAGTAGCCCCTGAACCAGGCTTCAATGGCGATGAGTCCGGCGCGCAGTCTTGTCTTCGGCATTGCAAGGCGGGTTCCTTTTCTGAATACTCCAAAGTACCCGTTACGACGAATAGTGTCCGGCACCCCATCAATGTTGTACTCCTCGGCTTCAGTGCCTCAATAATGACCATCTCCACGTGTCGAGCGAATGTGAGGAGCCGAGGCATTTTTGCATTCGCCACCCCCAATCCTTTGGGCTGACCATCTATTTGAAGAGACGGGGATTCTCAGATCCAAACCTCACTCTCCCCCTCGAGCAAGCATCCAACAGAGCGCTCCGAAAAAACCATTCCAACATGGCCGGTCATCACAGCTCTTCTGCTCGCTCTCCTCACTCCAAGCCGGGGGACTGGGAAGAGTGTTCAGTTCCTCATAGCCGTTTGATAGAGTTACAAACCCAAGGGTTTCTCCCATCGGCGTTCATGGTCCCCGTCCGAGCCGGAATAGCTACCTATAACGGAGGGGAGCTGTGACGCCCCCGATTCAATCATACACTAATCATGCACGCAAATGTGTACGATCAAGATCAGGGACTCACGGGAAGATATCACAACACAACTCTAAAACATAAAGAAGTCATACAAGCATCATAATACAAGCCAGGGGCCTCGAGGGCTCGAATACAAGTGCTCGATCATAGACAAGTCAGCGGAAGCAACAATATCTGAGTACAGACATAAGTTAAACAAGTTTGCCTTAAGCAGGCTAGCATAAACTGGGCTACAGATCGAAAGAGGCGCAGGCCTCCTGCCTGGGATCCTCCTAACTACTCCTGGTCGTCGTCAGCGGGCTGCACGTAGTAGTAGGCACCTTCAGCGTAGTAGGAGTCGTCATCGAAGGTGGCGTCTGGCTCCTGGACTCCAGCATCTGGTTGCGACAACCAGAAAGAAAGGAAAGGGGGAAAGGGGGGAAGAAAGCAACCGTGAGTACTCATCCAAAGTACTTGCAAGCAAGGAACTACACTACATATGCATGGGTATATGTGTAAGGAGGCCATATCAGTGGACTGAACTGCAGAATGCCAGAATAAGAGGGGGATAGCTAATCATGTCGAAGACTATGCTTCTGGCAGCCTCCGTCTTGCAGCATGTAGGAGAGAGTAGATTGAAGTCCTCCAAGTAGCATCTCCAAGTAGCATCTCCAAGAGCATCACATAGCATAATCCTACCCGGCGATCCTCCCCTCGTCGCCCTGTGGAAAAGCGATCACCGGGTTGTCTGTGGAACTTGGAAGGGTGTGTTTTATTAAGTATCCGGTTCTAGTTGTCATAAGGTTAAGGTACAACTCCAAGTTGTCCTGTTACCGAAGATCGCGGCTATTCGAATAGATTAACTTCCCTGCAGGGGTGCACCAACTTACCCAACACACTTGATCCCATTTGGCCGGACACACTTTCCTGGGTCATGCCCGGCCTCGGAAGATCAACACGTCGCAGCCCCACCTAGTCTCAACAGAGAGGCCAGCACGCCGGTCTAAACCTAAGCGCACAGGGGTCTAGGCCCATCGCCCATAGCACACCTGCACGTTGCCTACGCGGCCGAAAGCAGAACTAGCCCCCTTGATACAAGAGCAGGCTTACGTTCCAATCCAGCGTGCGCCACTCAGTCGCTGGCGTCACGAAGTGCTTCGGCTGATACCACGACGTCGGGATACCCATAACTACTCCCGCGTAGATGGTTAGTGCGTATAGGCTCGTAGCCAACTCAGATCAAATACCAAGATCTCGTTAAGCGTGTTAAGTATCCGCGAGCCGAACAGGGCCAGGCCCACCTCTCTCCTAGGCGGTCTCAACCTGCCCTGTCGCTCCGCCACAAAGATCCACTCGCGGGTGCTCCACTAGCCGACCCGACTTTACTCTCCACATGTATCATGTATAAAGTATATAGTATATACCCGTGATCACCTCCCGAGTGATCACGGCCCGATAGTATAGCACAGCAGACGGACAAGAATGTAGGGCCACAGATGGAAATACTAGCATCCTATACTAAGCATGTAGGATTGCAGGTAACGGTAACAACAGTAGTAGCAAGGACAGGCTATGAATCAGGATAGGTATAACGGAAAGCAGTAACATGCTACACTACTCTAATACAAGCAGTATAGAGTAGAATAGGCGATATCTGGTGATCAAGGGGGGGGGCTTGCCTGGTTGCTCTGGCAAGAAGGAGGGGTCGTCAACTCCGTAGTCGAACTGGGCAGCAGCAGCGTCGGTCTCGTGGTCTACCGGAGAGAAGAGGGGGAAGAAACAATGAATACAATGCAAACAAATGCATATCGATGCATGACATGACAAGTAATGATGCTAGGTGTGCCCAATCGCGGTAGTAGGTGATACCGACGAAGGGGGGAAACATCCGGGAAAGTATTCCCGATGTTTCGCGTTTTCGGACAGATGAACCGGAGGGGGAAAGTTGCGTGTTTGATATGTTAGAGGTGTGTGGTGGACGAACGGGCTGCGTATCCGGATTCGTCTCGTCGTTCTGAGCAACTTTCATGTTGAAAATATTTTAATCCGAGTTACGGATTAAAAGATATGATTTTCTAAAGATTTTATTAATTTCTAGAATTTAATTAATTAATTAATTAATTCGAAAAAATGGATTTATGATGTCAGCATGATGTCATGCTGACGTCAGCAGTCAACAGAGTTGACTTGGTCAACCTGACATGTGGGTCCCACTGGTCAGTGACACATTTTAATTAACAGATTAATTAAACTAATCATAATTAATTAGCATGGTGGACCCCACTGTCATTGTTTGATTAATTAACTATCAGTTAATTAGGTTAATCTAATTGCGATTAAATAACTTAATTAATTCGTTAATTAATTAATTAATTTAATTATTATTATCTATTTATTTTTATTTTTTTAATAAAGTTCTGGGGCGTGGGCCCCCGTTGTCATAGGGCCACTAGGCCTTAGCGGATCGGGCGGTGCGGGCGAAGGGGCACCCGCACGCGAGGCCACCAGGGGCGAGGCGGGGCGCCAGAATCCGGCGGGGTAGGGGGGAAAGGGCCGACCAGCTCCGGCGAGCGGCGGGAACGGGCAGCAGGGGGCTCGGCGGCAGCGGACGGCGCCGGCGTGGGCGCACGGGGC
>NC_041385.1:737824002-737831115 GCF_002162155.2 Triticum dicoccoides
GGGGCCCGATGGCCTGCTGGGCCGAGGCCCAGTGGGGGGGGGGGTTGCTCTTTTTTTTTTACCTTTTCTTTTTGTTTATTTCCTTTTCTGTTTTATTTCATTTAAAAGTATTTAGGCATTTTATAAAAATGTGTTTTCTGTACTATAATTACCTATGCCATTTTTGGCACAGCCCGTACATTTTAGTTTAATATTTTGAAAACTTTTGTCGTTTGATTGATTTAGGATTTAAATTCAAAACGGTTTCAAATCAACCCGAGATTAATTACAGTGACAGAGGTGATGTGTCATCATTAGTAGAGGACTACTGTAGCTTGATTATCCGGGCGTCACAATTCTCCTCCACTACAAGAAATCTCGTCCCGAGATTTAAGAGGGGGGTAAGGGGAAAGACTAGGTTACGATATTCTAACGGATCTTCTCGAAGAAGTTAATCCCTTTCGTTGATGTCTTCAATTCTTTATTCCGATGCATCATGATAAACTTGTCATCATTTCTTCGGGAACTCCATCGTACTTACGAAAGGATAAGGGGCAGCTCACTACGACATAATGCTTTTGAGGGAACAATCTGGGGTTAACCCATGAATTAGTATAAGATTATCTCTCGAGTTGAACATATGAAATACCTCGAGAGTAAGGTACGAAGGTACCATAAGAGGCTCCAAGCGGATAGATAGTTGCTCGAAGCCCGAACCAGAGTGAGAAAGGGGATCAGAGTAGCGAGAGTAAGTATTGCGTCTGATACCAGAATAGATCACTAGGACAGTGGCCCGTGAATTACATACGAGTCCACGCGCGAGGAATAACCTTGGGAATAGGGGGGTGTACAGGACAGTCAGGTTTCGATCCTGTGGAACGGTGGGTTATGGGCCCACCATGTGGGGTTTTTTTTAATAGGAGCAGTGACATCTTTCACGGTCATGATAGCAAGGCATGTAAAAGAGTACCATGTCAGTTATGTCGGCAACAACGTTGGTACCAAGGGCGAGGGACGAAGAGAACCATTTTCCTGCTTGTTGCATCGAGGCGGACCAATAGGCAAAGTTCTCGTCCATCGATGGTTACCGGAAGTCATTAACAGTAGAAACAGGGTTACACCAGACAGGAAGGTACACCGAGGTGTTTACCTAAGCAGGGGATTACCACTGCTCGGTTAAGTGGTTTACAAGAAAGTTTGAACAAAACAACGGGAAGGAAAATGTGCTTAAACACGTATATCAGGGGTATATCCTTCCCAAGGACAAGCAGAGCATGATATCCATGACAGGATATTACGTAGAAAACTCCTTAGGTAGGGGAGAGAAATTTCATGATATTACCCATACAACGGTGTTTGGATAATTGAGCAAGAAACATTTAGCATTGGGCTTCAAAAGTGTCTTGTTGAAGAACGGAGTACCATAGACATGCTTCGAGATAGCATTAACATGGTCAACAGGTGAAAATCAGACTTTGGAAACAAAAAGGATCCATCAGGAACAACTTATAGAATAAGTCTTACCATTTCCCCATGGACGAATGGCTAACCTTGTAAAAGGATACTATAGCAATAGGTCCTCCGAACAGGTGGGCTAGGCATGATATCACCTTACTGGGTTATATAAGGACCAATGTTATGACTCTTGGAAAACGTTCCAACCATCATATCTGGCCGAGATTCAGATCTGATTGGTGTCAGGATAACTCAGACTCATGATGCCCGAGAAGGAAAGGGGGCAACACAATTAGATGAGATGGAGTTGCAAAATTCTTGGGAAATGTACTATGGAAGCAAGTTCCAAATCATGAGTTCATCATTTAACCAAGGAGAGGACGAGGAGGTGGCTGATGAACTCAACGATTATTCATTGAAATTTTCAAAAGATGGATTTCCACACTTATGTGAACAAGGAGATAACATTTGTCAGATCAAATGATGTAATGAGGCATGCTCGAGGAAAACATACACAATTAAACATTGGTTGAAATGTGCACCCGAAATATGGGCTGGGTTGCACGACCAACGTCGGAATGGTGATTTAATAATCAATAGTCTAAGAATGAACGGCCGACCATTAACTTCAAAGCAATAGGGTTGCTAGAAGGGCAGAATCCAAACAGCACCGTCCACTTGTTGGTACCCCGTTTGGAATCAACTCGAGGACCAAGAAAGAATGATGATGGGGAGAAGTATCACTATACCAAGAATTCTTAAGAGGTGGAGCAATCCTCACAACATCCTTGACATAAAAGACAGTACTACTTCAAGGTAGAACAAAATACAAGCTGGAAAGCAAATTGCATCCATAACATGAACAAGTTTGTGATGAAAGGGATTAAGGATGTTGTCGGTGGCAACTCAAATTACCAAGGGACGAGGATGGTACTTATCATCATGAATTCGATCGATATCCTAAAAGGAGTCAAATGTTGATGATGATCACGACAAATTTTGTCGAGAGATTTCATGAGGATGTAATCGATCAGCGATGACATCAAGTCAAAGGAATGATGAAGCAAGAGGTCAATGGAAGCACAGATACGACACAAACTCGAAATCAAGCTTGCCTTTCAAGGTGAATTGATATGACAAGGAAAATCGACGTAAGATTAGCTCATCGTCGAAGTGGTGCTCCGAGAATAAGGTCCAGGTAGCACAGTTAAAATCACCACGACAATGGTATAGCCATACAAGCTAGGAATGGCGTGGTCGGGTACAAACTCATACTTAAAGAAGATTATCAAGTGTCGTTGAACCGTACTGCAGACTCGGTTCAGTTATCGGTGTTTTTGAGTGTTTAATGACTCAGAGCCCGTGGAAAATTGGATCAGTGCGAATGTAGCACTTGATGAAGAACTCATAAGAAGTTATGTAGTTCCATGATAATCTCGAGATACCAGGGGGTAATACTCGACGATAGATCAAGGTAGAGGTTGGACTAGGGTATTGCTCTGCAGAAGACAAGTGCTTTACCTGGTCCGAGAAATAGAATCAAAGGAGAACAATCATGGTCGGAACCACGGTCGCAAAGGACCAACATAGATACAAGATGAACTTATAACAAGGGGACCATTATTAATACAAGAAGCTTTCATGATAGATTCCACATCGGGTCCATGGGCATGAACACAAAGTTCAAGGTCGACTCCCACTTCTCCAAAGCAGAACCTTACATTCACTTCTCGTTTTGATAATGGTATTAGTGTTGAAAGTTTTACCTGGTGAAGTACCAGATGAGTATGGCCCGTGAAATCTTTCGGGCTCACATAGATTAGTTAAGGCATTGGTTCAACCTATCGAGGCATCTTAGGAACATATACCAAATTTTTTTTGAAGTAATTAACACAAGCTCAAAAGTAGAGCATGGTTCACAAGGCAGAGGATACAATTTTCCAAAGGCATTACGCATCAGGGAAAGAACTTCCAAAGTGATTGAATATGAAAGACGTTGTCGGATAAAGTCCAACAAGGTTCTGATGGTCCATAAAGGATCTGATGTGAGTATCGGCTCACAACCAGAGGAAGAATCAATGCAAAGACATTGGATTATAGAAACAACTGAGTAACTTAGAGCGCAATTGCAAAGGAATTATGATCTACAAAGCGAAGTATCAGAAGCAGACGCTCCGGTCAAGGATGGATAAGTTCAATATACTTAGGGGAACAACCGATGACAATTTGATTGGCGAGAACCAGCTCACGTTTGAAATGACGTCTGAGCCGAAAGGATGAATTCTAGGATATGACTGAGGATTGAGAGCATTCACATCATATTGGATCAACCGACTTAAAATGATAATGACAAAGAATGCCAATAAGATTACCAGACTTATAAGATTTAATCCCAATGCAAGCAACCAAGAATTTCAAGAGCAATAGGTTGTTGAGGATCTTTGGAAGATCGAATGGTATTTCAAAAGCTTTTGTGAAATACCAGAATCAACTAGGGATGAGCGGATACTCGATGGGTGCGAGAGATTATCTGTAGGGGTATTCAGGTGGCAAAGAACTGCAAGGCAGTAGCCACAAAGTATTCTCGGAACAATAGAGAGAATTTTCGGTGTATCTTGTAATAACAAGAGCAGCCGGGAATAAAGGTAAGAACGACAAGTGTATGTATTTATCCATAAAGATTTATCGGTGGTAGGGATCGCAATGGCGAAGGGCACAAGGGTCTCGGGAAAGCATCAGAGAGTGTCTTCAGAATATTCTGGTGCAGCAGGCGATCATCTGGCCTGAAGGGGCTCTCCGGGAGGAAGTATTTTCGAGAACCTAAAGTTAGATTTTAGCAAAATCATTTAACCCGAATAGAAGAGAGTTTAGAGTCCCAGATTAAAGGTCGAGGAGTAAAAGATCCTACTACCACCCAAATCGCGACGTGTGCCCGTAAGACACACAACCATGTTAGTAAAAGTTTTGCAATGTCTAGACTCGACTTCGGCCAAGGAGTGTGGAAGGGGGATTCCTACAGGCAGTCGGCTCTGATACCAACTTGTGACGCCCCCGATTCAATCGTACACTAATCATGCACGCAAATGTGTACGATCAAGATCAGGGACTCACGGGAAGATATCACAACACAACTCTAAAACATAAAGAAGTCATACAAGCATCATAATACAAGCCAGGGGCCTCGAGGGCTCGAATACAAGTGCTCGATCATAGACGAGTCAGCGGAAGCAACAATATCTGAGTACAGACATAAGTTAAACAAGTTTGCCTTAAGAAGGCTAGCATAAACTGGGGTACAGATCGAAAGAGGCGCATGCCTCCTGCCTGGGATCCTCCTAACTACTCCTGGTCGTCGTCAGCGGGCTGCACGTAGTAGTAGGCACCTTCAGCGTAGTAGGAGTCATCGTCGAAGGTGGCGTCTGGCTCCTGGACTCCAGCATCTGGTTGCGACAACCAGAAAGAAAGGAAAGGGGGAAAGGGGGGAAGAAAGCAACCGTGAGTACTCATCCAAAGTACTCGCAAGCAAGGAACTACACTACATATGCATGGGTATATGTGTAAAGAGGCCATATCAGTGGACTGAACTGCAGAATGCCAGAATAAGAGGGGGATAGCTAATCCTGTCGAAGACTACGCTTCTGGCAGCCTCCGTCTTGCAGCATGTAGGAGAGAGTAGATTGAAGTCCTCCAAGTAGCATCTCCAAGTAGCATCTCCAAGAGCATCGCATAGCATAATCCTACCCGGCGATCCTCCCCTCGTCGCCCTGTGGAAAAGCGATCACCGGGTTGTCTGTGGAACTTGGAAGGGTGTGTTTTATTAAGTATCCGGTTCTAGTTGTCATAAGGTCAAGGTACAACTCCAAGTCGTCCTGTTACCGAAGATCACGGCTATTCGAATAGATTAACTTCCCTGCAGGGGTGCACTAACTTACCCAACACGCTTGATCCCATTTGGCCGTACACACTTTCCTGGGTCATGCCCGGCCTCGGAATATCAACACGTCGCAGCCCCACCTAGGCTCAACAGAGAGGCCAGCACGCCGGTCTAAACCTAAGTGCACAGGGATCTGGGCCCATCGCCCATAGCACACCTGCACGTTGCCTACACGGCCGAAAGCAGAACTAGCCCCCTTAATACAAGAGCAGGCTTACGTTCCAATCCAGCGCGCGCCACTCAGTCGCTGGCGTCACGAAGTGCTTCGGCTGATACCACGACATCGGGATACCCATAACTACTCCCGCGAAGATGGTTAGTGCGTATAGGCTCGTAGCCAACTCAGATCAAATACCAAGATCTCGTTAAGCGTGTTAAGTATCCGCGAACGCCGAACAGGGCCAGGCCCACCTCTCTCCTAGGCAGTCTCAACCTGCCTTGTCGTTCCGCCACAAAGATCCACTCGCGGGTGCTCCACCAGCCGACCCGACTTTACTCTCCACATGTATCATGTATAAAGTATATAGTATATACCCGTGATCACCTCCCGAGTGATCACGGCCCGATAGTATAGCACAGCAGACGGACAAGAATGTAGGGCCACAGATGGAAATACTAGCATCCTATACTAAGCATGTAGGATTGCAGGTAACGGTAACAACAGTAGTAGCAAGGACAGGCTATGCATCAGGATAGGTATAACGGAAAGCAGTAACATGCTACACTACTCTAATGCAAGCAGTATAGAGTAGAATAGGCGATATCTGGTGATCAAGGGGGGGGCTTGCCTGGTTGCTCTGGCAAGAAGGAGGGGTCGTCAACTCCGTAGTCGAACTGGGCAGCAGCAGCGTCGGTCTCGTGGTCTACCAGAGAGAAGAGGGGGGAGAAACAATGAATACAATGCAAACAAATGCATATCGATGCATGACATGACAAGTAACGATGCTAGGTGTGCCCAATCGCGGTAGTAGGTGATACCGACGAAGGGGGGAAACATCCGGGAAAGTATTCCCAGTGTTTCGCGTTTTCGGACAGATGAACCGGAGGGGGAAAGTTGCGTGTTTGATATGTTAGAGGTGTGTGGTGGACGAACGGGCTGCGTTTCCGGGTCCGTCTCGTCGTTCTGAGCAACTTTCATGTTGAAAATATTTTAATCCGAGTTACGGATTAAAAGATATGATTTTCTAAAGATTTTATTAATTTCTGGAATTTAATTAATTAATTAATTAATTCGAAAAAATGGATTTATGACGTCAGCATGATGTCATGCTGACGTCAGCAGTCAACAGAGTTGACTTGGTCAACCTGACATGTGGGTCCCACTGGTCAGTGACACATTTTAATTAACAAATTAATTAAACTAATCATAATTAATTAGCGTGGTGGACCCCACTGTCATTGTTTGATTAATTAACTATCAGTTAATTAGGTTAATCTAATTGCGATTAAATAACTTAATTAATTCGTTAATTTAATTATTATTATCTATTTATTTATTTTATTTTTATTTTTTTAATAAAGTTCTGGGGCGTGGGCCCCCGTTGTCATAGGGCCACTAGGCCTTAGCGGATCGGGCGCGCCCGATCGGGCGGTGCGGGCGAAGGGGCACCCGCACGCGAGGCCACCAGGGGCAGGGCGGGGCGCCAAAATCCGGCGGGGTAGGGGGGAAATGGCCGGCCAGCTCCGGCGAGCGGCGGGAACGGGCAGCAGGGGGCTCGGCGGCAGCGGACGGCGCCGGCGTGGGC
>NC_041385.1:737831387-737831907 GCF_002162155.2 Triticum dicoccoides
ATGGACGGGGCGCGACCAGCGCGGGTGCGTGGACGCGTGCGCGCGCACGGCCAGGGCGCGGCCGTCGACGCGATGAGCGCAGGGACGGGGCTTCGTGTGAGGACGAGCGCGGAGCGAGCTCCGGCCATGGCGACCGAGCGCGGGGACGACCTCAACGGCGACAAAGCGAAGCAGGGGGGAGGAGAGGGGCGATGCTCATGGTGGGGGGGCGTGTAGGGTCTAGGCAGAGGGCTCGGGGACGGTCAGGGAGGACCGGCGAGGAGGAGGAGGCGCGTGGAGCTCCGGGCGGCGGCGAATCGGTCCGGCGAGTCGGGGAGGGGACGAGGAGGCCACGGCGAAGTCGAGGTCGGCGGCCAGCTCCGGCGATGTGCGGTGGTGGAGTCGGGGCGGATCCCCTCGATCCAAATCGAGAGGAGGCAGAGGGGACGGAGGAGCACGGCGTCGGGGCGGGCATCGTGCGAGGGAGAGAAGGGGCGCGGAGGAGTTCGGGAGGGGCGGCGCCGGCGCCGGCTGGTGGCGG
>NC_041385.1:737832091-737909936 GCF_002162155.2 Triticum dicoccoides
CAGACGGGGAAGGGGAGAGAGGCGTGCGGGAGGGAGCGAGTGGGGGGAGCGAGTGGGTGGCGGCTAGGGTTCGGCCGAGTGGGGAGCGGGGGGTTATGCAGGGGGCGAGTGGGCCGGCCTGGGGGGCCGATGGCCTGCTAGGCCGAGGCCCAGTGGGGGGGGGGGGTTTGCTCTTTTTTTTTACCTTTTCTTTTTGTTTATTTCCTTTTCTGTTTTATTTCATTTAAAAGTATTTAGGCATTTTATAAAAATGTGTTTTCTGTACTATAATTACCTATGCCATTTTTGGCACAGCCCGAACATTTTAGTTTAATATTTTGAAAACTTTTGTCGTTTGATTGATTTAGGATTTAAATTCAAAATGGTTTTGAATCAACCCGAGATTAATTACAGTGACAGAGGTGATGTGTCATCATTAGTAGAGGACTACTGTAGCTTGATTATCCGGGCGTCACAGGAGCAGGCGAAGGGATCTCCTAATCCATCTCCAGAGGAGCGAATATGCCTCATCCCGCATCTGCTAAGGGGCGTCGGGTTTCCCATCCACCCGTTCCTTCGCGGGCTCTTGGAGTTCTACGGCCTCCAGTTGCACAACTTTACCCCTGCCTCCGTACTACACATAGCAGGGTACGTTGCCCTTTGTGAGTTATTTCTAGGCTGCGAGACTCACTTCGGGTTACGGAAGAAGCTGTTCTGCCTTGTCCCCCGCAGCCAGAGAGAATCCCTATGTCAAGTGGGCGGGGCTGAAGTATGGCGTATTGCCCAGACCGGATACATGTCCGACACTCCCAAGAAGGCACCAGAGAACTGGCCATCAGAGTGGTTTTATATTGACGATGTTCTCCTTTCGGATTCAATCCGGATAGGTCTCCCCAAGTTCAGTAACGCCCGGCCGAGGGCACGTCTGAGCTGGCGCCCCCGGGGCCCCCTCGAGGAGGATACCAGGGAAGTACACTTCCTGATGAGCAGGATAAAGTTACTGGCCAAATCCGGACTGACGATAGTCGAGGTTATGGCAATATGCGTAATGCGGGGAATGCAACTGCTTCAATATTGGGGGAAGCCCATGTGGCACTTCAACGGGGAAGATGATGTCACCCGCTGTGGCCGTAAGGGTCCGGACTCCGCCACGGCTCTGGCAAGGATATTGTCCGATTTATACAAAGGAGAAGAGGAAGAATTCCTTCACATTAAACCGCGGGATGGATTCTCCATGTACAACCCCCCAAACTGGGTAAGTCGTTATTCCTTTCCCCCGCCTCACTTATTGTGGAATTCTTTGCTAAGATTATCTGCTTCGATATTTCCGAGCAGGAACTGAGGAGGATCGTAGAAGGAATCTCCAGCCCTCCCCACAGCCAAAGGACCCCGGAAGGGCCCTAGATCCAGGACTCGAAGAAGATCCGGATATTACCGTGGAGCTTGTCAACGAGATATTCTATCAAGCGAGCTACGATGGCGCCTCAGTGGCCATTATTGCCGACTATCCCGGACTGCTACCTACGCCGCGTGTAAGCCAAGCCGAAAAACCCTATCCTCCAAAGAGGAATCCCTTCAGATGTCATGCCTTACCCTTGAAGTGTCGTGTTTTTACAGAGACGACGGTCAGAGCGCGGGGCCGAGCCCCTAGGGACTCGTCGGCCACGGGTGTCCAGATCGGGCAGACTTAAGAGGAAGGCGGTAAGGGTCGACACGCCGCTGCAGAGGTAAGGTAAAAACCTGTCCTGCGATTATGGTATTTGAAGTATAACAACGCCCTTCGTGTCCTGATAGGAAGAGGAGTAACCGGACTATATCCGGGGATCCCGCCAATCACGCCTCCACTAGCCGGATTCCAAAACCGGCTTCGAGAGCGGAGGCGGAAGTGGGGCCGATGCCGCATAGTTCTCCGACAGAGGACGTGAATATGCTCTCGGCCATGAACTCCGAAGTAGAGAGCGCCATGAAACGCCGGCGCCGACGGGCCATGCTTCGGAAGAACATATTTTCCGAAGAGGCATTTAATGCCTTCAATTCGGGAGACGCATACATCCGAGCTGCTCAAGGCGGGCTTGCCCGAGCGATGGACCAGTATACCAAAGATATACGTGTAAGAAAATTTGATAAGCATGTATAGCAGTAGCCCCTAAGACTTGAAACGGTTGGAACAACTGTTTTAAGGATCAATTTATGCACAGGTCCTTGTAGATAAGAATGAGCAATTGTCTCGGGAGCTGGAGGAGTGCAAGGCCGAGCTGAGGGCCACAGTTGCCAAGTTAGAGGAACCCCAGAAGCCCTCATCTGGTAACATTTGTCTCAATTGTACAAAGATGCACAGTTAGTAACTGGCTGGTATGATAAGTCTAACATAAAATTCTGCACACAATCTCGGGGTGAATCCGGAGGGCGTAAGAGATGACGAGTCACATCTCAAAAGGCAGCTAAAGTCTGGCGAGCGCGTTCTTAGGCAGGAGAAGAACAATCTTCAAGATGCCAAAGTCCAGCTGGACGTGGAACTGAAAGACGTCCGCGCTCAACTGGCGAACTCCGTGAAGGAGAACAAAAGGCTTCACGCGGCATTTATGGTAAGTGCCTAGAAAAACTGTAGTATAGTTCGGCGCGGAAGTATATTGAAAAGATTTTGCTTGTAGGAATGTTAACGGGTCGCCCCGAGGAGGAGATTCCCTCATCTGCATGCGATTTTCTACAAGACCTCTCACAATTGCACGAGCGAGCTCGGCAGGTGATGCAGGGCGTTGCTCAGGCCTTGTGGCCATCAAGCTTCCTGCCGAATGACATGGGGGAGCTTGTGGATATGCTTCAAGGAGCACGGCGGCGCTTCCGATTGTAGAAGATGTCAGCCTGCCGGCAAGGTGCAAGGGAAGGCTGGGCTATGGTGAAGACGCGCTACACCAAGCTGGTCCCGAACCATATGGCCGAAGTCGGACCGGTGGGGCCAGATGGGCAAGAAATTCCCGTGAGTCTGGTATATGACCAGGTAGCGTTAGCCGCAAAGTATTCTCAACAGGATTGTAAGCTAGATAGCATGTTGGATGGTATAGAGGAGGAGTATAGTCAGTCCAAGTGACTGTGTAATTCAATGGACATAAGTAGTCCCTACCCGGATTAAAATCATTTGTCATGGCGGACCTTTTCGCTTCAGCCCCCGGATCCTACAGTCCGGGGTGTGTTCGAATACCCGCTCAGTTATACAAAATCGGGGTATGCGTGGAAACCAGGCATAGGGGTCATAAGTGCTTGAACAGACAAGTACCCAACTAGTTATGTTCTATTACATGGATAGTAAGAAACATCTTCCAGGGAGAATAGTTCCATTAGGGGTTCCTTTCCCTGGGTACGCATGCGACAATGCACATGTCCGGACTGCGAACAAGGGCGCAGGATACAAAAATTTCTGGGGATTTACGTTGTAATAAACGAATACATCTTTTGTTCACCGACCGAATATTCTCTTAAGGACGCTAGCTTTCGGCTTCACCCAGTCTGAGGTACACATCCGGCTGAACCGGCAGTAACAATCGTAGAGGTGCTCCCCTTATGCCCTAGCCGAATTAACGGGAACGTAGGGCATAAACACAAGAGCAGGCAACCCAGCTTGGCCACATCTTAAGTCATATCGATGCATATAATGGTGAAGAAAAGGCACATATTGAAAAAGAACGCATATGTGATGGGCAAAAGGCCATTAAAGTAATTATATTTAGCTTCCGAATAGGAAGCCCCCAGGTATTGTTTACACACATAGTACGGCCGGAGTAATCCGCGCGTCCGTACTGTATTAAGTACTTTGTGTGAAGAGGAAAAAAAGGTTCAAGAAAGGAAAAGGGAGGGATCATAATTAAAAAGGAGGGGGTAAGGAGATGAACACTGAGTTCAGCGCTAGGCGTAGAATCTCCGGAGCCTAGCCGCGTTCCATGTGTTCGGCTCGAGTCTGTTATCGGATGCATTACATAAGCGGTACGCTCCTCCGGTGAGAACTTTGTCAATGACGAAGGGACCTTCCCACTTGGGTTTGAGCTTGTCCTTCTTCTTCTCCAGTAGGCGTAGAACAAGCTCGCCAATATTATAAGTTTTGGCCCGCACTTCTCTGCTTTGATATCCTCGAGCCTGCTGCTGATAGAATGTGAAGCGGGCTTTTGCGACGTCGCGCTCCTCCTCCAGGGCATCCAAGTTATCCTGCCAATCTAACTCGGCTTCCTTCTCTTCGTACATGCGTACGCGTGGCGAATCATGTATTATGTCGCAGGGTAGTACTGCTTCTGCACCGTATACCATAAAAAATGGTGTATATCAGGTGGTGCGATTCGGCGTGGTCCGCAGCCCCCAGAGTAGGGAGTCAAGCTCTTCGAACCAGTGCGTATCCGACTCTGTCAAGGATCGCACTAGTCTGGGTTTGATGCCGCTCATGATGATACCATTTGCCCGTTCGACCTGGCCGTTTGTTTGGGGATGGTAGACGGAAGCGTAATCAAGCTTGATCCCCATTTTGCCGCACCAAGTTTTCACTTCATCGGCTGTGAAATTTGAGCCATTATCAGTGATGATGCGGTGGGGGACACCGTATCGGTGTACGACCCCCGATATGAAGTCTATTACTGGTCCGGATTCGGCCGTTTTGACTGGTTTGGCTTCTATCCATTTGGTGAACTTGTCCACCATGACCAATAAGTATTTTTTCTTATGGCTTCCCCCTTTAAGAGGTCCGACCATATCCAGCCCCCAGACCGCGAAGGGCCAAGTTATGGGGATTGTTTGGAGAGCGGTAGGGGGCATATGACTCTGATTGGCAAAGAGCTGGCAACCGACGCAGTGTTGGATAAGGTCCTGTGCGTTTGCTCGGGCCGTCGGCCAACAGAAGCCTGTACGGAAGGCCTTGCTGACTAGTGCTCGAGCCGCGACATGGTGCCCGCCCAGTCCGGCATGGATTTCAGCCAAGAGCTGCCGCCCTTCCTCTTCGGAGATGCACCTTTGGAGCACTCCGGTCGCACTTTTCTTATAGAGTTACCCTTCATGGACTTTGTAAGCTTTAGAATGCTGGATGATGCAGCGTGCTTCATTTTGGTCTTTGGGGAGCTCATGCCTATTGAGGTAGGCCAAGAAAGGCTCAGTCCACGGGACGATTACAACCATGATTTCATGGGCCGAAGGTGTTTTTTTGGTGGTGGATCCTCCGATTATGTCTGATAGTTCGGAATCTGGGGGTGTGTTCGGATCCGTGCTAGTATTGCCGGACTCCCCTTCCCTACTATGGATGGCTTGAACAACCTTTCCAAGAATATGTTAGGTGGGACAGGGTCGCGTTTAGCGCCGATGCGGGCGAGGACGTCCGCCGCTTGATTGTTTTCTCGAGCCACATGGTGGAATTCGAGCCCCTCGAACCGAGCTGACATCTTGAGGACGACATTACGGTAGGCCGCCATTTTCGGATCCTTGGCATCAAAGTCTCTGTTTATTTGTGATATTGCAAGGTTTGAATCCCCGCGCACTTCTAGGCGTTGGATGCCCATAGAGACTGCCATCCGAAGATCGTGCAGTAGAGCCTCATATTTGGCTGCATTGTTGGAGTATGTGTATAATATTTGGAGGACGTACTGGACCGTGTTTTCGGTGGGAGACGTCAGGACTACACCTGCTCCCAATCCGTCCAGCATTTTAGAGCCGTCGAAGTGCATGATCCAGTTAGAGTGTGTGTCGTACTCTTTAGGGAGTTTGGCTTCTGTCCATTCAGCGACAAAGTCAGCCAGTACTCGCGACTTGATGGACCGCCGTGGTTTGTATGTTATGTCGAACGAAAGGAGCTCGATGGCCCATTTAGCAATCCGGCCCGTAGCGTCGCGGTTATTTATTATGTCATTGAGTGGTACTTCGGAGGCCACCGTAATCAAACACTCTTGAAAGTAGTGTCGTAGCTTCCGGGATGCCATGAAGACCGCGTATGCTATTTTTTGATAGTGTGGGTATCGGGATTTGCATGGGGTGAGGACCGTGGATACATAATAAACAGGCTTTTGGAGCGGGAATTTGTATCCGTCAACCTCTTGTTCGACGATGAGCACTGCGCTTACAACTTGATGTGTTGCAGCTATGTACAGCAGCATAGGCTCGCCGATATTTGGCGCTGTTAGGACTGGATTACTGGCCAGTAAGGTCTTTATTTCGTCGAGTCTGGCCGCGGCTGCATCCGTCCACATGAAGTGTTCGGTACGCCGAAGAAGGCGGTAAAGAGGTAATGCCTTTTCTCCTAACCTGGAGATAAAGCGGCTCATAGCGGCCACACATCCAGCTAATTTCTGGATGTGCTTGAGGTCTGTTGGTATAGCCAGGTGCGACAGAGCTCAGATTTTTGCCGGATTCGCTTCAATTCCTCTATTGGAAACAATGAAGCCCAGCAGTTTCCCCGAGGAGACGCCGAAAACGCATTTTTCCGGATTCAGCTTGATGTCATATGTCCGGAGGTTATCGAATGTAAGCCTCAAGTCATCTATTAGGGTTTCGATGTGTCCTGTTTTTATGACCACGTCGTCCACATATGCCTCCACTGTTTTGCCGATTTGCTTTTCCAGGCATGTTTGAATCATGTGTTGATAGGTTGCGCCGGTATTCTTAAGCCCAAAAGGCATAGTGTTGAAGCAAAAAGGGCCGTATGGCGTTATGAAAGCTGTTGTAGCTTGGTTGGACTCTGCCATCTTTATTTGATGGTATCCAGAGTATGCGTCGAGGAAACACAGCAAGTCGTGTCCTGCTGTGGCGTCGATGATTTGATCAATGCGAGGGAGGGGAAAGGGATCCTTGGGGCAAGCCTTGTTGAGGTCTTTGAAGTCGACGCATAAGCGCCAGGATTTGTCCTTCTTTGGTACCATTACCAGATTTACCAGCCAATCCGGATGCTTGATATCTCTGATGAATCCAGCCTCAAGTAGCCTGGCTAGCTCTTCCCCCATGGCTTGCCATTTGGGCTCTGACAATCGCCTTAGGGTCTGTTTGATAGGTTTGTATCCTTTTAGTATGTTAAGGCTATGTTCGGTCGATCCACGTGGGATGCCCGGTATGTCCGATGGGTGCCAGGCGAAAATGTCCCAATTCTCACGTAAGAAGTCTCGCAGTGCGGCGTCCATTGCAGGGCTCAACTGTGTCCTGATGAAAGTTGTCTTCATGGGGCCGTTGGATGGACTTGGAATTTGACTATCTCGTCCAAGGGTTTAAATGAGGTGGACTTGGGTCACTTGTCGAGTATCACGTCGTCCCTATCCACGGTGGCCCGCAGTGTTGTTAATTCTTTGGCTGCTAGGGCTTCGGATAATGCTTCCAGGGCTAGTGCTGTGATTTTGTTTTCGGCGCGAAGTGCGACGTCCGGATCACTGGCTAGAGTGATGATTCCATTGGGTCCGGGCATTTTAAGATTCATGTACCCGTAATGGGGTATAGCTTGAAAGCTTGTAAACGCGTCCCGCCCTAGAAGGGCGTGGTATCCGCTGCTAAAAGGAGCCACTTGGAATGTAATTTCTTCGGACCTATAATTCTCCGGGGTGCTGAATACCACATAGAGTGTGATTTTTCCCGCACACCGCGCTTCCCAACTAGGGATAATTCCCCTGAAGGTTGTGCCGCTTTGTTCAATGCTGCTTTTATCAATTTCCATTTTGTTGAGTGTTTCCTCGTAGATCAAGTTTAATTCGCTTCCGCCGTCCATGAGCAGTTTAGTGAGCCGAAAGCCGTCCACGATTGGGCTAAGGAACAGAGCGGCTGGTGCCCGGACAGTCTGGAATCGAGGTTCGTCACTGGCATTGAAAGTTATAGCAGTGTCGTTCCATGGGTTTGTTTTTGCCACATGGCAGATTTCAGCAGAGCTTTGATGAGCTCGCTTGCGCCTATTGTTTGAGGCAAAAGTCACGAAGACTGTTAGTACCGTATTGTGTTCGTTGGCAGGATATTGTTCTGCTTTATGGCTTGCAAGAAGATCCTCGCCGCTTTTTGCAACCTGCCAGAGTATCCAACATGCCCTAAGGCTATGAGTTGGTGGTGTGTCCGGAGTACTGTGGAGTTTACATGGACCATTGAGCCATCCTTCCAATACGGTTCCCCGCCCTGGGGTGGGCTTTGGTTTTTTGGGGATTGGATCAGCCGACTTACAAGAGTTCACCCGTTTAGTTCGGACAAAGGTTTTGGCGAGAGCCGGACTATCCCAAAATCCTGTTTGTGTTTTCCAGGCGCTTTCCATCGCACAGTACTTCTGTACTATGGTTGCCAAGTCAGCAAAGTGTACTA
The DNA here is from genome assembly GCF_002162155.2 of Triticum dicoccoides. Taxonomy (NCBI): domain Eukaryota; kingdom Viridiplantae; phylum Streptophyta; class Magnoliopsida; order Poales; family Poaceae; genus Triticum; species Triticum dicoccoides. Next base: position 737,840,357 of record NC_041385.1, read on the forward strand.
TGTCATGGCGACTTATAACATTAAGGATTCCTTTGTTCGTGCAGTTTTTGCAGAAAAGTGAGACTACGTCCTCCTCGCGGTAGTCCTTGACCTTGTTTAACACAAGGAGGAATCTGGCCCAATAGTGATGTACTGTCTCCTCGGGCTCTTGCCTGATATGGGAGAGACGGTTTAAGTCCGAGTGCGCGGTAGTTGCTGAATCCGGATTCTGATCCGATCTAGCACCCAGGGGCATGGGAGCTTCCGAGTCTGACAGCTCGGGATCTGGGGTGCTGCCCAATTTCCCCGGCCCAGTGCCCGGTTCTAAGTCCGGGACCCAGGTCATGTCTTCCCTTGGGCGGGTGTCCGGCTCAGGGAGCTCGGTGATCCGGACATAATTCGTCCTCAAAATTGGGGGATAATCCGCGTGTGGTTCCTCCACTACCACTATCTCATGGGTGGCTGGTGGGGATTTAATGTCCCTTTGGTCGGGTTTAAGCCCGATCCGGTCATAGTCCGTAGCGACTCCCAGAGCGGCGATGCAATCCAAGAGCTCATTAAGGGAGGAGAGCTCTAATGGATCCATCTGTTCGGCGAGTTCCGAATTGATGCGAAGGTTATGTGTGATGACCAGAGAGACCATCGTCGGTGCGACAGCCGATGGGGCGGCCACGATGAAGCCGCCAAGTCAAAGAGTTTGGCCTATAGCTAGATCTCCCCCAGAGGTAATGTTGTCCTTGATAACGAGACAAGCCATCGAGCCATGCAGCAACGACACAGAGGAACTCTCAATGAAAGCACCAATGTCGGTGTCAAAACCGGCAGATCTTGGCTAGGGGGTCCCGATCTGTGCGTCTTAGGCTGATGGTAACAGGAAGCAAGGGACACAATGTTTACCCAGGTTCGGTCCCTCTCGATGGAGGTAAAACCCTACTTCCTGCTTGATTAATATTGACGATATGAGTAGTACAAGAGTAGATCTACCACGAGATCGTAGAGGCTAAACCCTAGAAGCTAGCCTATGATGATTGTGATTGTAATTGTGATCGGCCTTCTAAGGACCAACCTCTCTGGTTTATATAGACATCGGAGAGGGCTAGGGTTTACATGGAGTCGGTTACAAGGAAGGAAATATAATATCCGGATCGCCAAGCTTGTCTTCCACGCAAAGGAGAGTCCCATCCGGACATGGAACAGAGTCTTGAGTCTTGTATCTTCAGCTTCAATAGTCCGGATGACGTATATAGTCCGGCTGTCCGGATACCCCCTAATCCAGGAATCCCTCACCCATCCTGATGGTGCGTCCAACATTGTTGAATGGCGTGTGGAGGTATGTCTCCGACAGGTCTTGTGAGATTTGGTTTGCGTATGTCTTCGGTGGATTCGATTGGATCTGGCCTTTATTTGTTTGTGTTCGTGTGTCTACAAGTTGGATTTTTTATGTATGCTTCTCTTCATCGACGGCGGTTGTTGTTCTGGTGCAATGGTCCTATGAGGTTTTAACATGATGACTTTTCGGTTGTCTACTACAACAAGGTTTTTTTGACTTTTGTGAGGGAGAAAAATGACGACAATGCACCTTAGGCTTGCCCCACTGCTTGTAGTCGCTGGATAGTCTACAGGTAAGATGTAATTTCTTTACTTCTAGTGTTTTTGGTACTTTTTTCTCGAATACGCAAAACTTGCGTATCATTGCATTGATAGAAGGAGTACGAGTGATTATAGGAGTTGGTACAACACATGACACGGACACAAAGTGTTTTTGGTATTGCTTTGATAGTGGATTTAATTGACCAAAATCCAATAACTTAGCATGCATCCATTCGCAAAATGTGCCTCATCCCTGTCATTTTTTCCAACACAATACAATAGTAGAACTTCTACTGCAGATATGGTCACTTCATTGATGCTGAGATACAGCTAGAGGGCAAGACCTATAGATTCACTGGTTTCTATGGGGAACCCCGGACAGAGCTGAGGAAGAAATCTTGGGATGCGATCCGGTTTCTTAAAGCCCAAGATAATTTGTCGTAGCTTTGCGAGGGCGATTTTAATGAAGCAATGTTTCAGTCGGACCAATTTGGAGGGAACACTCGGAGCTTTAATCAAATGGAAGACTTCAGGGTTTGTTTAGCAGATTGTGGTTTGGTGGATCTATGGTACACTGGGTATCCGTATACATGGGACAACAAGCGTGATGGTGAGGACAACATCCAAGTTAGGCTTGATCGTGCGATGTGTAATGATTGTTTTGCGGAGATGTTCCTTGATAATACTACTGAACATATTGTGACGGAGGAGTCCGACCATGTAGCCATAGTTATCCGTGCGATGGAGACAGCTCCATGCAGAACGCACAAAGGCCCATGCCAGTTCAAGTGGGAGGAAGCTTGGGTGAAACATCTTGAGTATGAAGATATGGTCACGACGGCGTGGCAAGCGGCGAGTAATGGTGACAGAGGTGTTGGAAATATGCCCTAGAGGCAATAATAAAAGGATTATTATTATATTTCCTTGTTCATGATAATTGTCTTTATTCATGCTATAATTGTATTATCCGGAAATCGTAATACACGTGTGAATACATAGACCATAATATGTCCCTAGTAAGCCTCTAGTTGACTAGCTCGTTGATCAACAGATAGTCATGGTTTCCTGACTATGGACATTAGATGTCGTTGATAACGGGATCACATCATTAGGAGAATGATGTGATGACAAGACCCAATCCTAAGCATAGCACAAGATCATGTAGTTCGTTTTGCTAGAGCTTTTCCAATGTCAAGTATCTTTTCCTTAGACCATGAGATCGTGTAACTCCCGGATACCGTAGGAGTGCTTTGGGTGTACCAAACGTCACAACGTAACTGGGTGACTATAAAGGTGCACTATAGGTATCTCCGAAAGTGTCTGTTGGGTTGACACGGATCGATACTGGGATTTGTCACTCCGTATTACGGAGAGGTATCACTGGGCCCACTCGGTAGTGCATCATCATAATGAGCTCAAAGTGACCAAGTGTCTGGTCACGGGATCATGCATTACGGTACCAGTAAAGTGACTTTCCGGTAACGAGATTGAGCGAGGTATTGGGATACCGACGATCGAGTCTCGGGCAAGTAACATACCGTCTGACAAAGGGAATAGTATATGGGGTTGCTTGAATCCTCGACATCATGGTTCATCTGATGAGATCATCGAGGAGTATGTGGGAGCCAACATGGGTATCCAGATCCCATTGTTGTTTATTGACCGGAGAGCCGTCTCGGTCATGTCTGCATGTCTCCCGAACCCGTAGGGTCTACACACTTAAGGTTCGGTGACGCTAGGGTTGTATGAATATGAGTATGTAGCAAACTGAATGTTGTTCGGAGTCCCGGATGAGATCCCGGACGTCACGAGGAGTTTCGGAATGGTCCAGAGGTAAAGAATTATGTATAGGAAGTGTTGTTTCGGCCATCGGGAAAGTTTCGGGGTCATCCGGTATTGTACCGGGACCACCGGAAGGGTCCCGGGGGTCCACCGGGTGGGTCCACCTATCCTGGAGGGCCCCGTGGGCTGAAGTGGGAGGGAACCAGCCCCTAGTGGGCTGGTGCGCCCCCCCCCCTTGGGCCCCCCTGCGCCTAGGGTTGGAAACCCTAGGTGGGGGGCGCACCACTTGCCTTGGGGGGCACTCCACCCCCCTGGCCGCCGCCCCCCTTGGGAGATTGCATCTCCCAGGGCCGGCGCCCCCCCCCCCTGGGGGCCTATATAAAGGAGGGCAGGGGGAGGGCAGCCGCACCCTGTGTCTTGGCGCCTACCTCCCCCTGCTACACCTCGTCCTCCTCCCGCAGCCGCTTGGCGAAGCCCTGCCGGAGTTCTGCTGCATCCACCACCACGCCGTTGTGCTGCTGGATCATCATAAACCTCTCCTTCCCCCTTGCTAGATCAAGACGGAGGAGACGTCACGCTGACCGTACGTGTGTTGAACGCGGAGGTGCCGCCCGTTCGGCGCTAGGATCTCCGGTGATAGGATCACGACGAGAACGACTACTTCAACCCCGTTCTTTTGAACGCTTCCGCACGTGATCTACAAAGTGGTATGTAGATGCATATCTCTCCCATGACTCGTTGCTTAGATGAACTCATAGATGGATCTTGGTGAAACCGTAGGAAAAATTTTATTTTCTGCAATGTTCCCCAATAGTGGTATCATGAGCTAGGTCTATGCGTAGTTCTCTATTGCACGAGTAGAACACAAATTTGTTGTGGGCGTAGATCTTGTCAACTTGCTTGCCGCTACTAGTCTTTTCTTTCTTCAGCGGTATTGTGGGATGAAGCGTCCCGGACCGACCTTACACGTAGGCTTACGTGAGACAGGTTCCACCGACTGACATGCACTAGTTGCATAAGGTGGCTAGTGGGTGTCTGTCTCTCCCACTTTAGTTGGAGCGGATTCGACGAAAAGGGTCCTTATGAAGGGTAAATAGAAGTTGACAAAATCACGTTGTGGTTATTCGTAGGTAAGAAAACGTTCTTGCTAGAACCCAATTGCAGCCACGTAAAAGATGCAACAACAATTAGAGGACGTCTAACTTGTTTTTGCAGCAATTGTCATGTGATGTGATATGGCCAGAAGTTGTGATGAATGATGATTGATATATTGTGATGTATGAGATCATGTTCTTGTAATAGGAATCACGACTTGCATGTCGATGAGTATGACATACGGCAGGAGCCATAGGAGTTGTCTTTATTTTTTGTATGACCTGCGTGTCATTGAAGAACGCCATGCAAATTACTTTACTTTATTGCTAAATGCGTTAGCCATAGAAGTAGAAGTAGTCGTTGGCGTGACAACTTCATGAAGACACAATGATGGAGATCATGATGATGGAGATCATGGTGTCATGCCGGTGACAAAGATGATCATGGAGCCCCGAAGATGGAGATCGAAGGAGCTATATGATATTGGCCATATCATGTCACTACTTTATATAATTGCATGTGATGTTTATTATGTTTTATGCATCTTGTTTACTTAGAACGGCGGTAGTAAATAAGATGATCCCTTATAATAATTTCAAGAAAGTGTTCCCCTAACTATGCACCGTTGCTAAAGTGAATCGTTTCGAAGCACCACGTGATGATCGGGTGTGATGATGTTTATTATGTTTTATGCATCTTGTTTACTTAGAACGGCGGTAGTAAATAAGATGATCCCTTATAATAATTTCAAGAAAGTGTTCCCCTAACTGTGCACCGTTGCTAAAGTGAATCGTTTCGAAGCACCACGTGATGATCGGGTGTGATAGATCCTTACGTTCACATACAACGGGTGTAAGATAGTTTTACACATGTAGAACACTTAGGGTTAACTTGACGAGCCTAGCATGTACAGACATGGCCTCGGAACACAAGAGACCGAAAGGTCGAACATGAGTCGTATGGAAGATACGATCAACATGGAGATGTTCACCAATGATGACTAGTCCGTCTCACGTGATGATCGGACACGGCCTAGTCGACTCGGATCGTGTAACACTTAGATGACTAGAGGGATGTCTAATCTGAGTGGGAGTTCATTAAATAATTTGATTAGATGAACTTAATTATCATGAACTTAGTCTAAAACTTTTGCAAAATATGTCTTGTAGATCAAATGGCCAACGCTCATGTCAACATGAACTTCAACGCGTTCCTAGAGAAAACCAAGCTGAAAGATGATGGCAGCAACTATTCGGACTGGGTCCGGAACCTGAGGATCATCCTCATAGCAGCCAAGAAAGCATATGTCCTAGATGAACTGCTAGGTGAAGCACCCATCCCAGAGAACCAAGACGTTATGAACGCTTGGCAGTCACGTGCTGATGATTACTCCCTCGTTCAGTGCGGCATGCTTTACAGCTTAGAACCGGGGCTCCAAAAGCGTTTTGAGAAACACGGAGCATATGAGATGTTCGAGGAGCTGAAAATGGTTTTCCAAGCTCATGCCCGGGTCGAGAGATATGAAGTCTCCGACAAGTTCTATAGTTGTAAGATGGAGAAAAACAGTTCTGTCAGTGAGCACATACTCAAAATGTCTGGGTTGCACAACCGCCTGTCCCAGCTGGAGATCAACCTCCTAGACGAGGCGGTCATTGACAGAATCCTTCAGTCGCTCCCACCGAGCTACAAGAGCTTTGTGTTGAACTACAATATGCAGGGGATGGTGAAGACCATTCCTGAAGTATTTTCAATGCTGAAGTCAGCAGAGGTTGAAATCAAGAAAGAACATCAAGTGTTGATGGTCAATAAGATCACTAAGTTCAAGAAGGGCAAGGGTAAGAAGAACTTCAAGAAGGACGGCAAAGATGTTGCCGCGCCCGGTAAGCCAGTTGCCGGGAAGAAGTCAAAGAATGGACCCAAGCCTGAGACTGAGTGCTTTTATTGCAAGGGGAAGGGTCACTGGAAGCGGAACTGCCCCCAAATACTTAGCGGACAAGAAGGCCGGCAACACTAAAGGTATATTTGATATACATGTAATTGATGCGTACCTTACCAATACTCGTAGTAACTCCTGGGTATTTGATACCGGTGCCGTTTCTCATATTTGTAACTCACAGCAGGAGCTGCGGAATAAGCGGAGACTGGCGAAGGACGAGGTGACGATGCGCGTCGGGAATGGTTCCAAGGTCGATGTGATCGCTGTCGGCACGCTACCTCTGCATTTACCCACGGGATTAGTTATGAACCTCAATAATCGTTATTTAGTGCCAAGTTTGAGCATGAACGTTGTATCTGGATCTCGTTTGATACGAGATGGCTACTCATTTAAATCCGAGAATAATGGTTGTTCTATTTATATGAGAGATATGTTTTATGGTCATGCCCCGATGGTCAATGGTTTATTCTTAATGAATCTCGAACGTAATGTTACACATATTCATAGTGTGAATACCAAAAGATGTAAAGTTGATAACGATAGTCCCACATACTTGTGGCACTGCCGCCTTGGTCACATTGGTGTCAAGCGCATGAAGAAGCTCCATGCTGATGGACTTTTAGAGTCTCTAGATTATGAATCATTTGACACATGCGAACCATGCCTCATGGGCAAAATGACCAAGACTCCGTTCTCTGTAACAATGGAGCGAGCAACCAACTTGTTGGAAATCATACATACCGATGTGTGCGGTCCAATGAGTGTTGAGGCTCACGGAGGATATCGTTATGTTCTCACTCTCACTGATGACTTGAGTAGATATGGGTATGTCTACTTAATGAAACACAAGTCTGACACCTTTGAAAAGTTCAAGGAATTTTAGAATGAGGTAGAGAATCAACATGACCGAAAGATAAAGTTCCTACGATCAGATCGTGGAGGAGAATACTTAAGTCATGAATTTGGTACACACTTAAGGAAATGTGGAATCGTTTCACAACTCACGCCGCCTGGAACACCTCAGCGTAACGGTGTGTCCGAACGTCGTAATCGCACTCTATTGGATATGGTGCGATCTATGATGTCTCTTACCGATTTACCGCTATCATTTTGGGGATACACTCTAGAGACAGCTACATTCACTTTAAATAGGGCACCGTCTAAATCCATTGAGACGACACCGTATGAATTATGGTTTTGGAAGAAACCTAAGTTGTCGTTTCTAAAAGTTTGGGGATGCGATGCTTATGTCAAGAAACTACAACCTGAAAAGCTCGAACCCAAGTCGGAAAAATGCGTCTTCATAGGATACCCTAAGGACACCATTGGGTATACCTTCTACTTAAGATCCGAGGGCAAGACCTTTGTTGCCAAGAACGGATCCTTTCTGGAAAAAGAGTTTCTCTCGAAAGAAGTAAGTGGGAGGAAAGTAGAACTCGATGAAGTACTACCTCTTGAACCAGAAAGTAGTGCAGCTCAGGAAATGTTCCTGTGGTGCCTACACCAACTAGAGAGGAAATTAATGATTATGATCAAGGTACTTCGGATCAAGTTGCTACTGAACCTCGTAGGTCCACAGGACACGTTCCACACCAGAGTGGTATGGCAACCCTGTCCTGGAAATCATGTTGTTAGACAACGGTGAACCTTCGAACTATGAAGAAGCGATGGCGGGCCCAGATTCCAACAAATGGCTTGAATACATGCAATCCGAGATAGAATCCATGTATGAAAACAAAGTATGGACTTTGACAGACTTGCCCGATGATCGGCGAGCGATAGAAAACAAATGGATCTTTAAGAAGAAGACGGACGCGGATGGTAATATTACCATCTATAAAGCTCGACTTGTCGCTAAGGGTTATCGGCAAGTTCAAGGGGTTGACTACAATGAGACTTTCTCTCTCGTAGCGAAGCTGAAGTCCGTCCGAATCATGTTAGCAATTGTCGCATACTATGATTATGAGATATGGCAGATGGACGTCAAAATGGCATTCCTTAACGGGCATCTTAAGGAAGAACTGTATATGATGCAGCTGGAGGGTTTTGTTGATCCTAAGAACGCTAACAAAGTATGCAAGCTCCAGCGATCCATTTATGGGTTGGTGCAAGCATCTCGGAGTTGGAACATTCGCTTTGATGAGATGATCAAAGCGTTTGGGTTTATGCAGACTTATGGAGAAGCCTGCGTTTACAAGAAAGTGAGTGGGAGCTCTGTAGCATTTCTCATATTATATGTAGATGACATACTCTTGATGGGAAATGATATAGAACTTTTGGACAGCATTAAGTCCTACTTGAATAAGTGTTTTTCAATGAAGGACCTTGGAGAAGCTGCTTACATATTAGGCATCAAGATCTATAGGAATAGATCGAGACGCCTCATAGATCTTTCACAAAGCACATACCTTGATAAGATTTTGAAGAAGTTCAAAATGGATCAGTCCAAGAAAGGGTTCTTGCCTGTACTTCAAGGTGTGAAATTGAGCTCGGCTCAATGCCCGACCACGGCAAAAGATAAAGAAGAAATGAGTGTCATCCCCTATGCTTCAGCCATAGGATCTATTATGTATGCCATGTTGTGTACCAGACCTGATGTAAACCTTGCCGTAAGTTTGGTAGGAAGGTACCAAAGTAATCCCGGCAAGGAACACTAGACAGCGGTCAAGAATATCCTGAAGTACCTGAAAAGGACGAAGGACATGTTTCTCGTTTATGGAGGTGACGAAGAGCTCGTCGTAAAGGGTTACGTCGACGCTAGCTTCGACACAGATCTGGATGACTCTAAGTCACAAACCGGATACGTGTATATGTTGAATGGTGGAGCAGTAAGCTGGTGCAGCTGCAAGCAGAGTGTCATGGCGGGATCTACATGTGAAGCGGAGTACATGGCAGCCTCGGAGGCAGCGCATGAAGCAATTTGGGTGAAGGAGTTCATCACCGACCTAGGAGTCATGCCCAATGCGTCGGGGCCGATCAAACTCTTCTGTGACAACACTGGAGCTATTGCCCTTGCCAAGGAGCCCAGGTTTCACAAGAAGACCAGGCACATCAAGCGTTGCTTCAACTCCATCCGTGAAAATGTTCAAGATGGAGACATAGATATTTGCAAAGTACATACGGATCTGAATGTCACAGATCCATTGACTAAACCTCTTTCGCGAGCAAAACATGATCAACACCAGACCTCTATGGGTGTTCGATTCATCACAATGTAACTAGATTATTGACTCTAGTGCAAGTGGGAGACTGTTGGAAATATGCCCTAGTGGCAATAATAAAAGGATTATTATTATATTTCCTTGTTCATAATAATTGTCTTTATTCATGCTATAATTGTATTATCCGGAAATCGTAATACACGTGTGAATACATAGACCATAATATGTCCCCAGTAAGCCTCTAGTTGACTAGCTCGTTGATCAACAGATAGTCATGGTTTCCTGACTATGGACATTAGATGTCGTTGATAACGGGATCACATCATTAGGAGAATGATGTGATGGACAAACCCAATCCTAAGCATAGCACAAGATCGTGTAGTTCGTTTTGCTAGAGCTTTTCCAATGTCAAGTATCTTTTCCTTAGACCATGAGATCGTGTAACTCCCGGATACCATAGGAGTGCTTTGGGTGTACCAAACGTCAAAATGTAACTGGGTGACTATAAAGGTGCACTACAGGTATATCCGAAAGTGTCTATTGGGTTGACACGGATCGAGACTGGGATTTGTCACTCCATATTACGGAGAGGTATCACTGGGCCCACTCGGTAGTGCATCATCATAATGAGCTCAAAGTGACCAAGTGTCTGGTCACGGGATCATGCATTACGGTACGAGTAAAGTGACTTGCCGGTAACGAGACTAAACGAGGTATTGGGATACCGACGATCGAGTCTCGGGCAAGTAACATACCGTCTAACAAAGGGAATAGTATACAGGGTTACTTGAATCCTCGACATCGTGGTTCATCCGATGAGATCATCGAGGAGTATGTGGGAGCCAACATGGGTATCCAGATCCCGCTGTTGGTTATTGACCGGAGAGCCATCTCGGTCATGTCTGCATGTCTCCCGAACCCGTAGGGTCTACACACTTAAGGTTCGGTGACGCTAGGGTTGTATGAATATGAGTATGCAGCAAACCGAATGTTGTTCGGAGTCCCGGATGAGATCCCGGACATCACGGGGAGTTTAGGAATGGTCTAGAGGTAAAGAATTATATATAGGAAGTGCTGTTTCGGCCACCGGGAAAGTTTCGGGGTCATCCGGTATTGTACCGGGACCACCGGAAGGGTCCCGGGGGTCCACCGGGTGGGGCCACCTTTCCCGGAGGGCCCCGTGGGCTGAAGTGGGAGGGAACCAGCCCCTATTGGGCTGGTGCGCCCCCCCCCCTTGGGCCCCCCTGCGCCTAGGGTTGGAAACCCTAGGTGGGGGGCGCACCACTTGCCTTGGGGGGCACTCCACCCCCCTGGTCGCCGCCCCCCTTGGGAGATTGCATCTCCCAGGGCCGGCGCCCCCCCTGGGGGCCTATATAAAGGAGGGCAGGGGGGAGGGCAGCCGCACCCTATGTCTTGGCGCCTCCCTCCCCCTGCTACACCTCGTCCTCCTCCCGCGGTCGCTTGGCGAAGCCCTGCCGGAGTTCTGCTGCATCCACCACCACATCGTTGTGCTACTGGATCATCATCAACCTCTCCTTCCCCCTTGCTGGATCAAGCCGGAGGAGACTTCACGCTGACCGTATGTGTGTTGAACGCAGAGGTGCCGTCCGTTCGGCGCTAGGATCTCCGGTGATAAGATCACGACGAGAACGACTACTTCAACCCCGTTCTTTTGAACGCTTCCGCACGCGATCTACAAAGTGGTATGTAGATGCATCTCTCTCCCATGACTCGTTGCTTAGATGAACTCATAGATGGATCTTAGTGAAACCATAGGAAAAATTTTATTTTCTGCAACGTTCCCCAACAAGAGGTATAGCGGCTGTGTGGGCTAAACTGGAGACGGTCACGAGGGATATGCAACAGTGGGGCCGACAGGTGTTTGGCTTGATCAGAAAACAAATCAGCACGCTCAAGACGCAACTGGAAGATGCTAAGAGGAGATCCCTTGTCACCGGATGCTCACTGGAGGTCTGTGACATTGAGGGTCAGCTATGTGATATTTTTGAGAAGGAAGAGATCTTATACAAACAACGGTCCAGGGTGGATTGGCTTGCTGCTGGTGACCAGAACACTAAGTACTTCCAGAATAGATGCTCACACCGCAAGAGAAAGAACACTGTCAAGGCTCTAACGAGAGAAGATGGAACCAAATGCACTACAGATGAGGGCATGTGGGAAATGGCGGCAACTTTCTATGAGAATCTTTTTTGGTCGGAGGGATCGGCGGATGCTAACCTCCTGCTAGAGAACATTATGCCCTTGGTTACTGATTTGATGAATGATAAACTAACGTTGGCCATTACAGACTTAGAGATCGAATGGGCGTTGTTCCAGATAGGCCCGACTAAGGCACCGGGGCCGGATGGTTTACCCGCAATGTTTTACCAAAGACAGTGGTCTCTGGTGAAGGAAGATGTGTGCAGAGCTGTACGTGACTTCTTCGAAGGTGAGGCAGCTCCTGACAGTTTTAATGCGACTGCTATTGTGATGATCCCCAAAGTAAACTCACCGGAGTTACTTTCATAGTTCAGACCAATTAGCTTTTGTAATGTGCTCTACAAAATAGCATCTAAAGTTCTTGCCAACAGATTAAAATATATTCTTCCAGTGTTGATCTCTGAAGAGCAAAGTGCTTTTGTACCTGGGAGGCTCATAATGGATAACGTGTTGATTGCATATGAGAGTGTTCATGCGACCTGGACTAGAAAGAGAAAGAAACCGTTGTGTGCTGTGAAGTTGGACATGATGAAGGCATACGATAGAGTAGAATGGATTTTCCTACAGCAAATGTTTGAACATTTTGGTTTCAACCGGAGATGGATTTCCATGGTGATGAAGTGTGTTACATCAGCTAGTTTTGTTGTCAAATTAAATGGAGGTTGTTCCAGAGGTTTTTTTGCCATCAAGGGGGCTGCGACAGGGTGACCCTCTGTCGCCCAACCTGTTCCTCTTTTGTGTAGAAGGATTCTCAGCTTTACTTAAGAAGGCGCAGCAGAACAAAGATATTAGAGGTGTTTCGTTTGGGAGCACTGGCCCCCACATCACACACCTACTGTTTGCAGACGATAGCATAGTGTTCTTGGAAGGATCATGTCGCGACCGTTTTTCCAGGATATTAATTTCCCAGAAAATGGCCCTTGTGCTCACCAGCCCCGGGATTACTGTTAGCTGCTGAGACACCAACTTGATACAGAAACTCCAAGCAAAATACAAAATGTGTAGTACAAGACCATTCTGGCCTATGAGTACAACAAATGGTTTCTAGTGGTTGATGGCGGAAGCGGTTTGTGGTTCATCAGTGTCTATGGGACTCCATTTCCCACAGGAACAACTGACCTGGATAACTCCTATCTTCGTGAGGCTGCTATCACCATTGCGTAGGTTCTGGGGCTGCAATCGCAACGCTCCTCTCCATGCAAGAAATCTGGCCAAGACAATAGCCAGGGACAAGCCAGTGATTACTTTGAATGTACTCGCAAACATTATGAACACAGGTATAACATAATGAATGATAATCATGCTCTGAAATATTTCATGATCACAACGTCAGTCACGAAATAAAAAAATCCATGATGCACGCAAGCAGGTTATTCATATACAACATGAATATGCAATAAGGGAGTGGAAATAGAATGCACCGATCGGGTGTCTGAAGCGACGCCTCGAGAGGATAATAATATAAAGCATGCCTCAGTCAGGCATCTGTGCGACACCACATAAAGGGCTTATAAATAATTTAAATAACAAGCATGCCAAAGTCGGGCGTCTGAGCGAAGTCACATAAAGGGCTTATAAAGGAAATAAGTAACAAGCATGCCACAGTCGGGCGTCTGTGCGACACCACATAAAGGGCTTATAAGTAATCTAAATGACAAGCATGCCACAGTCGGGCGTCTGAGCGACACCACAAAAAGGGCTTATAAATAATTTTAAATAACAAGCATGCCACAGTCGGGCGTCTGAGCGACAGCACATAAAGGGCTTATAAGAGAATAATCATAGTGAATATCAGGAGGTAGAACCATCCCAGGGATACTCAATAATTCAAATAATATAAATGGTTAGTCCATAATAATAGTAATCATAATCATCATGAGTCACAAGTCATGATCCATGTTCTGGTTTAGCAATATTTCCTCTGAAGACCGACACTAAGACCGACACTTGACCCATCCCAGACTATAGTCCCTAACCATGGACACGGCTATTCGAATAGATATAATCTTTGCAGAGGGTGTACTCTTTACCCACGAGTAACGGATTCCTTTAGTCCATCAGGACTAATTCCGTCTACGATCTTTTAATTGAAAACACACCTGACCGCACACACCAGCCTAACTTACTGGTGTCTGGAATCACCCACGACACCCGTTAAGCAAAACTCTAAGTGGGGAGGCTACAACCTCGACTAGCATGGGATCACAAAATTTATAACACGTGCAAACTAGGGGAGCTACCCCCTCGGCTCCAACCGGAAACACCCATGCCCCCGGACCAGGTGGCATGTCTACCGGATGCAGCCGGTATCTTCCACCATGGCCTCTCTGTACGGTGTGTGCTGGGAAGGGGTTGACAACTTACTGAACCGTACCCTACCTATGGCAGGGACAAGTGGTAGTACGAAACAAGTATGGGGGTTAGTGGAACAAGACTCGATCTACGGTCAACTCAGGAGGTTAAGACATTTCCTGCATGATAAGCATAAGAAATATATTTCAACCAATCAGACAGAATCACCACTCATCATACCTCACCATGCCTTACCGGACGTAACCATCTCGACGAAGAACTAGAGACAAGCTCGTGTCTACCCAAGACAAAGACTTTCCCGGATTCCTCCCGATAGGCATGAAAGGCATATGAGGGTGATTACTATCAGAAGCATATCAAATTACAACAGCAAGGAATCATCATTATGCACTCATGAATGTGATCATAACATCACATAAAATATCGAATACTTCGTGTCAAGGTGATGTCGTATTTGCATCAAATGACGCACAACAAATATTATGCCGGGGTTCAGAATGCTTGCCTTCAAGAGTATGTAAGTGGGGTGCACTTTTATGAAAGTTGCTTCCTTCTTCAAAAATCCTATTTTAAAAATAAATAAATTAACACATAGTTTCAAAACAGTACAAAAAGTTGTCTGTAAAATTTTCAAATAAATATGAAAATAAACTAGACAAAATTTGAGAAACAATAGAAAAAGAATCAAATCAATTGGACTTATATTTAAAAAGTTATAGCCAGTCAAAATTTCTGCTTTTAATAAAAATCAGAAAAGGAAAACGGTTCGGGGGCTTACTCTTTCGAAGGCGTATTCGGTGGAATACGTTTCCACTAAAGACACGTCGGCAGAGCTGGGGTCACTGGCAGGTGGGGCCGTCGGGTCCACTGGTCAGGTTTGACCAGTCGCCGCGCCCTCCTTCCTTCTCTGGCCTAGCGGTGGCGGGGCTCCGGCGATTGCCGTCGACGAACGGCGGCTCCCCGCGGGATTTTGAGGGCGGGGATGGATCCGCTGGTCCAGGGCGGTCCTCCCAGTGGTTGATAGTCTGGCGGGGGAGGAGGGGGTCGCCGGCGGCGAGCTCCGTGGCGGACGGTGGTTTCGGGAAGATTGGGGTCTCGAGCTATGGTGGCTCCCAATCGGGGCTGAGGTGTTGGGTGGCTCCGCACGGTCGAGGGGAGTCAGACGGTGGCGCTGGAAGGACTAGGGAGGCCCTGATCATGACGGACGGGACCGGAGTGTGGCGGCGGCCGAACTGACCGGAGACGAGGAGGAAGGCCTCCCTCCGTCGATTGCTGGCTGCGGGGGCTCTAGAGGGATGGCCCGAGGTCGTCTGAGGGTCTGGTTGAGCTTGGGGGCTCCCTTTATAGGCGCTCGAGGTCGGTTACCGCGGCTGCGGATAAGAACACCGGCGAACCGCCGTTCTGTTGCTGGCAGGGCGACGTGGTGGTGACGAGCGCTAGCGGACGGGCTCGTGGATGAGTTCGAGATGTTCAGGGGCGAGCTGGCGCGCGGCTTTGGCTCGGGCGGCGCCGTCGATGGCAGGAGCGTGCTGCGGACACCGGCGTGCCGCCAAGAGGGCTCTGACGGCGGCGCTGTAGGGCGCCAGGGACGGCTTGGAGGGTTCTGGCGAGCGAACGAGAACGGGGCGTGGCCCTGCGGGCGAGCAAAGGCCAAGGACACAACGCAGCGGCTCGGTTGCGCGCGCGTGAAAAACGTGCGCTCTGGGCGCGCCATCTGCTCGATGAAATGCCAACGCGTGCTAGAGGGCTTGAATGAGGCTGGTAGCTAACAGGTCTAGGTTAGAGGTAGCTAGGAGATTAGTGGACATGGCTGTTGGGTCAGGGGATCATGTCTGCAATGTAAACTAAAAACTATGCCAAAACTGGCCATGCACACAAGGTGCTCGACAGAATGCCATGGGCATCTAGGCATTTCTTTGGGTGGCTAAAAACTCCAGATCAGAGTCTCTTTAGATGATAAAGAGGGTGGCAAGGTTGGTTTGACAAAAACAGAAACTCCCTAGTGTAAGTTTTTGAGAAAACCAAATCTGGACAGAAAATAAAGGGCATTATTACATGGACAAAAAATACTCCAACGGGTCCAATCTCCTGGACTTAAGGGTTTGGTAGGCTGGTCTATAAGCAGGAGAAAAATCAAGGGCAATAGGGCAAGATAAAACATGGCTGCAGTACAAAACACCAAACTGGACCAAAATGAAGATGAGGATGATTTGCTCAAATTTTTCAAAGAACACCAATGGGTTTTTGCATAAAGTTGAATTATACACTAGTACTAACATCCCCCAATTTTGGTGGAAGTTTTAAAGAAATATTTAAATAGGTTGTAGTGCAAATTACAAACTGGACCAGATTTGAAAACTTGAGGTAGGGCTCAAAATCTCCAAATGACTAAAAGAGATTTTTGCATAAAAGTGATGTGGGAACATCACATGACATCCCCAAATTTTGTTGGAACTTTTAAAGAAGTATTTGCAAGGGTTGTAGTGCAAATGGAACTCTAAAACTAATGAAAAATCATTTTTTAAGAAATAAAGCTTAGGAAAAATAATTGTAGAAATAATTCCACTGATAAAAAGAAATGGTCTTGGGAAGATATACAAGTCCAATAATATTTTTGAAAGGTTTCCACCTAGAAGGAAAAACTCAAAAAAATCAGAGGGACAGAGTGGTCTGAAATTAAATGATAAAACCAGAAAATAAAAGTTTAATTTCCTGGCAAAATTTTAATTAATAAATCAAGGTCAAAATTTTGGGGTGTTACAGATCACAGGATAATTTGGCAGTGCTCAAAGGGATTCTCATCAAGTATGAGGCAGCCTCCGGACAAAAAGTTAATCTTCAAAAGTCCACTATCTTTTTCGGGAAGGGATGTCCTAATGAGGACAAGGGGCCGTTAATGCAAGCAATTGGGATCCAAACAGAGGCACTTGGTGAAAGATATTTGGGCCTACCAATAGTGGTGGGCAAATCTAAGGATGGAACGTTTAAGTATGTAACGGAGTGCTCGAAAGGCAAGGTCTCGGGATGGAAAGGGCAAGGCCTCTCTAAGGCAGCGAGAGAGGTGCTTGTCAAATCGGGATTGCAATCTACACCAACTTTCACCATGAGTTGTTTTTAACTCACAAAGAAGATGTGCGGGAACCTGACTTCAATTTCGTCAAACTTTTGGTGGGGTGAAGCAAATGGAGAAAAGAAGTTGCATTGGTTAGCATGGGAGAAGATGTGTATGGAGAAGAGGGACAGAGGGCTTGGGTTCAGAGACCCAGTAGCTTTCAACCAAGCTTTGCTTGCTAAGCAGGCTTGGCGAGTGTTGCAATGCCCGGACTCCCTATGCGCTAGAGTTTTGAAGGCCCGGTACTATAGAGACGGCTCTATTATGAATGTTACCCGCCCATCCGGTGCGTCCTACACTTTCCGGAGCATGATATACGGGCGGGACCTGCTAAGAGAAGGCACGATCTGGCGCATAGGTGATGGGTCAAAGATCAATGTCCACCACGATAATTGGATCCCGAGACGTGGGAGTATGAAGCCGCTGGGACAATCTTTTGTTCCGGGGGCTATCAAGGTGCAGAACCTCATGACGCCGGATGGAAGGGGATGGAATCAGGAGCTGGTGGATGACATGTTTTCGCCAGATGATGCAAAGGATATCAAGCAGATAGCTATTGGTGGGCCTAACATGGATGACTACATAGCCTGGAACTTCATGAAGAACGGGTTGTTTACGGTGAGATCAACCTATCATCTGAGGATGGCGTTGAACGGGGTGAAGTCCGGAGCGGCCGGGCCCTTCCTCCTCGGTCAACGCGCACAAGGGCTGGCTCGCGCTGTGGGATGCTAGTGCCCCAAATAAGGCTAAAATTCATATGTGGAGACTCATGAGAAATGGGTTAGCTGTTGGGACGGAACTTCACCGTCGTCATATCAAGCCGGGGGTGTTTTGTGTGGCATGTGGACGAGAAGAGGACCTCCTCCACCGTTTTTGGACATGTCCGCATTCAGCCTTGTTTTGGAGGATGCTGCGTTCGGAGAAAGGAGTTATGGTGGCAGCCCCACCGTGTCAGATCGACTCCTCGAGCGCGCTGTCGTCATGGCTGCCTGGGTGGTTCGCGGAAGCAAGAGAGGAGGAGAGAGCCACGATGATCCAGGCCTGCTACGGCTTGGGGCTGGCAAGGAATGAGGCAAGGGACGGTAAGAGGATCGCATCACCACATGAAATAATGAACTCTGTATGTGCGTATATGGCTGAATGGTATGATGTCCATAGGAAGGAGGCCCAGCCAAAAACGACGAAAGAATCTGCCAAGTGGAAGCCGCCGGACCAAGGGTGGATCAAAGCTAACGCTGATGGTGCGGTCTCCAGGTTTGGCGACAAAGGAGGAGCGGGAGTAATCCTACGTGGCCACGCGGGGGACTTCCAAGCGGCAGCATGCCACATCTATCGTCATGAATCTGATCCTGAAAGCGTGGAGATGCTTGCATGCAGACGAGCCGTCCAGCTAGCTGTCGAGATCAACGTCAGAAAACTCCACGTGAAGACTGATAACAAAACGGTGGCATCGTTGCTTCAGGCAAAAGAGAAAAGTTTGGCTGCCATGGGGCCAAGGGTGCAAGAGATTAAAGACATGTTTTGTTTTTTCGACGAGGTGAAAGTTTCATGGGTTGGTCGTTCTGCGAATTCCGCCGCGCATAAATTAGCAAAAGTAGGAGTAGGAGATGAACTTTGTAAGGTTTGGCTTATGGTTCCCCCGGAGTTTGTACTTTCGGTGGTCTCTACGGAGATCCCATACTTGATTTAATTCCTTAAATAAAGCGGCAGTTTTCCCCCCTCAAAAAAAAAAACTTCTACTGCAGAGGTCTACATACATGCACATATACTCACCCTTATGACGCACGCACGCGCGCATCGCCTATCTCTATGAACATCTTCAAGCTACTGAGACAACATCACATCTCAAAATTGATGAAATCATCATGTGCGCCTCATAGTCGACGGGCAAAAAAAACTAACCATCTCGCATCTCACGTAATCGCAACAAACATCGCAAGAAAAAGGTACTCGTAACAAAATTGTGGCAGGCTGGGCACCGACTAATAATTGTGCGCATCATTTCTACGGCTCGGCATGCACCGGCTAATAATGCAACGTAGAGGGGGGGAAACCGGCACCACACGGCGTCGTTTTCTTGGATACTTTGGCCATGGGGACATGATCACGAGTTCAAGACACAAGGAATGAAGGAATGTGAAAAAAGGTACTGCTGCGTGGAAAATACATTTGAGCATACTGACCTTTGCCAGCCACCACTGGCTGTCCATACACACGCTGCCCTTCCGTATTTGGCATTTGGCACCAACCCCAGGTTCATTCCGGCCTTATAAAATGTACCCAAACATTGCACGTACTTCCTTCATTCCTAAATATAAGTCTTAACGATATCCATTCCTTCCCAAGGGCCCTCGCGTCGCCCCCTCCCCAGGGCGACACGGGCGGCGGCTCTGCCTCCGGCCATCGCGCCCCCTCCGCACCCCTCTCCCCTCGCCGTCACCGGTGGACCCCGCCGGGCGAAGCCTGCGCGGATCTAGCGGCGGCAGGGCCACTTCTTCCTGCCGGCTCCGGCCGCTCGCGGGGGGAAGCCCACGGCGACGGGCGGCGGATTCCATCCGGCGTTCGGCGCTTGGCGGCGGCTGCGGGCAGGGGGTGGGGCGCTGGGGCGGCGGCCTCGGTCCGAGCACCGACCGTGACCTGGGCGTGGACGGCGCGCGTGTGCGAGGCGGCTCTCGGCTCTGGATGTGCATGCGGGGTGCAGATTGAAGGTCGGGAGCAGCGGCGGGCGCGGTGACTGCCGGGGCGCGGCGGGCGAGCGTGTCCGAAGCTCGAGGTGTGTTGCGGTGGAGGGATTGCTCGTCTGCTCTGCTGCTTCGCTGGAGCGGCTCCGATCCGAATCTGGCCATTGGTGGTTCCCTGATCTAGCTGCTAGTCCTTGTGATGCGTCGGTTGCTGCGGTGGTGGTGGTCGCGGTGGTGCTGCGGTGGTGGACGGCGGCTACGGCCAGGGGGTGGTGCGTGCCTGGCACGGTGGATCGTGGGATCCCGCGTCCAGAGTGAGGTCGGCCTCGGCAGGTATGGTGGATCGTGGGCGGCGGTCGATGGCGGTAGGTGGTCGGTACATGTCCAGGAGAAATCCTTGTTCTGGTCTTCATCGGAGCCAACGACGGCGGCGCCCATGGGTGTCGCGGCCTTTCTTGAAAGCGTCGTTGTGAAGGTGTGCTCCTCCTCCCCATGGCTTTGGCTCCAGAGGGAAACCTCAGATCCACTAGATCGGGCGATGGAGGCGTCCTCGCGTCTTTCTCCTCCTTGGGGGCATCGTCTCGGAGTCGGCTACGACCGAGAGACCGGTGGATGGCGGTATCTTTGCCGTGTGGTTTGCTGAGGCAGGGCGCTTGTTTCTGTTTTGGCAACAATGATGACGTCGAGAGGAGCTCGGGTCGCGGCATGGACTTTGGTAGTCGGTCGTTTCCGGCGTGTTCGAGGTGCTCTTCCGTAGGTTGCTTGGTTGCTTTGAAGTCAGAGCTGTGGTGGAGTGGATCCAGGTGGTGACGATGACAGACACTCGGTGGTCGTTTGCGGAGGGCATGATCGGCGCAAGTCCTGCATATTTCCCTTGCGATGCTCGTCATCAAGTCGGAGATGTCGATCGCTTGCGTGTGTTGCCATCTGTGGGCATGTGTCGTCATGGTTTCTGCGGCTGTTTGCGGGTCGGCTTCGATGATGGAGCTCTATGTTGAAGTCGGAGTCGCCCGTTCGGGGCAACCGGTGATGAAGATGACGCTTGCGACTCCTCGGCGGATGTCTTTCTTCTTTGCAGCTGTGTTAGATGTCAGTGGCCAGGTTGGCCGGTGGTGTCCATGTTATATGGGTTGGGTTGTATCGGTTTTAGCCTAGTTTTCCGTTAATTAACCGGGCAATTCTTTTCTTGGGCAATTCTTTTCTTCTTAATCAATGAAAATGGCAAGTCTTTTGCCTCGTTTCAAAAAATATATAAGTCTTTTTAGAGAGTGCACTACAAACTACATACGGATGTATATAAACATATTTTAAAGTGTAGATTCACTCATTTTGTTTTGTATGTGGTCCATAATGCAATCTTTAAAAAGACTTATATTTAGGAACGGTGGGAGTACATTCCACTGCATGCACCCCATAGCGTACGTTTCTACAACTTGCATTTTTTTTTTCCTTCACGTCTTGGATTTGGTAGCGCTCGTTCATGGCGGTGTCACTGCCGGCATTCGCGGTGCGTCGAGGCGAGCTGGTGCTGGTGGTGCCATCGGCGCCGACGCCGCGGGAGGTGAAGCCGCTGTCAGACATCGACGACGCGGAGGGACTCCGGAGGTTGCAAATTGCAACTTGTGGGCCCCCAGCAGCCTTGGCCCTAGGACATCGACGCGGCGGAGGGACGCCGGGCTGCATGCAGTTACAGAAGGCCGTCGGCGAGCTTGCGCGGGGCGCCGACGTGCCGACGCTGACGCCAACATGGGGCAGGGAGATCTTCATGGCGCGGCAGCACCGGCAGCCGTCGTATCCTACCCGCACCTCGAATACCACCGGGAGCCGGCGGGGGGCCGACCGGATGCTGTCGACCCATCGGGCCCGGGGCGAAACTTAAACTTAGGCCCTTAATATAGACTTCATAATAATAAATGAATATACATATGTAATATATAATAATTATTATCCATAAGACTTGAATTAATCCTATGTATGCGTATCAAATAATTTATAAATATTATCTTAAAAATTTCTTCTAACATTCCTCGAAGTAAAGTGACTTCTGATAGGGTTGATGTCAATCTCATCCAATAATTTCTTGTCGATGGATAATGTTGCCAAACTATTTAACCTCTCTTGATTCAATAATCTCTTTGCGTCTGCGTGAAAGCCCAGCATCCAGCCCTTCACTTTCTTTGACATAGGCCCATAGGCTGGGGCCCCTGGTTTTGGGGGGGCCGGGGCGGCCGCCCCCTCTGCCCCTCCCCAGGGCGTCGACGCGCCCCGACGACATGGTGTGCGTCCCGTTCTTCTTCGGGCTCCGAGAGATCTCGGGGCTGCGGCAGTGGGCACCACCCCACATGCGCGACGACTTCTCCCGGTTCGAGCTCGTGGCCGCCTCTATGTGGCGCAGCAGCACAGCCGTGCTTGGCTACACAACCGACAAGGAGGTGCGCCTGTCTTTCATCATCAACGTTCGCGGCCGTGCCGGCACCCCTCTCCCGGAAGGCTTCTACGGGAACGCGTTCGCGTACTCCACCGCGGCGACCACCGCCGGGGAGCTCTGCGGCGGGGGCCTCGGGCACACGCTGGAGCTGGTGAAGAAGGCCAAGTCAGTAGTGACATACGACTACCTGCTGTCGGTGGCGGACCTGATGGTGCTCATGGGGCGGCCGTTGTTCGCCTGTCGCGAATGTACATCATGTCGGACGTGAGCCACGCCGGGTTCAAGAGCGTGGACTTCGGGTGGGGGGAGGCCGTGTACGGTGGCCCTGCCAAGGGAGGCGAAGGACCGATCCCCGGCGTCGCCAACTACTTCTTGTGGTCGAAGAATGGCAAGGGGGAGGAGGGCACCCTGGTGCCCATCTCCCTGCCCAAGAACGTCATGGAGAGGTTCCAGCTCGAGGTGGCAGGCCTAACGGCCGAGCTCTAGCGGAGCTTTACGTGACAACCCCAAAATAAATGTGTGTGTCATCTAAAAAATGTTCACACATTTTTTTAAATGTACGTGACATTTTTAAAACTTAAAAAAAATTATGGAGAAAAACTGTTACAAAATGCTCATGTAATTCAAACAAAATGGTGTGTACCATTCAAAAATATATATATTACATTTCATAAAATGTCCGCACATTTCAAAGAAAATGTTTTGACATTTGATAAAAAATATACAATATAAAATAAATGTCACAGTTTTAAAATATATTTCATGTCATAAAAAATGCTTCAACGTGTATTTGAAATATTTAACACATATTGGAAAAGGAATATTAAAACATGTATATGAAACAGTTTTAATTATATATTTAAAAATGTTAAAAATATATCAAAACATCATTTAGATGTATATACAAAAAATGTACAATGCGTATGGAAAAAAATAAACATCAAAACATATATTTGAAAAAATTAACCATATATATATATGATTGTTAAGCATATATCAAAAAATGTTTTAGATGGATAAAAAAATGTACAATTTGTCTGAAAAAAAACAGGCATCAAAACATTTATTTGCAAAAAATGTTAACCATGTATTTAAAAAATGTTAAACGTGTAAGAAAAGCAAAGAAAGCAGATGCAAACAGTGAAAAACGGATTAAAAAACCCGTTGAAAACCGACACCAAAAACCAAAAAAAGAAGGAAGAATGTCTACAAAAATACAAGAAAAGAGAATTAAAAGCCAATGAAAACCATAATACTGACAAAACTCTGTAAAAATCGATGGAACCATTAAATAAAAACATAGAAAAAGAAACAAAAAGAAAAACCGGTAAAAATTTGACATGTCCAGCCAGTTAAACAGTAAAGAAGAAGAAAAACCGGACCCGAGCAGTGACCCAAGCGAGTGAACGTGCTGAGAACCTGATTTCCGAGACGGGCCATACGCAAGGACGCCAGAGGCGCGATGTAATAGGAATCGGTATAGGCGATATATAGTTGTCGTTTTCTTTCCTACTTTTTTTTGTCCGTGCAACAAGTCGTCGAGGAATCGCATAGATCACTCGCTCCTGAACTGTCCCAACTAGGCAAAAGCGAGTGAACGTGCTGAGAACCTGATTTCCAGGCCGGGCCAAACTCACGGACGCCAAAGGCACGATGTAATAGGAATCGGGACGGGCGATATATAGTTGTCATGGTATTTCCTACTTTTTTTTTGTCTATGCAACAAGTTGTCGAGGAATTGCATAGAGCGCTCGCTTGTGAACAGTCCCAACTAGGCGAATCGCTACCTAGTTCGGGCAGGTGGCGTATGTTCTTGCTATCGACCCAGCTGCACCATCACACCATTAAATTGATGCTTCAAGCGTGATCAAGGAGGCGTGAAACTCCAAAGAAGCCAACAAACAATAGGGTTAGCGCCAACAATGGTATATCAGCGAGCTCCAGTCCGGAAGCTCGACCAGACGCAATTAGAGCCCTATGTTGAAACTATCACAATCTGGCAACATTGCGACAATCGAGGAGTTTCGTGAACTTGTGAAGCACGTTCCCTTGCGGTTCTTTGTGACGTCAAAACTCAAATACAAAAGACAGACTGAGGCTCTAGCCTCGAGTTTAGCTTTTCGTAAAGCCTTTGATGTAAGCAATTTTTTGATAAATAAGGATGTCTTTATTGACACATAATGAAGCATCAAGTGAATACAAACACAATAAACAAACACTTGGTCTTTGATGCGTGGCAAGCAGCAAGCTCAGCTAATTCGGCTAGGGAGTTGCAACATAAGCTTCTTTCACTGTATGGTACGATCGAAAGGTGGGACTAGCAAACTTTCGACCACATCTGAAAGGAGATACATGATTTGATGCACAAGTTGACAAAGGGCGTGTTCTTGCATTGCATACATGTCTCAGTTGGGCCTGATTGAGGAAAAACAAGGGAAAAAAATCATCATCTGCACATTGTTTGGTTGCGCATCTAGGTTTCTTGCATTAAGGGATCATTGTGGCATGACGTTTGGTGTCCTGCATTGGCTCGGCTCATGCAACTGCACGGTATTCGTCTCTCTATCTCCTAATTTTCTACCAACGGTCTGAAACAATTGTTGTTGTTGTTGTTGTTCTGAAACAATGCGCATTGGCATATTTCAAGTACTGGGACTTTCCAGGGGCATGTTTCAAAATTAGAGAATAATAATGGCATTTCTCAAAACCAAAAACTTTGTAATGGCAGATATCAAATTCATCAACACTCTACATGACCCGCCGAAGCCGGTGTATGCAACGGGTACTAAAGAGATCAAGGAACGGAGCAATCAGCTTCCATCTGGAAAGCATGAAGTGAACATGGAGACAAACAGAGTCGCTCGGAGCTCTGTTCCGAAGGAGCTTTTTTTTTCGAAACGGACTTCCGTAGTAGTGTTTGGTTAGTTTTTTTAATTCATTGGAGACAACAGTTATTCATGTTTGGTTAGCTAGTCCGCTTGAAGGCGTAGGAATCCCCGCTATTTAAAATTCTGATGAATAACCGATATTCATGTTTGGGTGTTTACCCCTGCTTTTGTATACTTTTTTTTGGAAAAGCCTATGCCCTTTGCGACCCAATGAGCTCCTACCATCAGGCGCTCTAGAATCTACATGCCTGATTGTTCGATATCCTTCCACCATGACATTGTTCAGATGCATACGAGCTTTTGCTCGAGCGCCGAATCCAGACCAGCAATTAGCCCGAGCCCCTGGTGTGATGCGAGCGCAGCCATGCCCCACCATGGTCAAGAGAGATCATCAGCCTGGCCGGCCCATGGCGTGACTTAGCAGTACGCTGGTGCCAACCGAGAGTCACTGGTGTATGTGAGTTGTTTGTGTGCGTGCGTATGACCAGTGAGTCAGGAGAGGTGTTCGGCTACATAAGCCTGAAATTGTAACTGAAAAAGCAAGTCTGAACCGAGGAACGAAACCCTGGATTCTCCTCCACTCCTCTCTCGTTTTCTCTTCTGCTTCTTCCTCACGTCGGCTATCTATCATACCGGCAAGGGGGCGGTTACACCGCGGCGTAGCAGCATTGCGTGACCACCCAGTATGCGTTACCACTTACCAGCACGTTGAGGTGTTCCATGAGGTCTCCAGACATCATGGAAATGAGGCGATGCTTTGGTACCTTTCTCAGGCAAACCTGGACTTTGAGTTCGTTGCGGCATTCCTTTTCCTTTGCAGAACCCCTCGGTGCTGCGACAGTTCCCTCAGTTCGGCGAGAGAGCAGCGGGGGCACTGCAAATTGCACTGTACATGTTCGGTACGCAGAAGAGCTTCCCGATTGATACGGAGCAGTTGCCGCATGCATCATTTTGGATGATAACCATCACCTGGTCCTTCCTAGTTCTTTCGAAGTTAATGCTCCCAGATGATTCCTTCTACAGATGGAATGATTCTGTACCTGCGGAGAGACTGGTGGAGGTAAGCTTCTTCTAGGATGGTGCAG
This sequence comes from Triticum dicoccoides, assembly GCF_002162155.2. Taxonomy (NCBI): domain Eukaryota; kingdom Viridiplantae; phylum Streptophyta; class Magnoliopsida; order Poales; family Poaceae; genus Triticum; species Triticum dicoccoides. The sequence goes on from NC_041385.1 coordinate 737,866,627, forward strand.
CCATAGTAGGACAAAGTGGAAAGTCCTAATGAAGGGCAGGATTTCTGGTTTCACTTGGTCAGGTATCATCTGCCTCGAGTCTTCAGATGCACCGCACAACCAATACTTAAAAGAAGGAAGAGATGACACTAGATTTATATATCAGAAGATTACTGGTTGGTCAATTGGCATGTCTTGTTGCAAACGAATTCTAGCATCTCATAGCATCAACATGTACAAATTTTCTTAGTAAAAGCTGATAGAAGAGGACAACATACCTAGCAAGAATCGGGTTGACTGTAAAACCTATGCCGTTGCTGTAAAAACAATGAGTTACGTGTTGCCAGGAAGCTAGTACCTTGCCTGTGTTTGTCTTCTCGAAGAAGCACCGGCTCCCCTATCCTTGGTCTCGATCTTGGAATGCCCCACTCAGAAAGTACGAAGAACGTTTCTTTGTGTTGGTAGCTGGCCTTGTCTGCTTGTTCATCTCCATCGTTTTCACTGTCACATTCTTGTTCAGGAGGGAATGACATATATTCCATAAAGATAACATGAGAGGATGTCTCTAGGAAATAGCTCCAAGCAAGAAAGTACAAGTAGAGCCAACATAGCACATGAGGCAGCAAAGTTATGTTCATTGTGTGATTAATACAGTAGCAAAGTAAAGGACGAATGAATATATCATACCTCGATGCATTTACTAATGGATGATTGGATGGAAGAAAATATATAGGGGAGACGGCATTTTCTATTTTGACATCCCGAAGTCCCAAGACTGAAACCTTATTCGTGTCACACAGATATAAGTTCTTAAGTATGTACGTTAAAGATATAAATAGTACCTCCATAGCAAACATATGTCTTTAATTATACAGGCGCAAACACAAGGGGCAGCAACATAGGTACAATATACAAAGCCTCTACTTGCACTGTGGTCTTCATCCACTTCCGCTCACAGACAGAAAATTAAACTGCTACTTCATCCTTCAAACAATTCACTAATTTTGGTTTTCCACTCCGACTCAAATTCCCTCGCATTTTGTTCTGCAGACTGTCTCTGACCTGCCAAGTGTCCATGGTACGCTCGACTAACAAACTCAAGGATCTTTACACGAAGCTCATCTCGAAGAGCTGGACTGGGTACCTTCAAGCAAATCTGGCTACTGCAAGCTTCATTGAAAGACGAAGCAAAACTCTGCAAGGGAGTCAGAGGCGGAGCCGTGTACCAGAAGTTGAGCAAGTTTATCCTTGCCTTTTTACTGGGAGACATGCTTTTTGCAACCTCCAAGGTGGACGTAACAGGTCCCCATGATGCAGATAGGTAACTCTTTATGTACCCCTTGATCAAGGATCGGCGTTTCTCAAACCACTTGGCTTTTACAGTCAGCTGTACATCTGATTGCTTGACTTCTTGAAGTATCAAATGTACGTTGTTCATCAAGAATATGAATTGGAGTCCTTTAGAAGCAGCACATTGCTTTGACTGTTTATCAATTACTGATTCTAGATCAGTAATGAGCCCAGATACTAGACCACTTGTCAAACTCATTCCCTCAACTTTCAACAGACTGTCAGTGTAATCATGAGATAGAATCGTATCAAGTGAACCTTTATGCTTCACTAGGAGCATGATGTATCTCATGAGGTACCCACATATCGGCAGGATATCTCCATCCTGCACTACTTTTGGTGAGTTGTATGTCTGAATTAAGCCTTTAAGTTCTTTAAGTATTCCCCTTACAGAGTCCTCCAGTTCTTGAAGAACATCTCTGATGGATTTTGTAGAGAAGACTTTCCTGAGAGTGGGGGCAGCATCTATGAGTGCTGTGTACATGTTCAATACACAGAATAGCTTCTCTGGTGACTTCCGCACCTCATGGTCAGATACAATTGAAGCAACAGTGAACAGACGCCTAATAGGTTTTTTCACTGCTTCTGAAAGGTCATCATGTGTAAATCCATTGCATGCACGATGATTCTGCATGAGGAGCTGCATCTGCAATGTCTTGAGAACACTGACAATATACTCCAACACTGCAGGCCAGCTCTTGATGGATTTCCAATGTTCCTCCCCTAAATGTTGGGGATCTACTCCAATGAGTGAGTCAAAGCCACCAATTAACTGGCACCCAGTGAAGATATCACAGTATTTGATGTTGAATGCCTGGTACAAGTCCCTTGAGTGCTCAGCTAAAATTTGCTGCTTTACTAGCTCCTTAAAAGTGTCAAATGACTTGAGACCAATTATAGCATTGAATCTACAATCATTGTATATATAGGTTGAATTCATCACTAGGGAAGGGTCATCAAGATGTTCCGTGTCAAAGGTGTCGGTGGTGCTTCGAGAGTTGAAGAAAGAAGAGGATTTCGTGGTGTTACTATTACTGCCTGAGAAGTGGCAACCTACCAAAGAAGGAATGCCATGTTTCCTGTCTGTGTGCTGATGCCTGTAAATAAACGAGAGTGTAAGAAAAATGCTGATGAACAGATCACAGAAGCTAGCAACATTGTCATGTCAACAACAACAACAAAGCCTTTAGTGCCAAACAAGTTGGGGCAGGCTAGAGGTGAAACCCATAAGATCTCGCGACCAACAACATTGTCATGTCAGGGTAACAATAAATTTTATGTTTATTAATACAATCTTTTACTCTGGCAGGAAAAAAAGTACAGTCAATCATGTTCCCTTACAACCGAGAAATGGGGATATGCTGGAAAAAAAATGCCACGTGATAAAACAATGGACTTCAAATGAATGCTCGTGTCTCCTTTTATATCAAGAAAAGAACAATACCATTATGTGGTTGATTACTGGAACTGCACTTATTTTTTTTTCTATTAATAAGCAGAATATATGCCGGCAAGGTAATTTTTTTAAAGCTTGAAGTGGTACCAAAAGGGAAGGAGGTGAATTTGTTTTGTCGATTGTCATAGAGGCCTAACAGTTCAACTGTGTTCTAACCTCCCACCTGGCAGTAACATCTACGGATCTACCACGGTGTTTTGACCTGACTTGGTCTTCTGCATTGCATGTCAGGCCTTCACCAAAATGAGCAGGAGGGGCTTTGACACGACAACTATTTTGGTAGCTTGGTTCATCTGGAAGGACTGTAACAACAGGGTTTTCAACAATGAGCCCATGTTGGTAGAGCAGCTCATCGACAGAGACAAGGATGAATACAAAGCTCTGGTACATGGTGGGAGCAAAAGGTCTGTTGCGAGTTTTGGCTTAGCCTTGTACAGTTTTTATTTTATTTCAGTACAGCATTGTACAGTTTCTGTTTCTTTAGTCGTATCGTTCCTTTGGGTGCTTGGCCATTCTTGGTTTGTTCAGACTCGTTTACTATCTTAATGCATTGACATGCAGTTTCTCTGCATGGTCTAAAATATAACCTCCCAAAGAACATGCAAGGTTGATTAAGGATTTGTCCAGTACCTGCTCGCAACAAGAATTCCCTTATGAAGATACAGAATATTGCACAAGCAGTCGGCCTGTTTTTCCAAAGCATCTGCTGTCTTGCTCTGCCAGCCATGTTTTCTATATCAAAACCCAGAGGTCACATGAAATGCATTAGTAAGTTGCGGCGATATTTAATACTGCGCCAGGCTGCTACCGACACCCAGGAAACATATGTAAGTAGTAATATACCTTCTTTTAACGCCCATAACGAGTGTGGTAACCTTCTGGTCTTTGACTACCTCCCCAAGTCCAACGACCACATCATCTTTGTCAATTATGAGTATCTCTGCTTTGACCTAAAAGAAATGCACAATATCAGTGTCCTACTCCTTCCTTAAAAAATATGCATTGTATACAAAAGAACAGAGCTGCGGACTAATCATTTCAGTTTCAGCATTCACCTTATACATCTGCAAGCATTCCTCTAAGTTCTTCTCGATCATGTTTCTCTCACTTATCCTGTGCTCTCTAACATGATCTTCTGTCAACTTACTTGCTGGCACTGAAGCTCCCAATACGGCTGAAACAAACAGCTACAAAATGTTAAGAGGTGAAAAATATCTGTAAATTTTCTCCAAGCAGCATGACTACTTGTGATTCATTAGAATCAAGGGGTTACATAACATCAGACAAACTAGAAGCAGACAAAAAGAGAATTCTTACTTGGGGTACTTGGCCTGTGGATGTGGACAAGAACTAACAACATCTGTGGTGGGATGAAGTGCAAAGCCCATCGGAGAGCAAGCCAACACTGCTTAGCATCATCCCCCACTGCCAGGTGTACCTTCTCACTTGCAGGTCGAGGTACAGTTGCCAGATCCATGAGCTCAGATGTCCTTTATTTCCTTTAGTGCATTAATTAACAACATTCATGCACATGTTAGCTCCACCTGTACTTAGAATCCCCCAGATGGTCTGTGTTCTGTGGTTTATTGTCTGCGCAGATGCGCAATGCCTTCTGTTGATGGTAGATTATTGTTTTAAAGATGGAGTTAAGTTTCTCTTAGGTCACTAGGAAACAAAGAATAACTCCAAACCACAATGGCTTATCTGGACAGCATATTCTCATTTTGAAGGAATAATTCTATGGAGTGTAGGGCAAGTTTCTGTCAGCTTCAAGGAAATTTCCGAATCCGAATAGGACAATAAGGAGAGGTAAAACAAAAGTTCTGATGCTCAATGCATCATATCTGTCTAGTTCTGTACGTCGGGTACAATGATCATCCTTGTTAACACAGACAGAACGGCGTATTCACAAACACTTTTAGTTGCTACTAGCTCCATTCCAAAATGGATGATGCTTTAGGTGTGCAGTCAAACTTCTCTATCTTTGAAAAGTAATAATTAGTAACACAATTTTAGTTGGTTATGTTGAAATTGTACTCATTAGGTTTGTCGTGCATAGGTTTCATAATATTTCCCGACTCCTTTACACACCGTATTCATATAAAACTAACAGTAAAATTAGCACTGACCATGAAAAGCCAAAATGGCATCTAGTTTGGAACAGAAAAGGTACAATTAAGTACAAACTTGATTTATATGGCAACCAGATACCCCTAATTCTTTCCCACAAAACAAAAAGATACCCCTGATTCTTTCCCCGTGATTCCCCTATTTCACTCCCCAATGGAGTTGAATCACACCTTATGGTCCCGAAATGGACAAATATTTTGGCGAAGGATGCCCACATTACAAAAACGTCTCATGTCAAGTAAAGAATGGCAACTCCTACAATATGGCACACGATAATGAGGAAACAAGGATTTCAGTACAACTTGTAGTATGCCAGCAATTTATGTAGAACATACACATTATTTCAATTTCAAACATTTATATGAATGGTGTTGATGTTTACTATCGGAAACAACTACACAATTTACAGGGAGCGATAATCTATTTATCCTGTTGATATGGCAGCATTTACATTGCAGTAACTAGTTAGTGTCTCACAAAACCTGTGGTATGCTCTCTCTTGAAACACTTGCATTAACACTTGATCTTCACCTTTCTGGGATTATACCTTCCGAGAGTCATACATCTTAGAGATTAACTGAAATGCCAAAGCAAAGCAACTTCATGGGTAAGTGAAGTGACAGATGGAGACTCCATATGTTGGCAGGCAATGCATTCAAATTAGGTTTTTAAACTATGACCACAAGAGCTTCTACTCCATAAGTTCCAGCGGATTTAGCTTGCGGTACATAAGTAGGCCATGCCTTCGAATGATCAACCGCATTTGCATTGGCCAGTAGATAGTGGTTGCTTCTTCACAAAGCTTTGGAGTTCCCAAGAATCTCATCAAGACATTCCAATTCTATTTGTAGGTATGCTTTCAGGTGTACGTAGAGTGTTAGCTTCATGTATGAAATCCAGATATTGGCTCCATAACCACACACAAACCTAGCAGAGGTGAACAGAAGATGAACTGTGAGGAACACCATGGTCCAGAATCCAAATCCTAAAAATAAAAATTGATGATGGTGATAAACCATGAACCAAGGTATGAAATACTTAAGTAACATTTTAACCAATTGCATTGCCAAATGGAATTAAAAAAAAATGACAAATTCAAATTTCCCCCTCAATGCAGCTAGTATCATACTATTCTGCTACCAACGTAATGGAAGCTAGAGATGGGATGTAGTTGAATGAAAAATGGAACCAAGAGGGACTTCTGCAGAAGCAGTGACTTTTCTTAGTTTTTGGTCATCAAACTAACACAGCAGCTATCGAAGACCAAAGACAGGGATAAACTGGGGCATACTCTAATTGGTGCTACCTAGCTTTTGTTGAAGGCACAACACTGCGATGCCAGAAGTTACTAGCTCTTGTTATTGCCTGAGTCTTACCAGTTAAGTAATTTCATCAGCGACTTGCTGTCAATATGTACTAATCTGTTGCAAGACAATAAATCCTCACGGAGGTAAAACAACAATCCCACCAGCTAGTGGACCCTAATTACAAGCAAACTACCCCAAGACAGTAATCCTAGTCGACAACTAAATTAGTGCAAAATAAAAGAATAGAATAAGAAAGATGTGCACTAGACAGTAAAGATTCAAAGTAAACACAGGTTGATACGCTAGTGTGTGGAACACTAAATATATTTATTTTTTACAGTGGCCACCATTTAAAGCTCCTAACCATAAAGATATCAAGGGTTATCAGAGTGATCCTCAAGGACCTCTGATTGGTTAACTCTAGCATATAGAATAAATATGTTCATGACTAGTTTTAAAGACTAAAATCATAAAACACTGCAAAAAGATCAAGCAATACATCATTGTATTGTAAGAGAACATACCGTGCAACAACTAGCACAAGCCATACAATCAATATACTGTGATTTGGGAGATAAAGGCAATCTTCTCCCACTCTGGACCTTGCCTCTCAAGTAACCCTTCAGTCAACCTCGAGTCGCACTCAACCAAATGAAGGAATTCCAGGGATGGTGGGATACTGCTCGGCAATGACTGAAACCCTGGGCAGTGTGATATACTCAGTTTATTAAGAGATGTCATTCTCTCCATCTCAGAAGGTAGGGACACTGCTGTGACCATTGGACACCTCTCAATGATCAAACTTTTCAGGAAAATGGAGCTTTCCAAGGTAGCCAAGGAGGAAAGGTTCAGGCAATTCTCAAAGCACAAGTGTTGAAGTGTTGTAAAATACCTTGAACCAACTGGCAAGGCAAATGATTTGATATTCTTGCAGTCAATTATCTCTAAGGAAGCGAGAACAGTTAAGTGTTGCAAACACAAATTAAGATTTGCATCATCCATGTCGCACTGCCACAACCGTAGTTTTCTTAGTGATGTTAGGAACTTAAATTTTTCGGCAGCCACTGATCCCCAACAACCCCTAATGTTTAGAACCTCGGTAGCTTCAAGGTGTTGCTGATGTAATAAGAACCCTTCACTCAGAATACTCGTGGAAGAAATTTCCAACATGAATTTGCTTGATCTAGATGAACAATGAGGGGACAACTTGAGATGTGAAACTTTACTTCGTTCTACCGTCACTCTTTTTATTGTACAAGGAAGCAAGGGCACTTCATCCAACTTTGGACAGTTTGAAATCTTCAACTTTTGCAGGGAAGGGAGAAATGAGCTACCAGTTTCTCCTGTCCAGCGAACTAAATTCGGCATGTCATCAAATTCAAGATCCTTTAGAGATTGAAATGCCATCAAGCCACCATAGAACGAAGGGCCAATTTCAGCAACAGAATTCATTTCCTTCAGGTGCAACACCCTCAGAGATGGAAGCTGCCCCAGAGGAGGAAGCCACTTCCACCTTCTGCAATTAGCTAGATACAGGCATTTCAGGTGGGACAACATTTTCAGCTGCAACCACCTCGGCGATGATGCCCCTTTGTACCTTGCAATGTGAAGTTCTTCCAGATTGGGATGAGGTTGTAAGCAGTTCAATACTTCAGCATCTATGTTGGGACCAAAATCTAAATTGGCAACACTCCATTCAAATTTTAAAATGTTCACATGTTGCTTATTCGCCAATTGAGCTTCACAAGCTTCCTCTTTGCATTGAACATTTTCCAGATTCTTGATGCTAAGAAGCCCATGAAGATCCTTCATATCCTTCAACTCTTCTAAGGTTCGACCCTTTTCCTTTTTAACATGGAACTCAACAGAACCTTGAAGGTTAACCAGACTACCAATACCTCTTATTGTTGAGATGTATTTTGATTCGATGCCAAGATATCGCAAGCTGGTCAACTGGTGCATACCCTCAGGAAATCCATCAAGCTGGCACTTCTTCGGAATATCAAGAGTCTGAAGATGCAGTAATCTGCTCACAGATTCAGGTATGGTCTTGATAGTATCAGGAAGTGCTATGTAGCGTAGATGAGTTAGTACGTCAATTGCTTCAGGTAACTTGGATATATCACATCCGGTAAAATCCAATGTGCGCACATTCTTTATCTCAGCGAGAAAACCATCTGGGATAGGACTCGGGGGCATCAAAGGATCTCTAAACACAATCAGTGTCCTTAATCTCTTCAGATTATATTGGTCTTTTATCTTTCCTAAACAGTTACTTGAAACTGACAAGTGTCTGATGGTTGGCAGTATGTTTTTGGACATGTCACCTTCGACCCTCCCACAATCACCATCAGAAACCATTTGTGCCAAGTCATGAATCAAGTCATGCATGAGATAGAGCCTTTTGTTTCCTTGCTTGACCATCTGAAAGAATGACCTTGACAAAAGTTGTTTGAAATACTCTTTACCACAATCCTCCATGCTTCTGCCATTTTCCATCTGAATGAAACCTTGTGATATCCACATCCTAACAAGCTTCTTAGGCTCAAACTTCCAATTCTTCGGAAATATACTGCAATATGCAAAGCAACACTGCAGGTGTGGTGGCAGATGGTAATAGCTAGACAAAAGTGTGGTGACAACGTCACTGTGAATATCTGTCTCCAAGATACTGTTCCAATACCTTGCCGTTCGATCACCATTAAGCATCCCGCCAATAACTTTAGCTGCAAGAGGGGATCCTCCTAGCTTCAAAGCAATCTTTCTCCCAATCTCCTCCAACTGCAGATATTCACAACTTTTCTCACAACCCAATGCGTGCTTCTTGAGCAACAACCAATGCTCTTCAGTACACAATCCAGCCAGCATCATTGGGATCCTTACACCTAGCATGTCAGCCACCATCTTCATGCGTGTAGTCACAACTATTCTGCTATCTTGCTGACCATTCTTCAGAGGTGATAGTAGCTCCTTCCACTGGTCCACGTTCTGCCAAATCTTCCTTCCACTATCATCCCAAACATCATCAAGGATGAGCAAGAACCTCTTCCCTTCAACAGCAGAACGCAGCAAGCCTTGCAGAGAATCAAAATTGACTAACCCAGGATAGTCCTTCGACTCCTTCCCCTTTGTAGCCGCCTGCAGTATCTCCCTAGTAAGCTGCATTAGATTCATACAGCTCGAGACGCGCACCCACATCTGGAGATCGAAGTGAACCTGGATGTTCACATGATTGAAGGCCATCTGCGCCAGCGTCGTCTTGCCAATGCCACCATCGCCAACAATGGCAACAACCGGGACACCCTGGTTCCCGAGTTGAGCAGGGCCAGGGTCACTACACCCCACTAACCTTTCCATCAGTTCGGCGAGCTCGCGGCCCCGGCCAAAGAGAGTGTCGTCGACCGGGACGGCAGAGCTAAAGTTCACGGCTGGTTCGTAACCAAGCCGCGGAGAGGCGGCCGCGTCCAGCTTGACGAGGTGGGCGATCTCAGCGTACGCCGCGGAGGCGGCGACGAGATTCTCTAGGACGGAGGGGAGCCGACTGAGGGGCTCGTCGGAGCGGAATAGGCGGCGGCAGAGGGAGAGGGAGAAGTCGAGGATGCGGCGGAGCTTATGGCGTGGGGCGGCGAGGGAGTCGGCGAGGCGGCCGTAGTGGATGTCGTCGAGGAGGTCGTCGGCGTCGTGGGCCGCGTCCCTAAGGCGGTGGAGCCAGGCGACGAGGGCGGGGTCGGAGGGCCGGCGCCGAGCGCGCTCGACGTCGGCGGCGTTCATCTGGAGGCGGAGGAGCTCGCCAGAGAGGCGCGCGAGGTCGGCGGGCGCGTCCCCGGATCCCCCCGGGAGGTAGCGAGCGAGGTCGTCGGCGAACGACCTGGCCCGGTCGCCCAGGCACTGCAGCAGCGGCGACACCAGCCACCCCGCCGCCGCGCCGGCCGCGGCGGTCGCGGTCGATGGAACCATGTCAGGGGTCGAGGCGGCTGTGCTTGCTGGTGGTCCCGAAGATGAGAGTGGCGCGGTGGGAGGGGCCGAGGCGCCGCCGCGTCCATGGTGATGTAGGGGATCCGGGGGGGAACGGCGAGGCCGCGCGGCCTTGGAAACTTCGAACAAAATCGAAACTTGGACGAAGTTTGGCTGCTTCTCGTCTCCTTTCTCGTTCGTCACGATAGGACAAGAGAGGTTCACATCGGGAATTTCGTTGGGCCGGGTCTCCTACGGCCAATTTACCTCTGGCCTGGCCTATTGTGTGTGTACCGGGCCGTTTGTATGTACTGAGTTCATCACTTCACTTGCAGCCCATTGTTTAGCTAGAAAGAACTGGTGGCCCAGCTTTGGTGTAACTTCATGTGTGCTCACAGGATCAACTAGTTGACGAGCGCTCCTTTGGGAGCCACACAACGATCAGCGCAACCTAGCACGCTCCCAGCCGCCTGCCACGTGTGGCGGTCTTGGCACTCCCTCCGGATTTTTTTTCCTGCAGGCGTTTTCGGTTTTTTAAACGTTTTTTTCTGGGGGTTTTCGACGTTTTGGTTTTTCACTTGTCTTCCTTAGCTTTTGGATAAAAAGAAATTAAAAAAATGTGCGAAAAAATGTGTTTTCTTTTTTTCTTTCATGAGTCACGATTTGCTTTCGTGAGAGGCACAGTTTTGCTTTCGCTAGAGTCACGGCCGTGCCTCTCGGAAACAAAAAAAAAATGTATTTTTTGTTTTTTTTCTTCCGCGAGAGGCACAACCGTGCCTCTCGAAAACAAAAAAAACATGTTTTCTTTTTTTTTTCTTCCGCAAGAGGCAGTGGTTGTGCTTTCGCAAGAGTCACAGCCATGCCTCTTGGAAACAAAAAAAACGTGTTTTATGTTTTTTTTCTTTCACAAGAGGCACGGTTGTGCTTTCGTGAGAGGCATGGCCGTGCCTCTGAGAAACAGAGAAAAAAAACACATTTTCTGTTGTATTTCCTTCCACGAGAGGCATGGGCGTGCCTCTTTCGGAAAGTGAAAAAACTCGTGATCCCGGACGGTTTTTTCGTCCGGTTTCTTCAATGGCAAAATTTTTGTCAAAACCTATTAATATGGGATCTAGTTTTGAAGATCTCGATGCACGTAATCCAACGGTGAAAACGGTTCGAGACTCGGACGCAGGGTTTAAGAGATAAAATATTTTAAATAAACGGATCTACGAAAAAAGAAAAAAACTCTCAAATTGCGACAAGTGACGCACATGCAGCGCTCCACTTGTCAAAACCTGAGATGGTGAGAGTAATCTTTGTAATGAGTACTCCTCAATTAGTGATTTTGCCTCTCTGTTCTGTCCGAAACTTTTGTTTTCGGCGAATTGTTCTGTCCGAAACTTGCAACTTCAAAGCCTATATGGAGCATCGAACGAGCAGTGAATACAAACTGAAACTTAAGCAGGTTCATCATCTACTATCCTAATGCGACTGCAGTCACCAGGCAGAGTCCAGGTATGAGGAGCACCCCTATAGCTCAGTTATTGCGAGCTCTGACTTCCAGCCAATGTTTTAAATAGCGGGCTATGGAAAATAGCGGCGGACCTCCAAAAATAGCTATAGCGGAGTTATAACGGGCTATAGCGGGTTATTTGTGAAGGCGACCATTTAGCGGCACCCTGCTGAAAAGGCTATAACCGAGCTATAGCGGAGCTATAGCCGGCTATTTAAAACATTGCTTCCAGCTCGCCTGCAACAAAATTAAATGGGCATATAAAGGTACAGCTTTTCTCATATCAATATATACTTTGCACTAACTTAATGTTGCAAGTTTTATAAAATGAAAATATTCAAAGGTTTCGGAAAGTAGAAGAATCGGATATATGAAAAAATACCAGTGTATTTTAAAGAAGTATTCATGTATTTTTTAAATGATTTATGTACCCAGTTTAAAAGTTATTTCTGTATTTTTAAAATAGAACAATCGTTATTTGCCAATGCGATGTTCATTTTTTGAAAATAAATATGTCCATGTTGATCAAAAGAATGTTTTGTATGTGAAAAAAAGTGTTCATGCACTTTTAAAAAGCCAAAAATGTCACATATTCAAAAATAAATGTGCATGTATCACGTAAAAAATATTCATGTTCTTTACCACCAAGAATTAAAAAAAAGTGCAAAAAGGAAGAAGAAAAGAGAACAGATGGAAAAATAAAAAATAAAGTTAACAAACATAAAATGAAAATGAAAGAAAGCAATAAAAATATAAACAAGACCAAAATAAGGAAGAAAAGCATTAAAAATAGACATAAAACAAGATCCCAAGGTCTTTAAAAAAATCCAGTTCCCAAGAGTACCACAAAACTACACCGTGAAAATCCTCTTTCACAAAACTGAAAAGGACATCTTCCCTAGAAAAATCTAAAATGACACACCATGTATAAAATCATTATGTGATTCGGAGCTCTAAGGGCAACTCTACCGCAGTACACCAAATCATATCCAAAATGTTTGAACCGTGTGCTCTGGACACTTTTGGTCATCCAACAGAGGGCAATAAATTTCCGTGGAGCAGTTCTGACTTCTGACATCCAAAATCCCTCAAACTGGCACTAAATTTGGAGAGATTTGGGTGGTCCGAAGGATTCGGCTGGCCCAATTGTTAGTTGGGCCCGTCTCCCCGCAACCCCTGTTATTTTTTGACTTGATCCGCCTGGCCCACTGTCAGCGACTAACCCACTGTCCGAGTTTGATGACTATGATTAGGAGATGGTCGACTTCCCTAATCCATACACTTCCCCAGATACATTTGGACCTGTCCGTGACATTTGATGTACTATACCACGATATACTTGCCCTATCTTCGGCCGGCAAACAAGACGAGTTAGATGCAGCTGAACAGGACCGAGCAATGCTGCCCAGTGTTCAGTGCCCACACGAACAACCATGCAAATTCACGAACAACAAAATATAGACACCCATCCACCGATCCACGTACTATAACCCACTCAACCAACAGGCATGGTTCCATATTCCATACACCACGGCGTACACGCACGCTACAGCGCGCCACTGCACGCGCACAGCACTCGCGCGCTGCAGACCTGCAGTGCACGCGCGCTCTCTCGTCACCCTCGCCGAACCACAGAGGAGCTGCCGCTGCCGCCTGCCGCCGCAGACCGATCATCAGAGCTCCCGTAGCCGCGCGTCAGGATCCATCAAATCCACATCTCTTTCGAGCGTCGATCGCTGAAGCTGGGCGGAGCCACCGAACCGCTGACAGTGCGGGGCACGGGGCGTGGCCGGCGTGGGGAGGCGCGGACCTGCCGCTGTCCCCGCATCGGCCGGCACATCGCGCTCACGCTGCGCCGTCGCCAGTGCAGCACCGTACGTGCGCGCGTGCGTGACCAATGGCCGCTGCCCCGCGGGTATGGTGGGGATCCAAGGTGCGTCGCCTCACGTCACGCGGCTAAATTTCGTGTTTTGACTCTTTTCACGTCTAAAATCGAGATCTAACCCCGGTTTGAAATTATTTCAACATTTGACCCTTTTGCTACCGCCGGGCCCCGTGACGGTAGATGTGTGCATGCTACCGCCGCTCCTCGTGGCGGTAGGTTTTCTGACGTCGTCTGGCCGTTAACGGCCGTGTACACGTGGCAAAGGGACCTACCGCCACACCCTACGGCGGTAGGCTGTTTCAACCTACCGCCGAGATGGCTGACGGTAGGTTCCTGGATAAGGTTGTGAAGGAGGGGGTTGTGCTGCTCCCCCACCCACTCATTCACCCCACTCTTTTTTCGAGCTAAAGCTCTCTCCCCCTCTCCCCCCACACCAAATCACCCACTAGATCCCCCTCCATTGCTTGAGATTTGGCCGGTGGATCGAGCTTATTTGCATCACCCAAGGTACCTCCTCCATCCCCCCTTCATTTGGTTGGTTTAAATCATGCATTTTGCTCATTTGTTGGAATCACTAGTTCATGGTTTTGTTGTGGTGAAATCATTGTATATGATGCATTTAGGGTAATGTTTGTGCTTTGACAATGTATTGTGTCAGTAGCATTGTTTGGGTAGTAAGAAATATCATTTAGGGTTTTATTAGGGTTAAGGTTGGGTTTATGGTTATGCTTAAGTAAATGCCTATATGACGAACGTTATAGTTATAGTTTAATTAGGGTTTTGTTAGAGTAGTTTGAATTATAGCTCGATCTACTCCTAGGGTTCAAGTTTTTGTCGAGACACGGTTAGGATTTTTACCTTGGATGACCGTTATAGTAATACCTCGACTTGTAGGATGGGATCGATCATTTTTGCTGAGACTTCCGCGGAGGCGGCGGCGAAGCGTGAACGTGCAGTCATTGAGGAAAAGATGGACTTGTGGGTCAAAGTCGTTGATGCATTGAATGCGGCTTGTAGAGATTTTTCAAAGTGTTATGTGTCGAAGTGCGACGATGCCAAGTTAAGTTATACGAAGCTAAAGAGAAAAACATAAGCAACCTCAAGAATGAAGAGAAAAATCATAGACGCACTCTTGCAAGGCAAATTGCATTGTGTGGAACAAGGGATGAAGTGAATGAGATGGACTTTAACAACCCTGGCCAGATCATTGATTGGCTAGTTAGGCAACCATCGTCGGCGATACTTAGTCGGGCAGCTCGTTGGGCTTGGGTCCGTGAAAGAAATGATGTCATTTGTTGCAACCCCGGGCCGTACGACAAAGATGTCTTGTTGATGGAGTAGTAGAGGGGGTTGAAACAAATGATGTTGTAGTGTCATTTGGATTGTAATGGCATGTACCCTTATCATTTATGCAACCTATGTCATTTGAACCAGTGAGAACATTATGTAACCTAGGTCATTATAAATAAGTTCTGCTTTGTGTTTGTATTGTATCATTTGATTTGAGTTATGGTTTGTTCCATTTCATGTAGCATAGAAAACATGACCCCGGAGCAGTTGAAGAAAGTATATGAGAAGTGTTGTGGCATTGCATCTAAGAGTTTGGCGGCAGCGTCTGAGAAGATTGTACCGGAGCGACAACTTGCTATCAAAAGGGAGCTTGAAGCATGGTTCAAGAGCAATGATGAGGAGATTGCTGCCATGATGGATTTCAACAAGTATCCATTCATGGAGGAACCTTATGATCTTAAGGAGAGAAAAGTTTTCCGTAGGCTTGTGAAAGAAAAACAGAAGATACTTGATGAGCTGTATGAGAAGGAATATGCTTGCAGACATTCTGTTGCAACGGAGATCTTTTTCTCTGTGAACATAGAAGAATACCGCGAGCTGGACTTGAGAAAACCCGGACAGGTCATTGGATGGGCAATCAGACAAGGCAAGTCAGAGATTCCGGAACGCCGTGCTCGATGGGCATGGTTCGGCGAAACGAAAGGGGTGTTGGAGAATTGGGCGGGATCATCGGATTATCAACTGAAGCCTAATCCTGATCGTGACGCACAAATTGAACGTCTTATGCGTTTTAGATCTTCCTTTCCGAAGTAGAAAATGTATGCTCGCGTTTGAGCTTTGTATTTTGAACTTATGTCATTCGAATCGCTAGATGTTTTAAGTCAGTTGAACTAGTGTCATTTGTGGATGTAATGAACTATGCTCAGTTATGTATGTCTTCGCTACTCCATCATTTTTGCATGTCATTTTGTATGCTTAGTTCACAGAAATTTGTAAGAAATGCAAAGGCAAAGGGCTAAAAAAGATAGGAAGAGGGAAAAGGAACACAACCCCTACCGCCATGGTCCCCGGCAGTAGGGTGACCAACCCTACCGCCCCCAAAATGCCCGATTTGGCTACAGAAGAGGCAGCACAGTAGGCGTTCGGGTGGCCAATCCTACCGCCATGGGCCCCGGCGGTAGGGTGCCCAACCCTACCGCCCCCAAAATGCCCAATTTGGCTACAGAAGAGGCAGCACAGCAGGCGTTCGGGTGGCCACCCCTACCGCCATGGGCCCCGACGGTAGGGTTCCCAACCCTACCGCCCCCAAAATGCTTGATTTGGCCACAGAAGAGGCAACACAGTAGGCGTTTGGGTGGCCACCCCTACCGCCATCGGCTCCGGCGGTAGGGTGGCCAACCCTACCGAGGAACAGGGGACCGTTTCGGTCATAGAACATTTCGCCAGCCTACCGCCATATCCTCCGGCGATAAGGTTTCATTTCCTACCGCCATGTGGTCTGGCGGTAGGGTGCAAAGCAGAGCAGAGTTTGCTCTGTTTTTCTTCTTCATCACTTCAACACAAATCAAGTCACAGCAACAGCAAAACAAACATAGTTCATGACATAGTTTCATCAAATCAAAGACGTAGTTAATGACAGGTTTCACAAATAAAGTACATAGTTCATGATAGGTATCACATATCAAAGACATAGTTCATCACATGTTTCTCGAATCGAAGGCATAGTTCATGACTAGTTTTTCGAAACGAAGGCCTTATTGGGTCACACGAGGCCATTTTCCTTTTTTGTCGCGTGCCTCATCGTCCTCTTGGGCTTCACGGGCCCTTGCAAGCTTTCTTGCTCTCTCCTCTTGACGAGCAATCTTCTCCTTGCGTGCCCTCTCCTCTTCACGCTTCTTGCGTTCCATCCTCTCCTTTTCACGACGCTCTTCATCCAAGCCTCTTTGAAATGCTTCTTCAAACAACCGCTGCCTCCTTAGACAATCTTGATGTTAATCTTTCTTAACATCTTCTGGCACATCTTGATCTATCCATGTGAAGTACTTACAAAGTGGAGGCGGCGACTAGGTACGAATAAAGAAGAAATGTGGTGTCATTAGTAAGATAGATTCAAAGGTTGGCGACATGTTTGAACTTGAACAACTTACCGGCGGTACATCATAGGCGTGAGTTGGACAAGGACGATCGTACGCATAGTTGGGACAAACAAAATATCTTCTTCCTTCCGTCCATGATTTCTTGCGATCGGTGGATACCTTAACTTTGCAAACATCTCCACACCAACATGACGGAGTTCTCATATCTTTGTCCTTCACCTTATCCAACTCGGCGTCTGTCCACTTGTCCGGCATATCCTCGCGGTTAGCACACGGTGGCCTCGTCACGGAACCGGAAGAAGCCATGCCTATAAAGACAAATTTGGTAGTTAGTAAAGCAAAATAACATGTATGTATGCAAAAAACAAATAAACAAGTTCAAATAACAAATACCATTCACCTTATTTCAACCATCTGGGTTAAGCAAGATGTCAATAGGCCTTCCTCTATCAACCCTTCTCGTCCTTGGAGCACGACCACCGGTACCCGACCGTCCCCCACGCCCTCTCATACTGTCTCCTCGTCCACTACCGCCAAGACTCGTCCGTCCCCCACGCCCTCTCATACTGTCTCCTCGTCCATTACCACCCCTACCGCCTCGTGTGCCACCGGTACCTCCTCTTCGGGCACCACTTTGACTAGGATCTGGAGTGTTGGCATCGGTCCGTGCCTTTTTGGTGCATTTTCTAACATTGTGTCCCGGCTCGTCACATTTACCACAACTGTTGATGTCTGGTGCCTCCATGAAATGGCCACTACCAAATTGTTTCATTCCGGTGTATCCAACTAGGTCATCCATGTCACCCCTAAACCTCTTCTTTCTTCTTCTTCCCTTTGTAGGCACCATGAGTTCGGGGTCGGGGACGATGTGTGGCCCATGATACTCAGGCCAATGTGACTGATCTAGGAAGGGATGAAACCTAGGAGCCCATGTCAACCTTGTTCGTTCCAATGTGAACTCATGCAACCGCAAGGTGGTACCATCGGATACTTTCAAGTTTCTGAACCTTGCGGTGGTCATCACATGCGAGCAAGGCCAATGATACTTGTGAGGTCTCTCGCACTGACACCACCGGGTCTTGAGGCGCACCTCATATGCTACTCCACCATATGTCATGCCGTCCCTTGTTGTGCCACCCGGCTCATCGACTTGGTAGATTTGTTCTTTTTCATTGAAACTAATGATTTGTTGACGCCAAGACTTGCGCGCTTGATGCTTCAATCAATCCTCAACTTTGAAGGGAAATTCCATTTTGTCACCTATCCATTTGGCCGTCTCTTCGGAATGCCTCAGAAAATACTCGTTGAGCTTGAAGAAGGTATATTTCACTATTGCAGTGACCGGCAAAGAACGGACACCCTTGAGCACATTGTTGAAGCATTCCACCATGTTACTTGTCATGTATTCGTATCAGAAACCTCCTTCGTCGTAAGCACGTGACCACTTATGCTTCTCCGGAAAATTCCTTGTCAAGAATTCTCTCCCTCCTTTGTTCTTTTTCAAAGCCTCGAATAGCTTATCATAGCGGCTTTGTAATGTGGCGGTGTTGAATGCCACACGAACATGGGTAAGATCTTTGCAAAACTCCTTACTCTTGCATGCACGGTAAAAGTTTGCCACGAAATACCTCATGCACCAACGGTGTTGGTGAAGGAAATATGCCCTAGAGGCAATAATAAAGTTATTATTTATTTCCTTATTTCATGATAAATGTTTATTATTCATGCTAGAATTGTATTAACCGGAAACATAATACATGTGTGAATACATAGACAAACAGAGTGTCACTAGTATGCCTCTACTTGACTAGCTCGTTAATCAAAGATGGTTATGTTTCCTAACCATAGACAAAGAGTTGTTATTTGATTAACGAGGTCACATCATTAGTTGAATGATCTGATTGACATGACCCATTCCATTAGCTTAGCACCCGATCATTTAGTATGTTGCTATTGCTTCCTTCATGACTTATACATGTTCCTATGACTATGAGATTATGCAACTCCCGTTTGCCAGAGGAACACTTTGGGTGCTACCAAACGTCACAACGTAACTGGGTGATTATAAAGGAGCATTACAGGTGTCTCCAAAGGTAGATGTTGGGTTGGCGTATTTCGAGATTAGGATTTGTCGCTCCGATTGTCGGAGAGGTATCTCTGGGCCCTCTCGGTAATGCACGTCACATAAGCCTTGCAAGCATTGCAACTAATGATTTAGTTGCGAGATGATGTATTACGGAACGAGTAAAGAGACTTGCCGGTAACGAGATTGAACTAGGTATTGGATACTGACGATCGAATCTCGGGCAAGTAACATACCGATGACAAAGGGAACAACGTATGTTGTTATGCGGTTTGACCGATAAAGATCTTCGTAGAATATGTAGGAACCAATATGGGCATCCAGGTCCCGCTATTGGTTATTGACCAGAGATGTGTCTCAGTCATGTCTACATCGTTCTCGAACCGTAGGGTTCGCACGCTTAAGGTTTCGATGACAGTTATATTATGAGTTTATGTATTTTGATGTACCTAAGGTTGTTCGGAGTCCCGGATATGATTACGGACATGACGAGGAGTCTCGAAATGGTCGAGACATAAAGATTGATATATTGGACGGATATATTTGGACGCCGGAAAGGTTCCGGAGAAGTTTGGAGCCCCGGGAGGTTACCGGAACCCCCCGGGAGGTATATGGGCCTTATTGGGCCCATGTAGGAGGAAGAGAGAAGGAGCAAGGGAAGGGGGCGCGCCCCCCCAAGCCCAATCCGAATTGGGGAGGGGGGCCGCCCCCCCCCCCCCTTTCCTTTCTCCTTCCCCCTCTTCCTATTACTACTAGTAGTACTACTTCCTAATACTAGTACTCTTTCCTTCCCCCTCCAAATAAGATAAGGAAAAGAGAGGGAAACCTACTTGGAGTAGGTTTCCCCCTCCTCATGGCGCGCCCCCCTAGGGCCGGCCACCTCCTCCCTCCCTCCTTTATATACGGGGGTAGGGGGCACCCTAGGACACACAAGTTGATCATTGATCGTTCCTTAGCCGTGTGCGGTGCCCCCCTCCACGATATTACACCTCGGTCATATTGTAGCGGTGCTTAGGCGAAGCCCTGCAACAGGAGAACATCAAGATCGTCACCACGCCGTCGTGCTGATGGAACTTCCCCTCGGCGCCTCTGCTGGATCGGAGATCGAGGGTGCGTCATCGAGCTATACGCGTGTCAAGAACTCGGAGGTGCCAGAGTAACGGTACTTGGATCGGTTGAACCGGAGGACGTACGACTACTTCCTCTACGTTGCGTCAACGCTTCCGCTTCGGTCTACGAGGGTACGTAGACAACACTCTCCCCTTGTTGCTATATCATCACCATGATCTTGCGTGTGCGTAGGAAATTTTTTGAAATTACTACGTTCCCCAACAGTTGGAGCTTTGGATAGCCTGGAATATCAACTTCTATTGCTTTGAGAATCCCATGATGGCGATCCGATATGATGCACACCTCTCTTTTGGGGCCAATCACCTTCGTCCTCACATGATCCATAAACCACTGCCAATTATCATCGTGCTCGGAAGGCACCAACGCAAATGCCACCGGCAACACATTGTCATTGGACGAGTGGGTCATTGCTACCATCAACGTGCCCTTGTACTTTTCGGTCAAGAACGTGCCATCAATTGACAACACGGGGGCGGCAATGCCTAAATGCATCGATGCATTGACCAAAGCTCCAAAAAGGTCGATGAAACACTCCCTCAATTGACTCCACCCAATGGCGCATTCCCGGGTTCCGATGAGCAATGGCTACCAACATCTTGGGAAGAATGTTATATGCGGCCTCATAATCACCATGCAACATCCTTATAGCGTTTGCCTTCGCCATCCATGCCTTTCCATACTTGATCGGGTACCCGAATCTTTCGAAGACCGAACTCATTAGGAACTTCACCTTCACGGTTGGATCATGGGATATCTCATTCAACAATTTATAGCCTAGATACTCGGACGGGAGTTGGCGGTGTCCCTTGCTTCGGTCTGCTTTCTCCAGCGGTATGCACTTGTGGGTGGCCACACAACTCTTCAACTCCCATTGCCCGGTTTCCTTGATCTTTCTTCCACGGACCTTCCATGGGCAACCTTCTTTGTCACATTTGATTGTATAGCGCAATTTTTTGTTGGAATGACCAACAACGAACGGCCTATGATTCCGAATGGCATAGTCACTCAACCATATCTTGAACTCCTGCAAACAACCAAACTTGATCCCTTTCTTCAAATGAGCATTCTCGTCCTCACCCGGTGGCCTTGGATCACCCATCCTCGGGCAAGGCGATGGTTCGATCAAGCCCAACCTCATGCCACCATCAACAACGGCCTTGTCGGCAAGGCTTAGATCACGGAACAAAGAGGGTCCTCTTTCCTTGCCATTGACCTTCTTGTAAATTTGATTTTCTTGCGGCGTGAATCCATCCTCATCTAATTCTTCCGGTGGACCCTCATCATCCGACTCATACCTACACATACGGCTATAAGGTAGGTTCCGGTCCATGTCTTGTTGATGCACAATGACATCCAAGTCACCAATGGGATTGTAATGAACTCTTCTTCTTCCGCATACACATCATCTTGAGCAATAGCATCTCCATCAACATGAGCAATGGCATCTCCATCAACATGAACATTTGCATGTTCATCAACATGAGCAACGGCCTCATCTTCAACATGATCATCACCTACAAGAACTATTGCTCTAGCATTGATGATGTCCTCTTCATTTGGTTGGCTACTTGGTGGTTGGCTAGCCGCATTGTGGTCAAACACCACGACGACATCATGTATTGGGGAGGACACATTCCGATTCAAGTCAAGTAGTGGCCGAGGAACTTCAACCTTGAATTGTCTTGTGGCAAATAACTCAAGTGACTTGTCTTGTGATCCCTCAACTTTCTCCTTATACACATCCCAATGCAATTGAGAGGTGATGGGCATACTCTTTAATCGGGATCTTACTCCCACTTCCACATCATAACGTCCAATAAGCTCCACACCATCACTTGGGTTAATCCAATTGAGGACGTTTCTCACTTTCACGACAATATCATCATAGCTCGGGCTTGTCTCAAAAACCATGGCCTCCTCCCCTTCGTCGGCATTTCCATGCATGAAAGCCGCCTTGTCCAAATAATGCACATTCACTAGTTTATCCATCTAAAAACAATGGAACAAAATTGAGTCATCCAGGGACCGGTCATTTCATATAGATGAACTATCTAAAATATAAGGTTTTGAATCTAACAACTAGTTTACCTTAATCATAGCACTAACCCTAACCCTAACCCTAACCTAAATATACCCCTAACCCTAACTCTTAAGCTAGCTTGCCACAACAAAGAGTGACACATATTACTTAGATCAACCATGAATACACCATAAATGCCTCATAAATGTGCCATAAATGCACAATAAATGCTAAACTAGAGGAAGAACTAGGGGGTTGCAAAACTAGTTCATTCCAACAAAAGTAGATGATTTAAACTAACCAAATGAAGGGGGATGGGGGAGGTACCTTGGGTGATGCAAATGAGCTCGATCCACCGGCCAAATCTCAAGCAATGGAGGGGGATCTAGTGGGTGTTTTGGTGGGGGAAAAGAGGGGGAGAGAGTGTGAGCTCGGGAGGGAGAAAGAAGATGAGTGGAGTGGGTGGGTGGTGAGTGGACCCCACCAAACATTATCTTCAGGACCCTACCGCCGGGGTCCTCGGCGGTAGGATGTTGGAGCCTACCGCCGAGCCCTGCGGCGGTATGTCCCTTTGCCACGTCAGCCCCCGTTAACGGCCAGATGGCCGTCAAAGTACCCTACCGCCAGCTAACATGGCGGTAGCCTGCACATATTTACCGCCACGGGGCCCGGCGGTAACAAAAAGGGTCAAATGTCGAAATAATTTTAGACCGGGGCCAGATCCCGATTTTAGACGTGAAAAGGGTCAAAACACGAGGCCTCGTCGCTGCATGCTCGTCTTGTTACCGTGTCTACTGCATGCACGGCTCGTGTCTCCGTGTTCACTTTTCACCTCCATCCGCTGGATGGACCTTTGCATGCCACTTGCGAGGAAATGGATGATGGATGTGACCGCTGCGCTGTAGATCGAGCCGGCCGTTGCATTGCAGGAGGGACAGTCTTGTCAACTACAGCAGTCGATCCTCACCTCCGTCACTCCGTCAGAAGCAACCCGCTATGGGGCGTATCGCACCACTGTGGCCAAGTGTCGCGTCACATCGCCAAGTATGGATACAAAAAACTGATGTGCGCACCCATGACTTGGGCCATCTCTGAGTTTTTTTTACAGTGTTCGGACATATACAGTAGTAGATGAGGTTCTTTGTGCAGTCATGCTGATCTCTCTTCCCGACCCGGCAGAAACAGTCTGACGGATGGGGTACCCAGCTTGGCTGAGAAGGATTGGATCTCAGTCAGCGAAAACGCACACGTGAAGCTAGTTTTTGCAGTTTTAGTCCGTGTCGGGTGAGACTTTTCAGACCACGTAACAGTGGTAAATAGTTGTGGCTCGTACTACTGCTGCTCATAACAAATTTGCAGTGGCAGGTATGAGTTCGATGGAGTGGGTGCCTCATTGGAGAGGGCAAAGCGGGCAGCGGGCACATGGAGGTGGCGACCAGTGCGCCGGCTGGCCATTGTACGGCTCGCCTCCCAGATCCACCCCCGATATTTGCTCCTTCTATCTTTACCTCACCGATCAGTCGGGTAAAGTTGTGGAGCACCTCTCTCTTGATTTGGCGCGCGCCCATGCATGTCTGTCCGTCTGTGTTACTGGGATTGGAGCGACATGATCGTGCGCGTGGCACACGTTTGCCGCAGTACATGATTTGTTGCATGAGCGGGTAGGCTCGGACAAAGTCTGTGCCATGCTGCCAGCTCAGCTACACCAATGTTTACTTTTTTTTTTGCGGATAGCCACACCAGTGTTTATGCCGAGGGACGAGCTTTGAAGCATGCCACGTCTCTTTGTGTAAAGAATCCTACTCGAACCTACATTTTTACTATATGACACATGTGACAAAAGCTCGGAGTGTTTTATTTCCATCCCTCGCGGTTAGGGCAAGCTATCCCCACCAGGCATTGCCGGTGAGCCGTGGATTTGTTTTTCTTCTGCCTGCCGCTCCACTGGCAAGTGGTGAAGAGAGGAATCCCGCTGACTTCGCTCTGGTTACTAGTTGAGGTTAGTTTTTTTTTTTAATTCTCGCACGTGCGGCGCTCGGGTGGATTGCGGTGCTTCTTCTTTGAATTTCTCTTCTGGACTTCGGCCCTCTTCAAGTTTGTTCGTTTGGACGTAGTCGACGGAACTCCAGCGTAGATTTCTGCCGTCCCCTTGGAGCGATGAGATTAGGATTTCTTGTCGTGCGTGCACAATGGTGAGATTTAGTGTCAGTTGTTTCAGATCTATTCAAGGGTTCAACGGCGACGACTGATACTCCAGGGCGCTGGTCCTTAGGGGCACGTTCATGAAGACTTCCCGTCATCATCAAGGTCAACCCGGCTCTGGTAGGGGCAGGGGCGAAGCTAGGATTTGGACAAGCCCCGGGTCCCAGGCCCGCTACAATGTCGCAAACAGTGTCACGACAGTGCCCGAGATGCTACGGTTAACACTGTGTTTATTCTTCACGCCCCAGGCCCAGCCCCTCCCCCCTCGGGCCGGCTGGGTCCTGGATCCGCCATTGGGTAGGGGGCGGCGACAACGGCGCAACGGCGGCTCGTCTAGCGATGGTAGTGGTCATTCGGTAGTCTAGAGACCTCGATGTACTTATTAGTATGTTTGAGGTGCTTTATACTTCTTACAAACTTTCATAACATATATTGACTATTTTTGCAAAAGAAAAAAAAGAAAAAATCATACTCGATCAAAATTTCTAACGTTCTTTTTTCTTGTAGAAATTAATATGGTCTCAATTAATGTTAGCTGCATTTTATGCAATCCAATGGCAAGCATTGCTATTATCTCTTGAAAGCTAAGAGGCTCACAACAACTTTGTCAGGCGACGAGGTAGGCGACCAACGAACCCGGACTGCCACCGGTCATCTACCCCTCTCGTCGCCGTCGGGGCGCGTGGGTGCATCACTAGGCAAAGCCCACGTGGTACCAACGGCAGCGGGGAGGTCCGGATTTGGTGGCGTGTTGTGCTTGGCTGGATAATGGAGAAGAGGGCATTGGTGCACGATTATGGACGGTGGCAATCATGACATCATACACGGACCTGTCGTACAACGAGATGGTTGATTTTTTGTCCAGGATTTCCTGGAGTCCTTGTGTTTGGTTTGGGGCGGCAGTGTTGCCCCATGATAGGAATATTGTTCTCCCAATACTATCTTTGTTTCGTTGATGTGTTTATCACTAGTGGAGGGTGTGTGGAGTAGCCTCTCCGGCGGGTTTCATGAGACCCGGTTTGTTTAGGTTTCCGGTGAATCCGTCTGGATTCGGCCGGGTTTTGTGGTCTACATGGTCTTTGGAGTCTCGACATGCTCCTATACAAGTATTTTTCTTGCAAATTTCGGCGTCTTCTGGTGTTCATCGATGACTTCCCGGTCTCTGTCTCTACAAGCTCCTGGGTTTTAAAAAGTTAGCTCCGACGAGGCGGAGGCCCAGGGGCGGCATTGTGCTACGCTCACGGCACGCTTCCGATAGATGCACATGAAGAAGTCTCTAGCAACCCAAAGATTTTGAATGTATTTCTATTTGTTTATACGTGGCTGTTTGTGAGGACCCATGATACTAAATACATGGCCTTAAAACTTTTCTCAAAAAATGGACTTTTCTCTTAGTATAAATAAGGAAGGTAATAATGATGTAATCAAGCATGGTGGTAGATAAGGAAATATACCATATATTAATTCATGGTCATACATGATGTGGCTGACAAATGTGATCCGGTTTGCTTGGAAGTAATGGCACAACTTTCGGGCTATTTTCTGAATGTGGATAGTGAGTCTTACACTACGAGTTAACTTCATTACCCACCCTTGGTGTACGACCGAGGGCCTAAGGAAGGTAGCACGGCGACTCGGGCAGGCATGGCCAGTTCGAGCAACCAACACCCAGATGGGATCACGCGGGAGGAGGGAGTAGAGTAGATGTTCTAGAAGATGGGATTAACAGACAATGAGAAGGAAACATTGGTGGTTGATGATGAGGAAGGCATGGCGGAGGATCTGAGATGGACGCTCATTGGTAAGGTCTTGTACCGCAGGGTACTGCATATTAGCATGATCACAGATGCACTTCGTCCAGCATGGGGGAACCTGAGGGCTTTGAAATTCCGATCCAAAGGGGAGAACGTGTTTGTGGCAAGCTTTGAAGGGAAGAGAGATCGTGATCAGGTCCTGGAAGGAGGGTCGTGGACTATTGGTAAGCACTGTGTGGTGGTGGAGATCTTCAACATCACTTCACGCCCTTCAGAGCTCAGCTTCGATAAGATCGGGATTTGGGCAAGGGTGGTGAACCTGCCGTTTAATTTGTTCTGTCCTCCATGGTCGGCACGGACGGCGATAATGGTGGGTGATGTCATCCAGCTTGATGCAGACGCCAAAGGCTACGCGGCTGGTGATTGTGTTAGGGCCAGGATCTGGCTTAATGTGCGTGAGCCTATGATGAGATGGGTACAACTAGAGTCGGCAAAAAAAAGGGACTACCAAATTCTTTGATATATAGTATGAAAACTTTTCGTACTTCTTCTTCTCGTGTGGGCTCCTCGGCCATGCGGAAGCTATGTGTCAAACACCTGCTGGGAGAGATGAGCTTGGAAGACCACCGTGTTACGAATCGCTAAGGTATATTGGGTACCATGCTAAGGGCTGGGGTGATCCTGCTGCCGGCTATGAAGGTCACCAAACCGGCTCAAAGGGCAAATGGGAACCTGCAGCAGAACAGGAGGAGGTTGAGAGAGGAGATGAGGTGACTTCGCCGGTAAAAAAATACAACCGTCAGAGTTCGGAATGCAGTGTATTAGTTTAATGCTAGGGGAAAAGGTGGTTTCGCCCGGGGTGGAGGTCGTACATTTGGGAGGGAAGGTAATAAGGGTCGGGGAGTGTACCGGAGAGTTGATATGAATCATACATACACAAGTACCACAGGTGCACTCATGCTTCTGGACCAAGACACCCTGAATAAGAAAAGAGTTAGTGAGGAGCAACAGGCAGAGTCAGAAAATGACAGTAGGGATCCAAAGAAGAAGAAGGCCGTGCTTATGGCGGCAAATTTAGATGCGGAGGCTGCTAGTCAGCTCCGCAAGACACAATGAATGCCATAGTTTGGAACTGTCGCGGGCTTGGGAACCCGGAGACAGTTTGCGAGCTTCACAACCTGATGAGGCTAGAAGCGCCCGCCCTTGTTTTTTTGTGTGAGACAAAGATCAAGGGTAATCGTGTGAATGATCTAACAAAAAGACTTGGTTTTGAATGTTGCTTTTCAGTTGATAGTGCTGGCCTAAGTGGAGGTTTGGCACTGTTATGGTCCAAATGAGTACATGTTAGAGTGGAGACATGGTCTGATCAGCATATTGATGCAAAAGTTACGAATATTGGGACTAATAACAAGAGCTGGAGGTTTACTGGTTTCTTTGCAAAGGCAAAACGTAAGGAACATTCAGCTAGTTGGTAATTTTTAAGATGGTTGCGGACCCAAAGTGACCTACCGTGGTTGTGTGGAGGTGACATGAATGAGATTCTCCATGGTTCTGAGTGTTGGGGAACGCGGTAATTTCAAAAAAAATCCTAAGATAACGCAAGATCTATCTAGGAGATGCATAGCAACGAGTGGCGAGAGTGTGTCCACATACCCTCATCGACCGAAAGCGAAAGCATTTCAATGACGCGATTGATGTAGTCGAACGTCTTTGCGATCCAACCGATCTAAGTATCGAACGTACGGCACCTCCGCGTTCAGCACACATTCAGCTCGATGACGTCCCTCGTGCTCTTGATCTAGTTGAGGATGAGGGTGAGTTCGGTCAGCACGACGGCGTGGCGACGGTGATGATGATGCTACCGGCACAGGGCTTCGCCTAAGCTCTACGATGGTATGATCGAGGTGTGTAATTGTGGAGGGGGGCACCGTACACGGTTGGGGGAGAAACTTCTGTGTTCTCGGGTTCCCCCTGCCCCCGTATATAAAGGAGCAAGGGGAGGCCAGCCGACCCTCCTAGGCGCGCCCCCAATACGAGAATCCTACTAGAACTCCAAGTCCTAGTAGGTTTCCACCAAGAGGGAGAGAGGGGGAAGGAAGGAGAGGGAGAGGAGGAAGGAAAGAGGGGCGCCGCCCCCCTCCTAGTACAATTCGGACCCAAGGGGGAGGGGGCGTGCGGCCTGCCCTGGTCGTCCCTCTCTCTCTCCACTAAGGCCCATCGAGGCCCATTAGTTCCCCCGAGAGTTCCGATAACCCTCCGACACTCCGGTTTTATCCGAAACTTCTCCGGAACACTTCCGGTGTCCGAATATAGTCGTCCAATATATCAATCTTTATGTCTCGGACATTTTGAGACTCCTCGTCACGTTCGTGATCTCATCCGGGACTCCGAACAAAATTTGGTCATCAAAAACACATAACTCATAATACATATTGTCATCGAACATTAAGCATGCGGACCCTATGAGTTCGAGAACTATGTAGACATGACCGAGACTCATCTCCAATCAATAACCAATAGCGGAACCCAGATGCTCATATTGGTTCCTACATATTGTACGAAGATCTTTATCGGTCAAACCGCATAACAACACAGGTTGTTCCCTTTGTCATCGGTATGTTACTTGCCTGAGATTCGATCGTCGGTATCATCATACCTAGTTCAATCTCGTTACTGGCAAGTCTCTTTACTCGTTCCGTAATACTTAATCCCACAACTAACTCATTAGTTACAATGCTTGCAAGGCTTATAGTGATGAGCATTACCGAGAGGACCCAGAGATACCTCTCCGACACACGAAGTGACAAATCCTAATCTTGATCTGTGCCAACCCAACAAACACCTTTGGAGACACCTGTAGAGAACCTTTATAATCACCCTTTTATGTTGTGACGTTTGGTAGCACACAAAGTGTTCCTCCGGTATTCGGGAGTTGCATAATCTCATAGTTTGAGGAACATGTATAAGTCATGAAGAAAGCAGTAGCAATGAAACTGTAACGATCATAATACTAAGCTAACAAATGGGTCATGTCCATCACATCATTCTCATAATGATGTGATCCCGTTCATCAAATGACAACACATGTCTATGGTTAGGAAACATAACCATCTTTGATTAACGAGCTAGTCAAGTAGATGCATGCATTCTAGGGACAATATGTTTTGTCTATGTATTCACACATGTACTAAGTTTCCGGTTTATACAATTCTAGCATGAATAATAAACATTTATCATGAATTAAGGAAATAAATAATAACTTTATTATTCGCTCTAGGGCATATTTCCTTCAGTCTCCCACTTGCACTAGAGTCAATAATTTAGATTACATAGTAATGATTCTAACACCCATGGAGCTTTGGTGCTGATCATGTTTTGCTCGTGGAAGAGGCTTAGTCAAGGGGTCTGCAACATTCAGATCCATATGTATCTTGCAAATCTCTATGTCCCCTTCCGACACTTGATGAAAGAGGGAATTGAAGTGTCTTTTGATGTGCTTGGTTCTCTTATGAAATCTGGATTCCTTTGCCAAGGCAATTGCACTAGTATTGTCACAAAAGATTTTCATTGGACCCGATGCACTAGGTATGACACCTAGATCGGATATGTACTCCTTCATCCAAACTCCTTCATTTGCTGCTTCTGAAGCAGCAATGTACTCCGTTTCACACGTAGATCCCGCCACAACGCTTTGCCTGGAACTGCACCAACTGACAGCTCCTCCATTCAATAAAAATACGTATCTGGTTTACGACTTAGAGTCATCCGGATCAGTGCCAAAGCTTGCATCGACGTAACCGTTTATGACGAGCACTTTTTCACCTGATAAACGAGAAACATATCCTTAGTCCTTTTCAGGTATTTCAGGATGTTCTTGACCGCTCTCTCCAGTGCTCCACTCCGGGATTACTTTGGTACCTCCCTGTTATGCTTATATCAAGGCACACATCAAGTCTGGTACATAGCATTGCATACATGATAGAACCTATGGCTGAAGCATAGGGAATGACTTTCATTTTCTCTCTATCTTCTGCAGTGGTTGGGCATTGAGTCTGACTCAACTTCATACGTCCTAACACATGCAAGAACCATTTCTTTGTCTGGTCTATTTTGAACTTCTTCAAAACTTTATCAAGGTATGTGCTTTGTGAAAGTCTAATTAAGCGTCTTGATCTATCTCTATAGATCTTGATGCCTAATATGTAAGCAGCTTCTCCGAGGTCTTTCACAAAAAAACTCTTATTCAGGTATCCCTTTATGCTATCCATAAATTCTATATCATTTCCAATCAACAAAATGCCATCCACATATAATATTAGAAATGCTACAGAGCTCCCACTCACTTTCTTGAAATACAGGCTTCTCCAAAAGTCTGTATAAAACCATATGCTTTGATCACACTACCAAAGCGTTTATTCCAACTCCGAGAGGATTGCATCAGTCCATAAATGGATTGCTGGAGCTTGCACACTTTGTTAGCACCCTTTGGATCGACAAAACCTTCTGGTTGCATCATGTACAACTCTTCTTCCAGAAATCCATTCAGGAATGAAGTTTTGACATCCATCTGCCAAATTTCATAATCATAAAATGCGACAATTGCTAACATGATTCGGACAGACTTAAGCATCGCTACGAGTGAGAAAGTCTCATCATAGTCAACTCCTTGAACTTGTTGAAAACCTTTTGCAACAAGTCGAGCTTTGTATACAGTAACATTACCGTCAGCGTCAGTCTTCTTCTTGAAGATCCATTATTTTCTATGGCTTGCCAATCATCGGGCAAGTCCACCAAAGTCCACACTTTGTTCTCATACATGGATCCCATCTCAGATTTCATGGCCTCAAGCCATTTCGTGGAATCTGGGCTCATCATCCCTTCCTCATAGTTCGTAGGTTCACCATGGTCTAGTAACATGACTTCCAAAATAGGATTATCGTACCATTCTGGTGCGGATCTTACTCTGGAAGACCTACGAGGTTCGGTAGTAACTTGATGTGAAGTTTCGTGATCATCATCATTAACTTCCTCACTAATTGGTGTAGGAATCACTGGAACTGATTTCTATGATGAACTACTTTCCAATAAGGGAGAAGGTACAATTACCTCATCAAGTTCTACTTTCCTCCCACTCACTTCTTTCAAGAGAAACTCCTTATCTAGAAAGGATCCATTCTTAGCAACGAATATCTTGCCTTCGGGTTTGTGAAAGAAGGTGTACCCAACAGTTTCCTTTGGGTATCATATGAAGACGCACTTCTCCGATTTGGGTTCGAGTTTATCAGGTTGAAGATTTTTCACATAAGCATCGCAGCCCCAAACTTTAAGAAATGAGAACTTTGGTTTCTTGCCAAACCACAGTTCATAAGGCGTCATCTCAACGGATTTTGATGGTGCCCTATTTAAAGTGAATATAGCCGTCTCTAAAGCATAACCCCAAAACAATAGTGGTAAATCAGTTAGAGACATCACAGATCGCACCATATCCAATAAAGTACAGTTACAACATTCGGACACACCATTTCGCTGTGGTGTTCCAGGTGGCGTTAACTGTGAAACTATCCCATGTTGTTTCAAATGAACACCAAACTCGTAACTCAAATATTCTCCTCCATGATCAGATCGTAGAAACTTTATTTTCTTGTTACAATGATTTTCTACTTCACTCTGAAATTCTTTGAACTTTTCAAATGTTTCAGACTTATGCTTCATTAAGTAGATCATATCTGCTCAAATCATCTGTGAAGGTAAGAAAATAACGATACCCGCCACGAGCCTCAACACTCATTGGACCGCATACATCAGTATGTATTATTTCCAATAAGTCAGTAGCACGTTCCATTGTTCCGTCGAACGGAGTTTTAGTCATCTTGCCCATGAGGCACGGTTCGCAAGCACCAAGTGATTCATAATCAAGTGATTCCAAAAGCCCATCAGCATGAGTTTCTTCATGCACTTTACATTGATATGACCCAAATAACAGTGCCACAAATAAGTTGCACTATCATTATCAACTTTGCATCTTTTGGCTTCAATATTATGAAATGTGTATCATCACCATAGAGATTCAACAAAAATAGACCACTCAGCAAGGGTGCATGACCATAAAAGATATTACTCATATAAATAGAACAACCATTATTCTTTGATTTAAATGAATAACCGTCTTGCATCAAACAAGATCCAAATATAATGTTCATGCTCAACGCTGGCACCAAATAAAAATTATTCAGGTCTAAAACTAATCCCGATGGTAGATGTAGAGGTAGCGTGCCGACGGCGATCACATTGACCTTGGAACCATTTACCACGCGCATCGTCACCTCGTCCTTAGCCAATCTTCGCTTAATTCATAGCCCCTGTTTCGAGTTGCAAATATGAGCAACAGAATCAGTATCAAATACCCAGGCGCCACTACAAGCATTAGTAAGGTATACATAAATAACATGTATATCAAATATATCTTTCACTTTGCCATCCTTCTTATCCGCCAAATACTTGGGGCTGTTCTGCTTCCAGTGACCAGTCCCTTTGCAGTAGAAGCACTCAGTCTCAGGCATAGGTCTAGACTTGGGTTTCTTCTATTGAGCAGCAACTTTCTTGCCGTTCTTCTTGAAGTTCCCCTTCTTCCCTTTGCCCTTTTTCTTGAAACTAGTGATCTTGTCAACCATCAAAACTTGATGCTCCTTCTTGATTTCTACCTCCGCAGCCTATAGCATTGTGAAGAGCTCGGGAATAGTTTTGTTCAGCCCTTGCATATTATAGTTCATCACGAAGTCCTTATAGCTTGGTGGCAGTGATTGAAGAACTCTTTCAATGACACTATCATCAGGAAGATTAACTCCCAGCTGACTCAAGTGGTTATGGTACCCAGACATTCTGAGTATGTGTTCACTGACAGAACTATTCTCCTCCATTTTGCAGCTGTAGAACTTGTTGGAGACTTCATATCTCTCAACTCGGTCATTTGCTTGAAATATGAACTTCAACTCTTGGAACATCTCATATGCTCCATGATGTTCAAATCATCTTTGAAGTCCCGATTCTAAGCCGTAAAGCATGGCACACTGAACTATCGAGTAGTCATCAGCTTTGCTCTCCCAGACATTCTTAACATCATTAGTAGCATCTGCAGCAGGCCTGGCACCTGGCGGTGCTTCTAGGACATAATTCTTCTATGCACCAATGAGGATAATCCTCAAGTTACAGACCCAGTCTGTGTAGTTGCTGACATCATCTTTCAACTTATCTTTCTCTAGGAACGCATTAAAATTCAAAGGAACGATAGCACGGGCCATTGATCTAGACTAATATAGACAAGCCAAATAACTATCAGGACTAAGTTCATGATAAATTAAAGTTCAATTAATCATATTACTTAAAAACTCCCACTTAGATAGACATCCCTCTAGTCATCTAAATGATCACGTGATCCAGAACATCACTATGTTGATCATATCTACTATATGATTCATGTTCAACCTTTCGGTCTTAGTGTTCCGAGGCCATATCTGCATATGCTAGGCTCATCAAGTTTAACTCGAGTACTATGCATGTGCAAAACTAGCTTGCACCCGTTGTATGTGAACGTAGAGCTTATCACACCCGATCATCACGTTGTGTCTCGGCACGACGAACTGTAGCAACAGTGCATACTCAGGGAGAACTCTTGTACCTTGAAATTTAGTAAGGGATCATCTTATAATGCTACCGATGTACTAAGGAAAATAAGATGCATAATAGATAAACATCACATGCAATCAAAATATGTGACATGATATGGCCATCATCATCTTGTGCTCATGATCTCCATCATCGAAGCATCGTCATGATCTCCATCGTCACCGGCGTGACACCTTGATCTCCATCGTAGCATCGTTGTCGTCTCGCCAACTATTGTTACTACGACTATGGCTACTGCTTAGTGATAAAGTAAAACAATTACATGGCGATTGCATTGCATACAAAAAAGCGACAACCATATGGCTCCTGCCAGTTGCCGATAACTTTGTTACAAAACATGATCATCTCATACAACAATTTATATCACATCATGCCTTGACCATATCACATCACAGCAAGCCCTGCAAAAACAAGTTAGACGTCCTCTACTTTGTTGGAGGTTTACTGGTTTCTATGCAAAGGCACAACGTAAGGAACGTTCAGCTAGTTGGGAATTGTTAAGATGGTTGCGGACCCAAAGTGACCTACCGTGGCTGTGTGGAGGTGACATGAATGAGATTCTCCAAGGTTCTGAGTATTGGGGAACATGGTAATTTCAAAAAAATTCCTACGATCACGCAAGATCTTTCTAGGAGATGCATAGCAACGAGTGGGGAGAGCTACCCTCATAGATCGAAAGCGGAAGCGTTTCAATAACACGGTTGATGTAGTTGAACGTCTTCGCGATCCAACCGATCCAAGTACCGATCTTACGTCACCTCCATGTTCAGCACACGTTTAGCTCGATGATGTCCCCCGTGCTCTTGATCCAGTTGAGGACGAGGGTGAGTTCCGTCAGCACGACAGCGTGGCGATGGTGATGATGATGCTACCAGCGCAGGGCTTTGCCTAAGCTCTACGATGATATGATCGAGGTGTGTAACTGTGGAGGGGGGCACTGCACATGGTTGGGAGCAAAACTTGTGTTTTCTATGGTGCCCCCCTGTCCCCATATATAAAGGAGCATGGGGAGGCCGACCGACCCTCCTAGGCGCCCCCCCAATAGGGGAATCCTACTAGGACTCCAAGTCCTAGTAGGTTTCCACCAAGAGGGAGAGAGGGGGAAGGAGGGGAGGGAACGGAGGAAGGAAAGGGGGGCGCCGCCCACCTCCTTGTCCAATTTGGGCCCAAGGGGGAGGGCCTGCACGGCCTGCCCTAGCCGCCCTCCCTCTCTCCACTAAGGCCCATCAAGGCCCATTAGTTCCCCCAGGAGTTCCGATAACCCTCCGGCACTCCGGTTTTATCCGAAACACTTCCGGTGTCCGAATATAGTCGTCCAATATATCAATCTTTATGTCTCGACCATTTCGTGACTCCTCATCATGTCCGTGATCTCATCCGGTACTCCGAACAAACTTCGGTCATCAAAAACACATAACTCATAATACATATCGTCACCGAACATTAAGCGTGCGGACCCTACGGGTTCGAGAACTATGTAGACATGACCGAGACTCATCTCCGGTCAATAACCAATAGCGGAACCTGGATGCTCATATTGGTTCCTACATATTCTATGAAGATCTTTATCGGTCAAACCGCATAACAACATACGTTGTTCCCTTTGTCATCGGTATGTTACTTGCCCGAGATTTGATCGTCGGTATCATCATACCTAGTTCAACCTCGTTACCGGCAAGTCTCTTTACTTGTTCCGTAATACTTCATCCTGCAACTGACTCATTAGTCACAATGCGTGCAAGGCTTATAATGATGAGCATTACCGTGAGGGCCCAGAGATACCTCTCCGACACACGGAGTGACAAATCCTATTCTTGATCTATGCCAACCCAACAAACAGCTTTGGAGACACCTGTAGAGCACCTTTATAATCACCCTTTTACGTTGTGACGTTTGGGTAGCACACAAAGTGTTCCTCTGGTATTCGGGAGTTGCATAATCTCATAGTCTGAGGAGCATGTATAAGTCATGAAGAAAGCAGTATTAATGAAACTGTAACGATCATAATGCTAAGCTAATGTATGGGTCATGTCATCACATCATTCTCCTAATGATGTGATCCCGTTCATCAAATGACAACACATGTCTATAGTTAGGAAACATAGCCATCTTTGATTAACGAGCTAGTCAAGTAGATGCATGCATTCTAGGGACAATATGTTTTGTCTATGTATTCACACATGTACTAAGTTTCCGATTAATACAATTCTAGCATGAATAATAAACATTTATCATGAAGGAAATAAATAGTAACTTTATTATTGCCTCTAGGGCATATTTCCTTCACTGAGTACTTTGGTATGCATGATCGCCTGGAGTGGCAGATGGAAGGGTTCTGTGAAGTGATGGATTTTGTGGTTTCCATGATCTGGAGTTCCAAGGAACGCTGTTTACGTGGGATAATATGAAAGACGGCCAAGCTAATGTAAATGTTAGATTGGATCGGTTTCTCGCCGATCCCGAGATGATGCGTATGTATGCAGGCACCTTTGTACGCCATGTGTGGTCTGCTACGTCTTGAGCTTGCGTTGGTTTTCCTTGAAGAGGAAAGGGTGATGCAGCACAGTAGCGTAAGTATTTCCCTCAGTTTTTGAGAACCAAGGTATCAATCCAGTAGGAGGCTCCTCACAAGTCCCACGAACCTACACAAACAAACAAAGAACTCGCAACCAACACGATAAAGGGGTTGTCAATCCCTTCACGGCCACTTGCGAAAGTGAGATCTGATAGAGATAGTATGATAAGATAAATATATTTTTGGTATTTTATAATATAGATGCAGAAAATAAAGATGCAAATTAAAGTAGATTAAAAGCTTATATGATAAAGGATAGACCCGGGGGCCATAGGTTTCACTAGTGGCTTCTCTCAAGATAGCATAAGTATTACGGTGGGTGAACAAATTACTGTCGAGCAATTGATAGAAAAGCAGATAATTATGAGATTATCTAGGCATGATCATGTATATAGGCATCACGTCCGCAGCAAGTAGACCGACTCCTGCGTGCATCTACTACTATTACTCCACACATCGACCGCTATCCAACATGCATCTAGAGTATTAAGTTCATAAGAACAGAGTAACACATTAAGCAAGATGACATGATGTAGAGGGATAAACTCAAGCAATATGATATAAACCCCATCTTTTTATCCTCGATGGCAACAATACAATACGTGTCTTGCAACCCTTTCTGTCACTGGGTAAGAACATCGCAAGATTGAACCCAAAGCTAAGCACTTCTCCCATGGCAAGAAAGATCAATCTAGTAGGCCAGACCAAACCGATAATTCAAAGAGACTTGCAAAGATAACTCAATCATACATAAAAGAATTCAGAAAATATTCAAATATTATTCATAGATAAACTGGATCATAAACCCATAATTCATCGGATCTCGACAAACACACCGCAAAAAGAGATTACATTGAATAGATCTCCAGAAGAGAGGGGGAGAACATTGTATTGAGATCCAAAAAGAGAGAAGAAGCCATCTAGCTAATAACTATGGACCCGAAGGTCTGTGGTAAACTACTCACAACTCATCGGAGGGGCTATGGTGTTAATGTAGAAGCCCTTCATGGTGGATTCCCCCTCCGGCAGAACGCTGGCGACGGCTCCAAGATGGGATATCGCGGATACAGAAGGTTACGGTGGCGGAAATATTTCTTTGGTGGCTCCCTGGATGTTTTTGGGGTATGTAGGCTTATATAGGAGGAAGAAGTACGTCGGTGGACGCCCGAGGGGCCCACGAGACAGGGAGGCGCGCCCAGGAAGGGTGGGCGCGCCCTCCTATCTCGCGGCCGCCTCGGCTGCTTCTTGGCTTGCACTCCAAGTTCTTCGGATCACGTTCATTCCAAAAATCACGCTCCCGAAGGTTTCATTCCGTTTGGACTCCGTTTGATATTCATTTTCTTCGAAATACTGAAATAGGCAAAAAAACAGCAATACGGGCTGGGCCTCCGATTAGTAGGTTAGTCCCAAAAATGATATAAATGTGTAAAATAAAGCTCATAGACATCCAAAACAGGTAATATAATAGCATGGAGCAATCAAAAATTATAGATACGTTGGAGACGTATCATGGTATCCCAGATCGGACCACTGTATGCTCGTGGCACAGGTCCGCTCGCTGAGCGAGCAGGAGAGTCCAGGAGCGAAACTCTTTAGGTATGAAGATGCTTGGCATAAGTAGGAATCTTATGAGGAGGAAGTGACAACAGCTTGGTATAATGGTGCATGTAGGTAAGGATTGTTGGGGCTAAATGAGGCCTTAATGCAAATGCAAGGGAGTCTTACTAGTTGGAAAGATAAGAAGTTTGGTGACATCAAACACGGAATCAAGAAAATCCGTAGAGAATATAAGAATGAGAGAAAAGGTTCCCTGTTTCGTGGTCCCTCTTCTAGGGAGCGGGAACATGCTAGACACTTTCAGATTTGCTACATAAGCAAGAGATCATGGCAAGGCAACGATCAAGGGTTGGATGGCTGAAAGCTAGTGACCGCAATGCGGGCTTCTTTCATGCCCAAGCATCCGCAAGGCGAAGTCATAATACAATTACGTGTCTACGAGCTGCGGATGGATCTTTGTGTTCGCAGAAGGAAGAAATCAATGCTGAAGTGCAGAATTTCTATGAGGGTTTGTATCAGGCCCAAGATGACACAAATATTGATGCAGTGCTACACCATGTACCCGCAATAGTGAATGACCAGATGAATGCTAGGCTCCTCCGTCCATTTTTAGCGGAGGAAGTCAGAGCTGCGCTTTTCTTAATGGGCCCCTCCAAAGCACCAGGTGTGCATGGCTTCAATGCTGGGTTTTACCAATGCCATTGGGAGCTTGTCATGGAGGATGTGATGTCCGCGGGTCTTGGTTTCTTAAATGGTGGCTATATGCCAGAGGTAGTGAATAAAACGGTAATTGTACTTATACCAAAAGTATAGAATCCTCAAAATATTACCCAGTATAGACCAATTTCTCTTTGCAATGTCATTTACAAGATTTGTTCTAAAGTTCTAGCTAACGATTGAAGGAGATCTTAGATGAACTGATTGCAAAAGAGCAGAGTGCCTTCGTTCCTGGAAGGCTAATTACAAACAATGTGCTAACTGCTTACGAGTGTGTTCACTCAATGAAGAGGAAGAAAGGGAAGCAGGGCTATTGTGCTGTGAAGATTGACATGATCAAGGCATATGACCGTGTTGAGTGGATTTATCTGTAAGGTACGATGCGGCAGCTAGGCTATGAGGAATCCTGGATATCATTGGTTATGCGGTGTGTCTCCACAGTGAGTTTTCAAGTGAACGTAAATAGGGAGTTATTGTTGGGGAACGCAGTAATTTCAAAAAATTTCCTATGATCACACAAGATCTATCTAGGTGATGCATAGCAACGAGAGGGGAGAGTGTGTCAACGTACCCTCGTAGACCGAAAGCGGAAGTGTTAGTTAACGCGGTTGATGTAGTCGAACGTTTTCGCGATCCAACCGATCCAAGTACCAAACGTACGGCACCTCCGCATTTAGCACACGTTCAGCTTGATGACATCCCTCATACTCTTGATCCAGTTGAGGCCGAGGGAGAGTTTCTTCAGCACGACGGCGTGGCGACGGTGATGATGAAGTTACTGGTGCAGGGCTTCTCCTAAGCACTACGACGATATGGCTGCGGTGTGTAACTGTGGAGGGGGGGCACCACACATGGCTAAAAGATTAACTTGTGTGTCTATGGGGTGCCCCTTGGCCACGTATATAAAGGAGGGGGAGGAGGAGGCCGGCCAAGAGGGGAGGCGCACCATGGGGGGGAGTCCTACTAGGACTCCAAACCTAGTAGGATTCGGCCCCCCTTTTCCTATTCCAAGTTGGAGAAGGGGGGAAGGAGGAGGAGGCGAGAAGGAAGGAGGGGGGCACCGCCCCTCCCCTTGTCCAATTCGGATTGGGGCAAGGGGGCGCATGCCACCTCCTGGCTGGCCCTCTCTCTTCTCCAGCAAGGCCCATCAGGCCTAATAACTTCCCGGAGGGGTTTCCAGTAACCCCTGGTACTCCAGTTTTATCTGAAACTTCTTCAGAACACTTCCGGTGTCCGAATATAGTCGTCCAATATAACAATCTTTATGTCTAGACCATTTCGAGGCTCTTCGTCATGTCCGTGATCTCATCTGGGACTCCGAACAAACTTCGGTCATGAAAACACATAACTCATAATACAAATCGTCATCGAACGTTAAGCGTGCGGACCCTATGGGTTCAAGAACTATGTAGACATGACCGAGACACATCTTTGGTCAATAATCAATAGCGGAACCTGGATGCTCATATTGGTTCCTACATATTCTACGAAGATCTTTATCGCCGCATAACAACATATGTTGTTCCCTTTGTCATCGCCTCATCGGTATGTTACATGCCCGAGATTCGATCGTCAGTATCATCATACCTAGTTCAATCTCGTTACCGACAAGTCTCTTTACTCATTCTGTAAGACTTCATCCCGCAACTAACTCATTAGTCAGAATGCTTGCAAGGCTTACAGTGATGAGTATTACCGAGAGGGCCGAGAGATACCTCTCTGAAACACGGAGTGACAAATCCTAATTTGATCTGTTCCAACCCAACAAACACCTTTGGAGACACTGATACGTCCATTTTGCATCATGCTTTTATATCGATATTTATTGCAATATGGGCTGTTACTACACATTATGTCACAATACTTATGCCTTTTCTCTCTTATTTTACAAGATTTACATGAAGAGGGAGAATGCCAGCAGCTGGATTCTAGGCTAGGAAAGGAGCAATATTAGAGACCTATTATGCACAACTCCAAAAGTCCTGAAACTCCACGAAAGTCAGTTTTGGAATATATTAAAAATATTGGACGAAGAAAGCAACAGAGGGGGACCACCCACTGTCCACGAGGGTGGGGGGCGCGCCCTTCTAGGCTGGAAAAGGAGCAAAATATTAGAGACCTATTCCGCACAACTCCAAAAGTCCTGAAACTCCACGGAAGTCAGTTTTGGAATATATTAAAAATATTGGGCGAAGAAAGCAACAGAGGGGGACCACCCACTATGCACGAG
Organism: Triticum dicoccoides; assembly: GCF_002162155.2. Taxonomy (NCBI): domain Eukaryota; kingdom Viridiplantae; phylum Streptophyta; class Magnoliopsida; order Poales; family Poaceae; genus Triticum; species Triticum dicoccoides. The sequence goes on from NC_041385.1 coordinate 737,907,521, forward strand.
GGTGGGGGGGCGCGCCCTACCCCCTGGGCACGCCCCCTGCCTCGTAGGCCACCTGGAAGCCCCCCGATGCCCATCTTCTGGTATAAGGTGTCTTTTGCCCTGGAAAAAATAATAAGGAAGCTTTCGGGACAAAGTGCCGCCGACTCGAGGTGGAACCTTGGCGGAACCAATCTAGAGCTCCGGCGGAGCTTTTCTGCCGGGGAAACATCCCTCCGAGAGGGGGAAATCGTCACCATCGTCATTATCATCGATCCTCTCATCGGGAGGGGGTCAATCTCCATCAAAATCTTCACCAGCACCATCTCCTCTCAAACCCTAGTTCATCTCTTGTATCCGATCTTTATCTCAAAACCTCATATTGGTACCTGTGGGTTGCTAGTAGTGTTGATTACTCCTTGTAGTTGATGCTAGTTGGTTTATTTGGTGGAAGATCATATGTTCAGATCCTTTATGCATATCAATACTCCTCTGATTATGAACATGAATATGCTTTGTGAGTAGTTACGTTTGTTCCTGAGGACATGGGAGAAGTCTTGTTATGAGTAGTCATGTGAATTTGGTATTCGTTCGACATTTTGATGAGATGTATGTTGTCTTTCCTCTAGTGGTGTTATGTGAACGTCGACTACATGACACTTCACCATTGTTTGGGCCTAGAGGAAGGCATTGGGAAGTAATAAGTAGATGATGGGTTGCTAGAGTGACAGAAGTTTAAACCCTAGTTTATGCGTTGCGTCGTAAGGGGCTAATTTGGATCCATATGTTTCATGTTATGGTTAGGTTTACCTTAATTCTTATTTTGTAGTTGCGGATGCTTGCGAGAGGGGTTAATCATAAGTGGGATGCTTGTCCAAGGAAGGGCAGTACCCAAGCACCGGTCCACCCGCATATCAAATTATCAAAGTAACAAACGCGAATCACATGAGCATGATGAAAACTAGCTTGACGATAATTCCCATGTGCCCCGGGGAGCGTTTTCCTTTATATAAGAGTTGTCTAGGCTTGTCCTTTGCTACAAAAAGGATTGGTGCACCTTGATGCACCTTGTTAACTTTTGTTACTTGTTACCCGTTACGAATTACCTTATCACAAAACTATCTGTTACCGATAATTTCAGTGCTTGCAGAGAATACCTTACTGAAAACCGCTTGTCATTTCCTTCTGCTCCTCGCTGGGTTCGACACACTTATTATAGAAAGGACTATGATAGTGTTGGAAATATGCCCTAGAGGCAATAATAAAATGATTATTATTATATTTCCTTGTTCATGATAATTGTCTATTGTTCATGCTATAATTGTATTAACCGGAAACAGTGATACATGTGTGAATACATAGACCACAACATGTCCCTAGTGAGCCTCTAGTTGACTAGCTCGTTGATCAACAGATAGTCATGGTTTCCTGACTATGGACATTGGATGTCATTGATAACGGGATCACATCATTAGGAGAATGATGTGATGGACAAGACCCAATCCTAAGCATATCACAGGATCGTGTAGTTCGTTTGCTAAAGCTTTTCTAATGTCAAGTATCAGTTCCTTAGACCATGAGATTGCGTAACTCTCGGATACCGTTTGAGTGCTTTGGGTGTATCAAACGTCACAACGTAACTGGGTGATTATAAAGGTGCACTACAAGTATCTCCGAAAGTATCTGTTGGGTTGGCACGAATAGAGACTGGGATTTGTCACTCCGTACGATGGAGAGGTATCTCTGGGCCCGCTCGGTAATGCATCATCATAATGAGCTTAATGTGACCAAGTGGTTGGTCACAGGATCATGGATTACGTAACGAGTAAAGTGACTTGCCGGTAACGAGATTGGACGAGGTATTGGGATACCGACGATCGAATCTCGGGCAAGTAACATACCGATTGACAAAGGGAATTGTATACGGGATTACTTGAATCCTCGACGTCGTGGTTCATCCGATGAGATCATCGTGAAACATGTGGGAGCCAACATGGGTATCCAGATCCCGTTGTTGGTTATTGGCCGGAGAGCTGTCCCGGTCATGTCTGCGTGATTCCCGAACCCGCAGGGTCTACACACTTAAGGTTCGGTGACGCTAGGGTTATTAGGAAGACTTGTATGTCATTACCGAATGTTGTTCGGAGTCCTGGATGAGATCTCGGATGTCATGAGGAGTTCCAGAATGGTCCGGAGGTGAAGATTTATATATGGAAAGTTGTAATACGGTCACCGGAAAGTTTCGGGGTCATACCGTTATTGTACTGCGGCCATTGGAAGGGTTCCGGGGGTCCACCGGGAGGGGCCACCTCTCCCGGAGGGCCTCATGGGCCGTAGTGGGAAGGGAACCAGCCCTTAGAGGGATGGGCGCATCCCCCCTTGGGCCCATGCGCCTAGGGTTGGGGGGAAACCCTAAGGGGGGCACCCCCCTTGCTTGGGG